>NW_028125807.1:0-349122 GCF_965194825.1 Balaenoptera physalus
ATACCTCTTCAAATTTTCTTTTTGGAAGGTTGCACTCTGGAATTTTTTGGTCGATTTTCGACCTCAGTATTTTTTGGAGGGCCGGTGTCATTTACAGAGCTGCAATTGGTGAATATTTAGTGACCTTTTGCAGTGGGTTTAAAGCTGCTCTTGTGGGAAACGGCCACAAGGATGCAGCATTTCTCCATTCCCAAATCTGGGTACTAGGGCAGCAGAGCCGTTCTGGAAGTTGTTTGCCTAGGTTTTAAATTTGGATGGAATGTGCCAGGAAAACCCCCCATAAGTTTATGTCTCATTACTCCTAGTTCGTTGTTTTAATTTTTTCAATTGGGGTAATGGTTAGAATGTTGCTCGTCCAAGGTGTACACACTCTGGTTCATCTACATATTGTATATAACTATTTATGTAGAGATCCTCTTTCCGTGTAAATTATTACAGAGTGTTCCGTAATCCTTCCTTGCTATATGGTCGGTCTTTTTGATATATGTATATAATATGTATTTGTATACATATGGTAACGCTAATCTTCTTTTATCCATTCCCCCCACCTTTCCTTTTAGATAAGCATAGTTTTTTTCTAATAAGTCTGTGATTGACTTTCTGTGTGGAAATATGTTCATTTGTGTCAGTTATTAGATAACGCCTATAAGTGATATCATAGGATATAGGACTTTTGCTTTCCGACTTACCTCATGTTCTGTGATTATCTCCAAGATCATCTATGGTGCCTCAAAGAGCAGTGTTTCATTGTTTTCCATGGCTAGTATTCATTGTGTACACGGACCTCTTCTTCTTTATCCTTTCATCTGTTGATGGACATTTTGGTTGCTTCACTGTCTTGTATATTGTGAATAAGGCTGCAGTGCAGCTTTTGCAGCCCGGGTCTTCTTCATTCTGGTCTTCTCAGGTGAGAGGCCCATTGGTTCACCTGCTGGATTGAATGGTACCTCAATATTTCCTTTTAAACGCAGCTCCTTTCTGTTCTCATTATTAGCGTTTAACCCTTTTACATCTCACCAGCAGCTAGAGGGCATACAGTTCTCTAAAACCTCTTCAGCATTTATTGCTTGTAGACTTTTTGCCAATGGTCAGTCGACTGGTGTGAGTTGGAAAGTTTTAGTAGATTAGATTGCATGAGTCTAACACTTCCTGAGGTTGAGCTTTAACCATTTTCCTTTCTTTAAAAAGAGAGTGAGTAAAACTTACCTCTTCATACTATCTTCGTGAACATTTTGCCTGTTTTGAATTATTTTATCCATTCCCTACCTCAGCCAATTTGGGGGCCAGTGTCCTTTAGAGCCCTGAGTCCTTGTGAATGGTAAGTGACCATTAGCTGTGGGTTAAAAGCTGCTCTTGCGGAAATCGGCGACAAGGCGGCAGCATTTCTGCTTTACCAAATCTGGTTACTAGGGCAACAGAGCCTTACTGGAAGTGGTGTTCTAGGTTGTAAATTACAAAGGAATGTGCGAGAAAAAAGCCCTTTAAGTGTATGTCTCCTTACTTCTTGTTGGTATTTTTAACTTAATTTTTATTTTTTATCACAGCAAACTTGATTACAATGTTTTCTTTGTTCTAGGTGTGCAAGATGTGGTTCTTTCACACATATACATATATCTATTCTTCTTTGTAGCCTTTTCCCATGTAGGTTATGACACAATGTTGAGTAGTCTTCTCTTGGTATTGCGTAGGTCTTTGGTGATTATATATTTCACATGTGTTTCTATCTCTCTGTTAACCTCAATATGGTAATGTATCCAATCCTCACACCTTTCTATTTGGTGAACCATAAGATTTATTTATTTATTTATTTATTTATTTATTTATTTTTTTTTTTTTTAATTTGTTAACGTTCTGATTTTTTTTTAGAAATTCACGTTCTTTTATTTATTTATTTATTTATTTATGACTGTGTTGGGTCTTCGTTTCTGTGCGAGGGCTTTCTCTAGTTGTGGCAAGTGGGGACCACTCTTCATCGCGGTGCGCGGGCCTCTCACCATCGTGGCCTCTCTTGTTGTGGAGCACAGGCCCCAGACGCGCAGGCTCAGTAATTGTGGCTCACGGGCCCAGTTGCTCCGAGGCATGTGGGATCTTCCCAGACCAGGGCTCGAACCCGTGTCCCCTGCATTGGCAGGCAGATTCTCAACCACTGCGCCACAAGGGAAGCCCCAAGATTTTTAATGAATCTATGATAGTGTTTCTCTGTGGAAATATCTTTGTTTCTATCATTTTTTAGGTAACCCCTATAGGTGATATGATAGGATATGTGTCTTTCGCTTTCTCACTTACTCCAAGTTGTGTGATTACTTCTAGACTCATCTATGGTGGTGCAAATGACATTGTTTCATTTTTTCACTAGCTCATATTCCATCTGTACAGATAGCAGTTCTTCTTTGTCCACCCATCTGTCGGTGGACTTTTTCGTTACTTCCATATCTTGGCTATTGTAATAATATGCAATACAGATTTGCTTGCCT
Organism: Balaenoptera physalus; assembly: GCF_965194825.1. Classification (NCBI taxonomy): domain Eukaryota; kingdom Metazoa; phylum Chordata; class Mammalia; order Artiodactyla; family Balaenopteridae; genus Balaenoptera; species Balaenoptera physalus. The sequence continues at coordinate 2,475 of NW_028125807.1, forward strand.
GTGTCCTTCCAATTTTGCCTTCTTAGGTTATAGGTCCAGGAATAGGACTGCTGGATCATACAGTAGCTCAATGTTTACCTTTTAAAGGCACCTCTATTCTGTTCTCCTTAGTGGCTCTTTCCAGGTTACGTCCCACTTAAAGTGGAGGGTATGTATTTCTTCCCAGCACCTTCACCATTTTTTCTTTGTAGTTTTTGCTGAGGGTTATTCTGAGTGGTGTGAGCTGATACCTCTTTGTGGTTGAATTTGCATGTGTCTCATAATGTGTTGAAATTGAGCTTTAAGACATGTCCTTTTTATTTTTCCAGCTGTGATTAGAGCTTATTTCTTCAAAGTGTTTTCTTAAAGTATGTGTCACCTTTTGAAATATTTTGGCCATTATCTCCCTCAAGACATTTTGAGGGCAGGTTTCATTTACAGCCCTGCAGTACTTGTTCATATGAAGTGACCATTAGCTCAGGCTTTAAACCTGCTTTTGCAGGTATCGGCCAAATAGCGGCAGCCTTTCTATGTTCCCCTTGCTGGTACTAGGCAAACAGACCTACCGTCCAGTGGTGTTCTTCGGTTATAAATTAGAGTGAATGTGCCCGGATAAACCCACAAATGTTGATGTCTCCTTGCTTTTGTTTGTTTTTAAATTTAATTTATATTTATTATTAGAGTAATATACCATTGTGTACGTAGACCACTTCTTCTTGGTGCATTCCTCAGTTGATGGACATTTTCATTGCTTCCAAGTGCTGGCTATGGTAAATCTTGCTGGCGTACAGGTTTGCCAGCCTGTGACTTTTTGTTTCTCATTTTCTCAGGTGATAGGCCAAGCAGTTGTTGTGATTGATTGACTGGTAGCTCAATGTTTCCCTTTTCAAAGCACCAACACTGTGTTTTCATTAGTGGCTCTTTACATGCCCCCCCTTACAACCGAGGGTACGCATTTCTCCACACTCCCTTCACCGTTTATTTTTTGCAGCATTTTTCCTAATGGCCATTCTGACTGCTGTGAGCTGATAGGTTTTTGTAATATGGGTATGCATGTCATTAAAATTTTTTAAATTCCTCATATTCCTACCCCTTTTTCTTTTCTTTTAAAATAAAACCCAGTGAGTACTATATAGCTCTTGAAATTGTCTTCTTCGAAGGTTGCCCTCTTGTGAAGTTTTTGGACGATTTTTGACCCCAAAAATTTTCTTGAGGGCAGGTGTCATTTACAGAACTGCAAGTTGGTGAAAATTTAGTGACCTTTTGCAGTGGGTTCAAAGCTGCTGTTGTGGGAAACGGCCAAAGGAGGTAGCATTTCTCCATTCCCCAATCTGGGTACTAGGGCAGCAGAGCCTTTCTGGAAGTCATTGTCCAAGTTTGTAAATTAGAATGGAATTTGCCAGGAGAAGTCCCCATAAGTTTATGTCTCATTACTTCTTGTTGGTTTTTAAATTTTTTTTAATCTGGGTAAAGTTTAGTATATTGTTTGTCCTCGGTGTACACAATCTGGTTCATTTGTACATTCTGCATGTCTATTAATGTACAGATCCTCTTCCCATGTAAACTATTACACTGTTCCCTCGACCTCCCTTGCTATATATTCGGTCTTTTTGATACATGTATATAATATGTATTTGTATATGTATAGTAACACTAATCTTCATTTCTCAATTTACCCCCTCCTTTCCTTTTCGATGAGCATAGTTTGTTTTCTAAGCCTGTGAGTGTCTTTCTCTTTGGAAATATGTTCATCTGTGTCAGTTACTAGATAATGCCATAAGTGATAATGTAGGATATAGGTCTTTTGCTTTCCGACCTACTTCATGTTTTGTGATTATCTCCAGGCTCATCTATGGTGCCTCAAAGAGCAGTGCTTCAATGTTTTCCATGGCTAATATTCCATTGTGTACATGGACCACTTCTTCTTGGTGCATTCCTCGGTTGATGGACATTTTCATTGCTTCCACGTGCTGGCTATGGTAAATCTTGCTGGCGTACAGGTTTGCCAGCCTGTGACTTTTTGATTCTCATTTTCTCAGGTGATAGGCCAAGCAGTGGTTGTGATTGATTGACTGGTAGCTCAATGTTTCCCTTTTCAAAGCACCTACACTGTGTTTTCCTTAGTGGCTCTTTACATGCCACCCCTTACAAAAGAGGGTACGCATTTCTCCACACTCCCTTCACCGTTTATTTTTTGCAGCATTTTTCCTAATGGCCGTTCTGACTGCTGTGAGCTGATAGGTTTTTGTATTATGGGTATGCATGTCATTAAATTTTTTTTAAATTCGTCATATTCCTACCCCTTTTTCTTTTCTCTTAAAAGAAAAACCCGTGAGTACAATAGAGCTCTTGAAATTGTCTTCTTCGAAGGTTGCCCTCTTGTGAAGTTTTTGGTCGATTTTTGACCCCAGAAATATTCTGGAGGGCAAGTGTCATTTACAGAACGGCAAGTTGGTGAAAATTTAGTGACCTTTTGCAGTGGGTTCAAAGCTGCTGTTGTGGGAAACGGCCACAAGGAGGTAGCATTTCTCCATTCCCCAATCTGGGTACTAGGGCAGCAGAGCCTTTCTGGAAGTCATTGTCCTAGGTTGTAAATTAGAATGGAATTTGCCAGGAGAACTCCCCATAAGTTTATGTCTCATTACTTCTTCTTGGTTTTTAAGTTTTTTTTAATCTGGGTAAAGTTTAGAATATTGTTTGTCTTTGGTGTACGCAGTCTGGTTCATTTGTACATTATGTATGTCTATTAATGTACAGATCCTCTTCCCATGTAAAATATTACACTGTTCCGTTGACCTCCCTTGCTATATGTTCGGTCTTTTTGATATATGTATATAATATGTATTTGTATATGTATAGTAACACTACTCTTCATTTCTCAATTTCCCCCCTCCTTTCCTTTCAGATGAGCATAGTTTGATTTCTAAGCCTGTGAGTGTCTTTCTCTTTGGAAATATGTTCATCTGTGTCAGTTATTAGATAATGCCATAAGTGATAATATAGGATATAGGTGTTTTGCTGTCCGACCTACTTCATGTTTTGTGATTATCTCCAGGCTCATCTATGGTGCCTCAAAGAGCAGTGCTTCAATGTTTTCCATAGCTAATATTCCATTGTGTACATGGACCACTTCTTCTTGGTGCATTCCTCTGTTGATGGACATTTTCGTTGCTTCCAAGTGTTGCCTATGGTAAATATTGCTGGAGTGCAGGATTGCCAGCCTGTGATTTTTGATTTTCATTCTCAGGTGATAGACCCAGCAGTGGGTATGATTGATTGACTGGTATGGTATGTCAACGTTTACCTTTTCAAGGCACCTCAATTGTGCTTTCATTAGTGGCTCTTACCACGTCCCCCTTAGAATCGAGGGTACGCATTTCTCCAAAATCACGTCAGCATTTATTGTTTGCAGCATTTTTGTTGATGGCCGTTCTGACTGGTGTGAGCTGATAGGTTTTTGTAATTTAGGTTTACATGTCTGTAAAAATTCCTACAATTCATCATTTTTCCACGCCTTTTTCTTTTCTGTTAAAAGAAAAAAGCAAAAAAGTGTGACTATAATAAACCTCTTCAAATTTTCTTTTTGGAAGGTTGCACTCTGGAATTTTTTGCTCGATTTTCGACCTCAGTATTTTTTGGAGGGCCGGTGTCATTTACAGACCTGCAATTGGAGAATATTTAGTGACATTTTGCAGTGGGTTTAAAGCTGCCCTTGTGGGAAACGGCCACAAGGATGCAGCATTTCTCCATTCCCAAATCTGGGTACTAGGGCAGCAGAGCCGTTCTGGAAGTTGTTTGCCTAGGTTTTAAATTTGGATGGAATGTGCCAGGAAAACCCCCCATAAGTTTATGTCTCATTACTCCTAGTTCGTTGTTTTAATTTTTTCAATTGGGGTAATGGTTAGAATGTTGCTCGTCCAAGGTGTACACACTCTTGTTCATCTACATATTGTATGTAACTATTTATGTAGAGATCCTCTTCCCGTGTAAATTATTACAGAGTGTTCCATAATCCTTCCTTGCTATATGGTCGGTCTTTTTGATATATGTATATAATATGTATTTGTATACATATGGTAACGCTAATCTTCTTTTATCCATTCCCCCCACCTTTCCTTTTAGATAAGCATAGTTTTTTTCTAATAAGTCTGAGATTGACTTTCTGGGTGGAAATATGTTCATTTGTGTCAGTTATTAGATAACGCCTATAAGTGATATCATAGGATATAGGACTTTTGCTTTCCGACTTACCTCATGTTCTGTGATTATCTCCAAGATCATCTATGGTGCCTCAAAGAGCAGTGTTTCATTGTTTTCCATGGCTAGTATTCATTGTGTACATGGACCACTTCTTCTTTATCCTTTCATCTGTTGATGGACATTTTGGTTGCTTCACTGCCTTGTCTATTGTGAATCAGGCTGCAGTGCAGCTTTTGCAGCCCGGGTCTTCTTCATTCTGGTCTTCTCATGTGCGAGGCCCATTGGTGCCCCTGCTGGATTGAATGGTACCTCAATTTTTCCTTTTAAACGCAGCTCCTTTCTGTTCTAATTATTAGCGTTTAACCCTCTTACATCTCACCAGCAGCTAGAGGGTACACAGTTCTCTAAAACCTCTTCAGCATTTATTGTTTGTAGACTTTTTGCCAAAGGTCATTCGACTGGTGGAAGTTGAAAAGTTTTTGTAGATTAGATTGCATGAGTCTAATACTTCCTGAGGCTGAGCTTTTATCCATTTTCCTTTCTTAAAAAAGAGAGCGAGTAAAACTTACCTCTTCATACTATCTTCGTGAACATTTTGCCTGTTTTGAATTATTTTATCCATTCCCTACCTCAGCACAATTTTGAAGGCAGGTGTCCTTTACAGCCCTGAGTCCTTGTGAATGGTAAGTGACCATTAGCTGTGGGTTAAAAGCTGGTCTTGCGGGAATCGGCCACAAGTTGGCAGCATTTCTCCTTTACCAAATCTGGTTACTAGGGCAACAGAGCCTTACTGGAAGTGGTGTTCTAAGTTGTAAATTAGAATGGAATGTGCGAGGAAAAAGCCCTTTAAGTTTATGTCTCATTATTTCTTGTTGGTATTTTTAACTTAATTTTTATTTTTTATCACAGCAAACTTGATTACAATGTTTTGTTTGTTCTAGGTGTGCAAGATGTGGTTCTTTCACACATATACATATATCTATTCTTCTTCGGATCCTTTTCCCATGTAGGTTATGACACAATGTTGAGTAGTCTTCTCTTGGTATTGCATAGGTCTTTGGTGATTATATACTTCACATGTGTTTGTATCTCTCTGTTAACCTCAATATGGTAATGTATCCAATCCTCACACCTGTCCATTTGGTGAACCATAAGTTTTTTTAATGAATCTATGATAGTGTTTGTGGAAATATCTTTGTTTGTATCATTTTTTAGGTAACCCCTATATGTGATATGATAGGATATGTGTCTTTCGCTTTCTCACTTACTCCAAATTGCATGATTACAGCTAGACTCATCTATGGTGCTGCAAATGGCATTGTATCATTTTTTCAGTAGCTCACATTCCATCTGTACAGGTAGCAGTTCTTCTTTGTCCACCCATCTTTCGATGGACTTTTTGGTTACTTCCATATCTTGGCTATTGTAATACTATGCAGTGCAGATTTGCGTGCCTGTGTCCTTCCAATTCTGTCTTCTTAGTTTATAGGTCCAGGAATAGGTCTGCTGGATCATATGCTAGCTCAATGTTTACCTTTTAAAGGCACCTCTGTTCTGTTCTCCTTAGTGGTTCTTTCCAGGTTATGTCCCACTTAATGTGGAGGGCATGTATTTCTTCCCAGCACCTTCAGGATTTATTCTTTGTAGTTTTTGCTGATGATTATTCTGAGTGGTGTGAGCTGATACCTCTTTGTGGTTGAATTTGCATGTGTCTCATAATGCGTTGAAATTGAGCTTTAAGACATGTCCTTTTAATTTTTCCAGCTGTGATTAGAGCTTATTTCTTCAAAGTGTTTTCTTAAAGTATGTGTCACCATTTGAAATATTTTGGCCATTATCTCCCTCAAGACATTTTGAGGGCACGTTTCATTTACAGCCCTGCAGTACTTGTTCATATGAAGTGACCATTAGCTCAGGCTTTAAACCTGCTTTTGCAGGTAACGGCCAGAGAGCGGCAGCCTTTCTACATTCCCCTTGCTCCTACTAGGGAAACAGACCTACCGGCCAGTGGTGTTCTTCGGTTATAAATTAGAGTGCAATGTGCCCGGATAAACCCACAAATGTTGATGTCTCCTTGCTTTTGTTTGTTTTTAAATTTAATTTATATTTATTATTAGAGTAATATTCCATTTTGTAAGTGGACCACTTCTTCTTGGTGCATTCCTCGGTTGATGGACATTTTCATTGCTTCCACGTGCTGGCTATGGTAAATCTTGCTGGCGTACAGGTTTGCCAGCCTGTGACTTTTTGATTCTCATTTTCTCAGGTGATAGGCCAAGCAGTGGTTGTGATTGATTGACTGGTAGCTCAATGTTTCCCTTTTCAAAGCACCTACACTGTGTTTTCATTAGTGGCTCTTTACATGCCACCCCTTACAAAAGAGGGTACGCATTTCTCCACACTCCCTTCACCGTTTATTTTTTGCAGCATTTTTCCTAATGGCCCTTCTGACTGCTGTGAGCTGATAGGTTTTTGTATTATGGGTATGCATGTCATTAAATTTTTTTTAAATTCGTCATATTCCTACCCCTTTTTCTTTTCTCTTAAAAGAAAAACCCGTGAGTACAATAGAGCTCTTGAAATTGTCTTCTTCGAAGGTTGCCCTCTTGTGAAGTTTTTGGTCGATTTTCGACCCCAGAAACTTTCTGGAGGGCAAGTGTCATTTACAGAACGGCAAGTTGGTGAAAATTTAGTGACCTTTTGCAGTGGGTTCAAAGCTGCTGTTGTGGGAAATGGCCACAAGGAGGTAGCATTTCTCCATTCCCCAATCTGGGTACTAGGGCAGCAGAGCCTTTCTGGAAGTCATTGTCCTAGGTTGTAAATTAGAATGGAATTTGCCAGGAGAACTCCCCATAAGTTTATGTCTCATTACTTCTTCTTGGTTTTTAAATTTTTTTTAATCTGGGTAAAGTTTAGAATATTGTTTGTCTTTGGTGTACGCAGTCTGGTTCATTTGTACATTATGTATGTCTATTAATGTACAGATCCTCTTCCCATGTAAAATACTACAGTGTTCCATCGACCTCCCTTGCTGTATGTTCGGTGTTTTTGATAAATGTATATAATATGTGTTTGTATATGTATAGTAACACTAATCTTCATTTCTCAATTTCCCCCCTCCTTTCCTTTCAGATGAGCATAGTTTGTTTTGTAAGCCTGTGAGTGTCTTTCTCTTTGGAAATATGTTCATCTGTGTCAGTTATTAGATAATGCCATAAGTGATAATATAGGATATAGGTGTTTTGCTTTCCGACCTACTTCATGTTTTGTGATTATCTCCAGGCTCATCTATGGTGCCTCAAAGAGCAGTGCTTCAATGTTTTCCATGGCTAATATTCCATTGTGTACATGGACCACTTCTTCTTGGTGCATTCCTCTGTTAATGGACATTTTCATTGCTTCCAAGAGTTGCCTATGGTAAATATTGCTGGAGTGCAGGATTGCCAGCCTGTGATTTTTGATTTTCATTTTCTCAGGTGATAGACCCAGCAGTGGGTATGATTGATTGACTGGTATGGTAGGTCAACGTTTACCTTTTCAAGGCACCTCAATTGTGCTTTCATTAGTGGCTCTTACCACGTCCCCCTTAGAATCGAGGGTACGCATTTCTCCACAATCACGTCAGCATTTATTGTTTGCAGCATTTTTGTTGATGGCAGTTCTGACTGGTGTGAGCTGATAGGTTTTTGTAATTTGGGTTTACATGTCTGTAAAAATTCCTACAATTCATCATTTTTCCACACCTTTTTCTTTTCTGTTAAAAGAAAAAAGAAAAAAAGTGTGAGTATAATATACCTCTTCAAATTTTCTTTTTGGAAGGTTGCTCTCTGGAATTTTTTGGTCGATTTTCGACCTCAGTATTTTTTGGAGGGCCGGTGTCATTTACAGAGCTGCAATTGGTGAATATTTAGTGACCTTTTGCAGTGGGTTTAAAGCTGCTCTTGTGGGAAACGGCCACAAGGATGCAGCATTTCTCCATTCCCAAATCTGGGTACTAGGGCAGCAGAGCCATTCTGGAAGTTGTTTGCCTAAGTTTTAAATTTGGATGGAATGTGCCAGGAAAACCCCCCATAAGTTTATGTCTCATTACTCCTAGTTCGTTGTTTTAATTTTTTCAATTGGGGTAATGGTTAGAATGTTGTTCGTCCAAGGTGTACACACTCTGGTTCATCTACATATTGTATATAACTATTTATGTAGAGATCCTCTTTCCGTGTAAATTATTACAGAGTGTTCCGTAATCCTTCCTTGCTATATGGTTGGTCTTTTTGATATATGTATATAATATGTATTTGTATACATATGGTAACGCTAATCTTCATTTATCCATTCCCCCCACCTTTCCTTTTAGATAAGCATAGTTTTTTTTAATAAGTCTGTGATTGACTTTCTGTGTGGAAATATGTTCATTTGTGTCAGTTATTATATAACGCCTATAAGTGATATCATAGGATATAGGACTTTTGCTTTCCGACTTACCTCATGTTCTGTGATTATCTCCAAGATCATCTATGGTGCCTCAAAGAGCAGTGTTTCATTGTTTTCCATGGTTAGTATTCATTGTGTACATGGACCACTTCTTCTTTATCGTTTCATCTGTTGATGGACATTTTGGTTGCTTCACTGTCTTGTCTATTGTGAATCAGGCTGCAGTGCAGCTTTTGCAGCCCGGGTCTTCTTCATTCTGGTCTTCTCAGGTGAGTGGCCCATTGGTGTGCCTGCTGGATGGAATGGTACCTCAATTTTTCCTTTTAAACGCAGCTCCTTTCTGTTTTCATTATTTGCGTTTAACCCTCTTACATCTCACCAGCAGCTAGAGGGTACACAGTTCTCTAAAACCTCTTCAGCATTTATTGTTTGTAGACTTTTTGCCAATGGTCAGTCGATTGGTGTGAGTTGAAAAGTTTTTGTAGATTAGATTGCATGAGTCTAATACTTCCTGAGGCTGAGCTTTTATCCATTTTCCTTTCTTTAAAAAGAGAGTGAGTAAAACTTACGTCTTCATACTATCTTCGTGAACATTTTGCCTGTTTTGAATTCTTTTATCCATTCCCTACCTCAGCACAATTTTGAGGGCAGGTGTCCTTTACAGCCCTGTTTGCTTATGAATGGTAAGTGACTATTAGCTGTGGGTTAAAAGTTGCTCTTGCGGGAATCGGCCACAAGGCGGCAGCATTTCTCCTTTACCAAATCTGGTTACTAGGGCAACAGAGCCTTACTGGAAGTGGTGTTCTAGGTGTTAATTAGAATAGAATGTGCGAGGAAAAAGCCCTTTAAGTTTATGTCTCATTATTTCTTGTTGGTATTTTTAACTTAATTTTTATTTTTTATCACAGCAAACTTGATTACAATGTTTTGTTTGTTCTAGGTGTGCAAGATGTGGTTCTTTCACACATATACATATATCTATTCTTCTTCGGATCCTTTTCCCATGTAGGTTATGACACAATGTTGAGTAGTCTTCTCTTGGTATTGCGTAGGTCTTTGGTGATTATATATTTCACATGTGTTTGTATCTCTCTGTTAACCTCAATATGGTAATGTATCCAATCCTCACACCTGTCCATTTGGTGAACCATAAGTTTTTTTAATGAATCTATGATAGTGTTTGTGGAAATATCTTTGTTTGTATCATTTTTTAGGTAACCCCTATATGTGATATGATAGGATATGTGTCTTTCGCTTTCTCACTTACTCCAAGTTGCATGATTACTTCTAGACTCATCTATGGTGCTGCAAATGGCATTGTATCATTTTTTCAGTAGCTCACATTCCATCTGTACAGGTAGCAGTTCTTCTTTGTCCACCCATCTGTCGGTGGACTTTTTGGTTACTTCAATATCTTGGCTATTGTAATACTATGCAGTGCAGATTTGCGTGCCTGTGTCCTTCCAATTCTGTCTTCTTAGTTTATAGGTCCAGGAATAGGTCTGCTGGATCATATGCTAGCTCAATGTTTACCTTTTAAAGGCACCTCTGTTCTGTTCTCCTTAGTGGTTCTTTCCAGGTTATGTCCCACTTAATGTGGAGGGCATGTATTTCTTCCCAGCACCTTCAGGATTTATTCTTTGTAGTTTTTGCTGATGATTATTCTGAGTGGTGTGAGCTGATACCTCTTTGTGGTTGAATTTGCATGAGTCTCATAATGCGTTGAAATTGAGCTTTAAGACATGTCCTTTTAATTTTTCCAGCTGTGATTAGAGTTTATTTCTTCAAAGTGTTTTCTTAAAGTATGTGTCACCATTTGTAATATTTTGGCCATTATCTCCCTCAAGACATTTTGAGGGCAGGTTTCATTTACAGCCCTGCAGTACTTGTTCATATGAAGTGACATTAGCTCAGGCTTTAAACCTGCTTTTGCAGGTAACGGCCAGAGAGCGGCAGCCTTTCTACATTCCCCTTGCTGGTACTAGGGAAACAGACCTACCGGCCAGTGGTGTTCTTCGGTTATAAATTAGAGTGCACTGTGCCCGGATAAACCCACAAATGTTGATGTCTCCTTGCTTTTGTTTGTTTTTAAATTTAATTTATATTTATTATTAGAGTAATATTCCATTTTGTAAGTGGACCACTTCTTCTTGGTGCATTCCTCGGTTGATGGACATTTTCATTGCTTCCACGTGCTGGCTATGGTAAATCTTGCTGGCGTACAGGTTTGCCACCCTGTGACTTTTTGATTCTCATTTTCTCAGGTGATAGGCCAAGCAGTGGTTGTGATTGATTGACTGGTAGCTCAATGTTTCCCTTTTCAAAGCACCTACACTGTGTTTTCATTAGTGGCTCTTTACATGCCACCCCTTACAAAAGAGGGTACGCATTTCTCCACACTCCCTTCACCATTTATTTTTTGCAGCATTTTTCCTAATGGCCATTCTGACTGCTGTGAGCTGATAGGTTTTTGTATTATGGCTAGGCATGTCATTAAATTTTTTTTAAATTCGTCATATTCCTACCCCTTTTTCTTTTCTCTTAAAAGAAAAACCCGTGAGTACAATATAGCTCTTGAAATTGTGTTCTTCGAAGGTTGCCCTCTTGTGAAGTTTTTGGTCGATTTTTGACCCTAGAAATTTTCTGGAGGGCAAGTGTCATTTACAGAACGGCAAGTTGGTGAAAATTTAGTGACCTTTTGCAGTGGGTTCAAAGCTGCTGTTGTGGGAAACGGCCACAAGGAGGTAGCTTTTCTCCATTCCCCAATCTGGGTACTAGGGCAGCAGAGCCTTTCTGGAAGTCATTGTCCTAGGTTGTAAATTAGAATGGAATTTGCCAGGAGAAATCCCCATAAGTTTATGTCTCATTACTTCTTCTTGGTTTTTAAAATTTTTTTAATCTGGGAAATGTTTAGAATATTGTTTGTCCTAGGTGTAAACAATCTGGTTTATTTGTACATTCTGTATGTCTATTAATGTACAGATCCTCTTCCCATGTAAAATACTACAGTGTTCCATCGACCTCCCTTGCTATATGTTCGGTGTTTTTGATACATATATATAATATGTGTTTGTATATGTATAGTAACACTAATCTTCATTTCTCAATTTCCCCCCTCCTTTCCTTTCAGATGAGCATAGTTTGTTTTCTAAGCCTGTGAGTGTCTTTCTCTTTGGAAATATGTTCATCTGTGTCAGTTATTAGATAATGCCATAAGTGATAATATAGGATATAGGTGTTTTGCTTTCCGACCTACTTCATGTTTTGTGATTATCTCCAGGCTCATCTATGGTGCCTCAAAGAGCAGTGCTTCAATGTTTTCCATGGCTAATATTCCATTGTGTACATGGACCACTTCTTCTTGGTGCATTCCTCTGTTAATGGACATTTTCATTGCTTCCAAGAGTTGCCTATGGTAAATATTGCTGGAGTGCAGGATTGCCAGCCTGTGATTTTTGATTTTCATTTTCTCAGGTGATAGACCCAGCAGTGGGTATGATTGATTGACTGGTATGGTAGGTCAACGTTTACCTTTTCAAGGCACCTCAATTGTGCTTTCATTAGTGGCTCTTACCACATCCCCCTTAGAATCGAGGGTACGCATTTCTCCACAATCACGTCAGCATTTATTGTTTGCAGCATTTTTGTTGATGGCAGTTCTGACTGGTGTGAGCTGATAGGTTTTTGTAATTTGGGTTTACATGTCTGTAAAAATTCCTACAATTCATCATTTTTCCACACCTTTTTCTTTTCTGTTAAAAGAAAAAAGAAAAAAAGAGTGAGTATAATATACCTCTTCAAATTTTCTTTTTGGAAGGTTGCACTCTGGAATTTTTTGGTCGATTTTCGACCTCAGTATTTTTTGGAGGGCCGGTGTCATTTACAGAGCTGCAATTGGTGAATATTTAGTGACCTTTTGCAGTGGGTTTAAAGCTGCTCTTGTGGGAAACGGCCACAAGGATGCAGCATTTCTCCATTCCCAAATCTGGGTACTAGGGCAGCAGAGCCATTCTGGAAGTTGTTTGCCTAAGTTTTAAATTTGGATGGAATGTGCCAGGAAAACCCCCCATAAGTTTATGTCTCATTACTCCTAGTTCGTTGTTTTAATTTTTTCAATTGGGGTAATGGTTAGAATGTTGTTCGTCCAAGGTGTACACACTCTGGTTCATCTACATATTGTATATAACTATTTATGTAGAGATCCTCTTTCCGTGTAAATTATTACAGAGTGTTCCGTAATCCTTCCTTGCTATATGGTTGGTCTTTTTGATATATGTATATAATATGTATTTGTATACATATGGTAACGCTAATCTTCATTTATCCATTCCCCCCACCTTTCCTTTTAGATAAGCATAGTTTTTTTTAATAAGTCTGTGATTGACTTTCTGTGTGGAAATATGTTCATTTGTGTCAGTTATTAGATAACGCCTATAAGTGATATCATAGGATATAGGACTTTTGCTTTCCGACTTACCTCATGTTCTGTGATTATCTCCAAGATCATCTATGGTGCCTCAAAGAGCAGTGTTTCATTGTTTTCCATGGTTAGTATTCATTGTGTACATGGACCACTTCTTCTTTATCGTTTCATCTGTTGATGGACATTTTGGTTGCTTCACTGTCTTGTCTATTGTGAATCAGGCTGCAGTGCAGCTTTTGCAGCCCGGGTCTTCTTCATTCTGGTCTTCTCAGGTGAGTGGCCCATTGGTGTGCCTGCTGGATGGAATGGTACCTCAATTTTTCCTTTTAAACGCAGCTCCTTTCTGTTTTCATTATTTGCGTTTAACCCTCTTACATCTCACCAGCAGCTAGAGGGTACACAGTTCTCTAAAACCTCTTCAGCATTTATTGTTTGTAGACTTTTTGCCAATGGTCAGTCGATTGGTGTGAGTTGAAAAGTTTTTGTAGATTAGATTGCATGAGTCTAATACTTCCTGAGGTTGAGCTTTAACCATTTTCCTTTCTTTAAAAAGAGAGTGAGTAAAACTAGCCTCTTCATACTATGTTCTTGAAAATTCTGCCTGTTTTGAATTTTTTTTATCCATTCCCTACCTCAGCCAATTTGCGGGCCAGTGTCCTTTAGAGCCCTGAGTCCTTGTGAATGGTAAGTGACCATTAGCTGTGGGTTAAAAGCTGCTCTTGCGGGAATCGGCCGCAAGGCGGCAGCATTTCTCCTTTACCAAATCTGGTTACTAGGGCAACAGAGCCTTCCTGGAAGTGGTGTTCTAGGTGTTAATTAGAATAGAATGTGCGAGGAAAAAGCCCTTTAAGTTTATGTCTCATTATTTCTTGTTGGTATTTTTAACTTAATTTTTATTTTTTATCACAGCAAACTTGATTACAATGTTTTGTTTGTTCTAGGTGTGCAAGATGTGGTTCTTTCACACATATACATATATCTATTCTTCTTCGGATCCTTTTCCCATGTAGGTTATGACACAATGTTGAGTAGTCTTCTTTTGGTATTGTGTAGGTCTTTGGTGATTATATATTTCACATGTGTTTGTATCTCTCTGTTAACCTCAATATGGTAATGTATCCAATCCTCACACCTGTCCATTTGGTGAACCATAAGTTTTTTTAATGAATCTATGATAGTGTTTTTGGAAATATCTTTGTTTGTATCATTTTTTAGGTAACCCCTATATGTGATATGATAGGATATGTGTCTTTCGCTTTCTCACTTACTCCAAGTTGCATGATTACTTCTAGACTCATCTATGGTGCTGCAAATGGCATTGTATCATTTTTTCAGTAGCTCACATTCCATCTGTACAGATAGCAGTTCTTCTTTTTCCACCCATCTGTCGATGGATTTTTGGTTACTTCCATATCTTGGCTATTGTAATACTATGCAGTGCAGATTTGCGTGCCTGTGTCCTTCCAATTCTGTCTTCTTAGTTTATAGGTCCAGGAATAGGTCTGCTGGATCATATGCTAGCTCAATGTTTACCTTTTAAAGGCACCTCTGTTCTGTTCTCCTTAGTGGTTCTTTCCAGGTTATGTCCCACTTAATGTGGAGGGCATGTATTTCTTCCCAGCACCTTCAGGATTTATTCTTTGTAGTTTTTGCTGATGATTATTCTGAGTGGTGTGAGCTGATACCTCTTTGTGGTTGAATTTGCATGTGTCTCATAATGCGTTGAAATTGAGTTTTAAGACATGTCCTTTTAATTTTTCCAGCTGTGATTAGAGCTTATTTCTTCAAAGTGTTTTCTTAAAGTATGTGTCACCATTTGAAATATTTTGGCCATTATCTCCCTCAAGACATTTTGAGGGCACGTTTCATTTACAGCCCTGCAGTACTTGTTCATATGAAGTGACATTAGCTCAGGCTTTAAACCTGCTTTTGCAGGTAACGGCCAGAGAGCGGCAGCCTTTCTACATTCCCCTTGCTCCTACTAGGGAAACAGACCTACCGGCCAGTGGTGTTCTTCGGTTATAAATTAGAGTGCAATGTGCCCGGATAAACCCACAAATGTTGATGTCTCCTTGCTTTTGTTTGTTTTTAAATTTAATTTATATTTATTATTAGAGTAATATTCCATTTTGTAAGTGGACCACTTCTTCTTGGTGCATTCCTCGGTTGATGGACATTTTCATTGCTTCCACGTGCTGGCTATGGTAAATCTTGCTGGCGTACAGGTTTGCCAGCCTGTGACTTTTTGATTCTCATTTTCTCAGGTGATAGGCCAAGCAGTGGTTGTGATTGATTGACTGGTAGCTCAATGTTTCCCTTTTCAAAGCACCTACACTGTGTTTTCATTAGTGGCTCTTTACATGCCACCCCTTACAAAAGAGGGTACGCATTTCTCCACACTCCCTTCACCATTTATTTTTTGCAGCATTTTTCCTAATGGCCATTCTGACTGCTGTGAGCTGATAGGTTTTTGTATTATGGCTATGCATGTCATTAAATTTTTTTTAAATTCGTCATATTCCTACCCCTTTTTCTTTTCTCTTAAAAGAAAAACCCGTGAGTACAATATAGCTCTTGAAATTGTGTTCTTCGAAGGTTGCCCTCTTGTGAAGTTTTTGGTCGATTTTTGACCCCAGAAATTTTCTGGAGGGCAAGTGTCATTTACAGAACGGCAAGTTGGTGAAAATTTAGTGACCTTTTGCAGTGGGTTCAAAGCTGCTGTTGTGGGAAACGGCCACAAGGAGGTAGCAATTCTCCATTCCCCAATCTGGGTACTAGGGCAGCAGAGACTTTCTGGAAGTCATTGTCCTAGGTTGTAAATTAGAATGGAATTTGCCAGGAGAAATCCCCATAAGTTTATGTCTCATTACTTCTTCTTGGTTTTTAAAATTTTTTTAATCTGGGAAAAGTTTAGAATATTGTTTGTCCTTGGTGTAAACAATCTGGTTCATTTGTACATTCTGTATGTCTATTAATGTACAGATCCTCTTCCCATGTAAAATACTACAGTGTTCCATCGACCTCCCTTGCTATATGTTCGGTGTTTTTGATACATGTATATAATATGTGTTTGTATATGTATAGTAACACTAATCTTCATTTCTCAATTTCCCCCCTCCTTTCCTTTCAGATGAGCATAGTTTGTTTTCTAAGCCTGTGAGTGTCTTTCTCTTTGGAAATATGTTCATCTGTGTCAGTTATTAGATAATGCCATAAGTGATAATATAGGATATAGGTGTTTTGCTTTCCGACCTACTTCATGTTTTGTTATTATCTCCAGGCTCATCTATGGTGCCTCAAAGAGCAGTGCTTCAATGTTTTCCATGGCTAATATTCCATTGTGTACATGGACCACTTCTTCTTGGTGCATTCCTCTGTTAATGGACATTTTCATTGCTTCCAAGTGTTGCCTATGGTAAATATTGCTGGAGTGCAGGATTGCCAGCCTGTGATTTTTGATTTTCATTTTCTCAGGTGATAGACCCAGCAGTGGGTATGATTGATTGACTGGTATGGTAGGTCAACGTTTACCTTTTCAAGGCACCTCAATTGTGCTTTCATTAGTGGCTCTTACCACATCCCCCTTAGAATCGACGGTACGCATTTCTCCACAATCACGTCAGCATTTATTGTTTGCAGCATTTTTGTTGATGGCAGTTCTGACTGGTGTGAGCTGATAGGTTTTTGTAATTTGGGTTTACATGTCTGTAAAAATTCCTACAATTCATCATTTTTCCACACCTTTTTCTTTTCTGTTAAAAGAAAAAAAAAAAGTGTGAGTATAATATCCCTCTTCAAATTTTCTTTTTGGAAGGTTGCACTCTGGAATTTTTTGGTCGATTTTCGACCTCAGTATTTTTTGGAGGGCCGGTGTCATTTACAGAGCTGCAATTGGTGAATATTTAGTGACCTTTTGCAGTGGGTTTAAAGCTGCTCTTGTGGGAAACGGCCACAAGGATGCAGCATTTCTCCATTCCCAAATCTGGGTACTAGGGCAGCAGAGCCATTCTGGAAGTTGTTTGCCTAAGTTTTAAATTTGGATGGAATGTGCCAGGAAAACCCCCCATAAGTTTATGTCTCATTACTCCTAGTTCGTTGTTTTAATTTTTTCAATTGGGGTAATGGTTAGAATGTTGTTCGTCCAAGGTGTACACACTCTGGTTCATCTACATATTGTATATAACTATTTATGTAGAGATCCTCTTTCCGTGTAAATTATTACAGAGTGTTCCGTAATCCTTCCTTGCTATATGGTTGGTCTTTTTGATATATGTATATAATATGTATTTGTATACATATGGTAACGCTAATCTTCATTTATCCATTCCCCCCACCTTTCCTTTTAGATAAGCATAGTTTTTTTTTAATAAGTCTGTGATTGACTTTCTGTGTGGAAATATGTTCATTTGTGTCAGTTATTAGATAACGCCTATAAGTGATATCATAGGATATAGGACTTTTGCTTTCCGACTTACCTCATGTTCTGTGATTATCTCCAAGATCATCTATGGTGCCTCAAAGAGCAGTGTTTCATTGTTTTCCATGGTTAGTATTCATTGTGTACATGGACCACTTCTTCTTTATCGTTTCATCTGTTGATGGACATTTTGGTTGCTTCACTGTCTTGTCTATTGTGAATCAGGCTGCAGTGCAGCTTTTGCAGCCCGGGTCTTCTTCATTCTGGTCTTCTCAGGTGAGTGGCCCATTGGTGTGCCTGCTGGATGGAATGGTACCTCAATTTTTCCTTTTAAACGCAGCTCCTTTCTGTTTTCATTATTTGCGTTTAACCCTCTTACATCTCACCAGCAGCTAGAGGGTACACAGTTCTCTAAAACCTCTTCAGCATTTATTGTTTGTAGACTTTTTGCCAATGGTCAGTCGATTGGTGTGAGTTGAAAAGTTTTTGTAGATTAGATTGCATGAGTCTAATACTTCCTGAGGTTGAGCTTTAACCATTTTCCTTTCTTTAAAAAGAGAGTGAGTAAAACTAGCCTCTTCATACTATGTTCTTGAAAATTCTGCCTGTTTTGAATTTTTTTTATCCATTCCCTACCTCAGCCAATTTGGGGGCCAGTGTCCTTTAGAGCCCTGAGTCCTTGTGAATGGTAAGTGACCATTAGCTGTGGGTTAAAAGCTGCTCTTGCGGGAATCGGCCGCAAGGCGGCAGCATTTCTCCTTTACCAAATCTGGTTACTAGGGCAACAGAGCCTTACTGGAAGTGGTGTTCTAGGTGTTAATTAGAATAGAATGTGCGAGGAAAAAGCCCTTTAAGTTTATGTCTCATTATTTCTTGTTGGTATTTTTAACTTAATTTTTATTTTTTATCACAGCAAACTTGATTACAATGTTTTGTTTGTTCTAGGTGTGCAAGATGTGGTTCTTTCACACATATACATATATCTATTCTTCTTCGGATCCTTTTCCCATGTAGGTTATGACACAATGTTGAGTAGTCTTCTCTTGGTATTGCGTAGGTCTTTGGTGATTATATATTTCACATGTGTTTGTATCTCTCTGTTAACCTCAATATGGTAATGTATCCAATCCTCACACCTGTCCATTTGGTGAACCATAAGTTTTTTTAATGAATCTATGATAGTGTTTGTGGAAATATCTTTGTTTGTATCATTTTTTAGGTAACCCCTATATGTGATATGATAGGATATGTGTCTTTCGCTTTCTCACTTACTCCAAGTTGCATGATTACTTCTAGACTCATCTATGGTGCTGCAAATGGCATTGTATCATTTTTTCAGTAGCTCACATTCCATCTGTACAGGTAGCAGTTCTTCTTTGTCCACCCATCTGTCGGTGGACTTTTTGGTTACTTCAATATCTTGGCTATTGTAATACTATGCAGTGCAGATTTGCGTGCCTGTGTCCTTCCAATTCTGTCTTCTTAGTTTATAGGTCCAGGAATAGGTCTGCTGGATCATATGCTAGCTCAATGTTTACCTTTTAAAGGCACCTCTGTTCTGTTCTCCTTAGTGGTTCTTTCCAGGTTATGTCCCACTTAATGTGGAGGGCATGTATTTCTTCCCAGCACCTTCAGGATTTATTCTTTGTAGTTTTTGCTGATGATTATTCTGAGTGGTGTGAGCTGATACCTCTTTGTGGTTGAATTTGCATGAGTCTCATAATGCGTTGAAATTGAGCTTTAAGACATGTCCTTTTAATTTTTCCAGCTGTGATTAGAGTTTATTTCTTCAAAGTGTTTTCTTAAAGTATGTGTCACCATTTGTAATATTTTGGCCATTATCTCCCTCAAGACATTTTGAGGGCAGGTTTCATTTACAGCCCTGCAGTACTTGTTCATATGAAGTGACATTAGCTCAGGCTTTAAACCTGCTTTTGCAGGTAACGGCCAGAGAGCGGCAGCCTTTCTACATTCCCCTTGCTGGTACTAGGGAAACAGACCTACCGGCCAGTGGTGTTTTTCGGTTATAAATTAGAGTGCACTGTGCCCGGATAAACCCACAAATGTTGATGTCTCCTTGCTTTTGTTTGTTTTTAAATTTAATTTATATTTATTATTAGAGTAATATTCCATTTTGTAAGTGGACCACTTCTTCTTGGTGCATTCCTCGGTTGATGGACATTTTCATTGCTTCCACGTGCTGGCTATGGTAAATCTTGCTGGCGTACAGGTTTGCCACCCTGTGACTTTTTGATTCTCATTTTCTCAGGTGATAGGCCAAGCAGTGGTTGTGATTGATTGACTGGTAGCTCAATGTTTCCCTTTTCAAAGCACCTACACTGTGTTTTCATTAGTGGCTCTTTACATGCCACCCCTTACAAAAGAGGGTACGCATTTCTCCACACTCCCTTCACCATTTATTTTTTGCAGCATTTTTCCTAATGGCCATTCTGACTGCTGTGAGCTGATAGGTTTTTGTATTATGGCTATGCATGTCATTAAATTTTTTTTAAATTCGTCATATTCCTACCCCTTTTTCTTTTCTCTTAAAAGAAAAACCCGTGAGTACAATATAGCTCTTGAAATTGTGTTCTTCGAAGGTTGCCCTCTTGTGAAGTTTTTGGTCGATTTTTGACCCTAGAAATTTTCTGGAGGGCAAGTGTCATTTACAGAACGGCAAGTTGGTGAAAATTTAGTGACCTTTTGCAGTGGGTTCAAAGCTGCTGTTGTGGGAAACGGCCACAAGGAGGTAGCTTTTCTCCATTCCCCAATCTGGGTACTAGGGCAGCAGAGCCTTTCTGGAAGTCATTGTCCTAGGTTGTAAATTAGAATGGAATTTGCCAGGAGAAATCCCCATAAGTTTATGTCTCATTACTTCTTCTTGGTTTTTAAAATTTTTTTAATCTGGGAAATGTTTAGAATATTGTTTGTCCTAGGTGTAAACAATCTGGTTTATTTGTACATTCTGTATGTCTATTAATGTACAGATCCTCTTCCCATGTAAAATACTACAGTGTTCCATCGACCTCCCTTGCTATATGTTCGGTGTTTTTGATACATATATATAATATGTGTTTGTATATGTATAGTAACACTAATCTTCATTTCTCAATTTCCCCCCTCCTTTCCTTTCAGATGAGCATAGTTTGTTTTCTAAGCCTGTGAGTGTCTTTCTCTTTGGAAATATGTTCATCTGTGTCAGTTATTAGATAATGCCATAAGTGATAATATAGGATATAGGTGTTTTGCTTTCCGACCTACTTCATGTTTTGTGATTATCTCCAGGCTCATCTATGGTGCCTCAAAGAGCAGTGCTTCAATGTTTTCCATGGCTAATATTCCATTGTGTACATGGACCACTTCTTCTTGGTGCATTCCTCTGTTAATGGACATTTTCATTGCTTCCAAGAGTTGCCTATGGTAAATATTGCTGGAGTGCAGGATTGCCAGCCTGTGATTTTTGATTTTCATTTTCTCAGGTGATAGACCCAGCAGTGGGTATGATTGATTGACTGGTATGGTAGGTCAACGTTTACCTTTTCAAGGCACCTCAATTGTGCTTTCATTAGTGGCTCTTACCACATCCCCCTTAGAATCGAGGGTACGCATTTCTCCACAATCACGTCAGCATTTATTGTTTGCAGCATTTTTGTTGATGGCAGTTCTGACTGGTGTGAGCTGATAGGTTTTTGTAATTTGGGTTTACATGTCTGTAAAAATTCCTACAATTCATCATTTTTCCACACCTTTTTCTTTTCTGTTAAAAGAAAAAAGAAAAAAAGAGTGAGTATAATATACCTCTTCAAATTTTCTTTTTGGAAGGTTGCACTCTGGAATTTTTTGGTCGATTTTCGACCTCAGTATTTTTTGGAGGGCCGGTGTCATTTACAGAGCTGCAATTGGTGAATATTTAGTGACCTTTTGCAGTGGGTTTAAAGCTGCTCTTGTGGGAAACGGCCACAAGGATGCAGCATTTCTCCATTCCCAAATCTGGGTACTAGGGCAGCAGAGCCATTCTGGAAGTTGTTTGCCTAAGTTTTAAATTTGGATGGAATGTGCCAGGAAAACCCCCCATAAGTTTATGTCTCATTACTCCTAGTTCGTTGTTTTAATTTTTTCAATTGGGGTAATGGTTAGAATGTTGTTCGTCCAAGGTGTACACACTCTGGTTCATCTACATATTGTATATAACTATTTATGTAGAGATCCTCTTTCCGTGTAAATTATTACAGAGTGTTCCGTAATCCTTCCTTGCTATATGGTTGGTCTTTTTGATATATGTATATAATATGTATTTGTATACATATGGTAACGCTAATCTTCATTTATCCATTCCCCCCACCTTTCCTTTTAGATAAGCATAGTTTTTTTTAATAAGTCTGTGATTGACTTTCTGTGTGGAAATATGTTCATTTGTGTCAGTTATTAGATAACGCCTATAAGTGATATCATAGGATATAGGACTTTTGCTTTCCGACTTACCTCATGTTCTGTGATTATCTCCAAGATCATCTATGGTGCCTCAAAGAGCAGTGTTTCATTGTTTTCCATGGTTAGTATTCATTGTGTACATGGACCACTTCTTCTTTATCGTTTCATCTGTTGATGGACATTTTGGTTGCTTCACTGTCTTGTCTATTGTGAATCAGGCTGCAGTGCAGCTTTTGCAGCCCGGGTCTTCTTCATTCTGGTCTTCTCAGGTGAGTGGCCCATTGGTGTGCCTGCTGGATGGAATGGTACCTCAATTTTTCCTTTTAAACGCAGCTCCTTTCTGTTTTCATTATTTGCGTTTAACCCTCTTACATCTCACCAGCAGCTAGAGGGTACACAGTTCTCTAAAACCTCTTCAGCATTTATTGTTTGTAGACTTTTTGCCAATGGTCAGTCGATTGGTGTGAGTTGAAAAGTTTTTGTAGATTAGATTGCATGAGTCTAATACTTCCTGAGGTTGAGCTTTAACCATTTTCCTTTCTTTAAAAAGAGAGTGAGTAAAACTAGCCTCTTCATACTATGTTCTTGAAAATTCTGCCTGTTTTGAATTTTTTTTATCCATTCCCTACCTCAGCCAATTTGGGGGCCAGTGTCCTTTAGAGCCCTGAGTCCTTGTGAATGGTAAGTGACCATTAGCTGTGGGTTAAAAGCTGCTCTTGCGGGAATCGGCCGCAAGGCGGCAGCATTTCTCCTTTACCAAATCTGGTTACTAGGGCAACAGAGCCTTCCTGGAAGTGGTGTTCTAGGTGTTAATTAGAATAGAATGTGCGAGGAAAAAGCCCTTTAAGTTTATGTCTCATTATTTCTTGTTGGTATTTTTAACTTAATTTTTATTTTTTATCACAGCAAACTTGATTACAATGTTTTGTTTGTTCTAGGTGTGCAAGATGTGGTTCTTTCACACATATACATATATCTATTCTTCTTCGGATCCTTTTCCCATGTAGGTTATGACACAATGTTGAGTAGTCTTCTCTTGGTATTGTGTAGGTCTTTGGTGATTATATATTTCACATGTGTTTGTATCTCTCTGTTAACCTCAATATGGTAATGTATCCAATCCTCACACCTGTCCATTTGGTGAACCATAAGTTTTTTTAATGAATCTATGATAGTGTTTGTGGAAATATCTTTGTTTGTATCATTTTTTAGGTAACCCCTATATGTGATATGATAGGATATGTGTCTTTCGCTTTCTCACTTACTCCAAGTTGCATGATTACTTCTAGACTCATCTATGGTGCTGCAAATGGCATTGTATCATTTTTTCAGTAGCTCACATTCCATCTGTACAGGTAGCAGTTCTTCTTTGTCCACCCATCTGTCGATGGACTTTTTGGTTACTTCCATATCTTGGCTATTGTAATACTATGCAGTGCAGATTTGCGTGCCTGTGTCCTTCCAGTTCTGTCTTCTTAGTTTATAGGTCCAGGAATAGGTCTGCTGGATCATATGCTAGCTCAATGTTTACCTTTTAAAGGCACCTCTGTTCTGTTCTCCTTAGTGGTTCTTTCCAGGTTATGTCCCACTTAATGTGGAGGGCATGTATTTCTTCCCACCACCTTCAGGATTTATTCTTTGTAGTTTTTGCTGATGATTATTCTGAGTGGTGTGAGCTGATACTTCTTTGTGGTTGAATTTGCATGTGTCTCATAATGCGTTGAAATTGAGCTTTAAGACATGTCCTTTTAATTTTTCCAGCTGTGATTAGAGCTTATTTCTTCAAAGTGTTTTCTTAAAGTATGTGTCACCATTTGAAATATTTTGGCCATTATCTCCCTCAAGACATTTTGAGGGCACGTTTCATTTACAGCCCTGCAGTACTTGTTCATATGAAGTGACATTAGCTCAGGCTTTAAACCTGCTTTTGCAGGTAACGGCCAGAGAGCGGCAGCCTTTCTACATTCCCATTGCTGGTACTAGGGAAACAGACCTACCGGCCAGTGGTGTTCTTCGGTTATAAATTAGAGTGCACTGTGCCCGGATAAACCCACAAATGTTGATGTCTCCTTGCTTTTGTTTGTTTTTAAATTTAATTTATATTTATTATTAGAGTAATATTCCATTTTGTAAGTGGACCACTTCTTCTTGGTGCATTCCTCGGTTGATGGACATTTTCATTGCTTCCACGTGCTTTCTATGGTAAATCTTGCTGGCGTACAGGTTTGCCAGCCTGTGACTTTTTGATTCTCATTTTCTCAGGTGATAGGCCAAGCAGTGGTTGTGATTGATTGACTGGTAGCTCAATGTTTCCCTTTTCAAAGCACCTACACTGTGTTTTCATTAGTGGCTCTTTACATGCCACTCCTTACAAAAGACGGTACGCATTTCTCCACACTCCCTTCACCATTTATTTTTTGCAGCATTTTTCCTAATGGCCATTCTGACTGCTGTGAGCTGATAGGTTTTTGTATTATGGGTATGCATGTCATTAAATTTTTTTAAATTCGTCATATTCCTACCCCTTTTTCTTTTCTCTTAAAAGAAAAACCCGTGAGTACAATAGAGCTCTTGAAATTGTCTTCTTCGAAGGTTGCCC
Source organism: Balaenoptera physalus (assembly GCF_965194825.1). Taxonomy (NCBI): domain Eukaryota; kingdom Metazoa; phylum Chordata; class Mammalia; order Artiodactyla; family Balaenopteridae; genus Balaenoptera; species Balaenoptera physalus. The sequence continues at coordinate 26,952 of NW_028125807.1, forward strand.
TCTTGTGAAGTTTTTGGTCGATTTTTGACCCCAGAAATTTTCTGGAGGGCAAGTGTCATTTACAGAATGGCAAGTTGGTGAAAATTTAGTGACCTTTTGCAGTGGGTTCAAAGCTGCTGTTGTGGGAAACGGCCACAAGGAGGTAGCATTTCTCCATTCCCCAATCTGGGTACTAGGGCAGCAGAGCCTTTCTGGAAGTCATTGTCCTAGGTTGTAAATTAGAATGGAATTTGCCAGGAGAAATCCCCATAAGTTTATGTCTCATTACTTCTTCTTGGTTTTTAAAATTTTTTTAATCTGGGTAAAGTTTAGAATATTGTTTGTCCTAGGTGTACACAATCTGGTTCATTTGTACATTCTGTATGTCTATTAATGTACAGATCCTCTTCCCATGTAAAATACTACAGTGTTCCATCGACCTCCCTTGCTGTATGTTCGGTGTTTTTGATACATGTATATAATATGTGTTTGTATATGTATAGTAACACTAATCTTCATTTCTCAATTTCCCCCCTCCTTTCCTTTCAGATGAGCATAGTTTGTTTTGTAAGCCTGTGAGTGTCTTTCTCTTTGGAAATATGTTCATCTGTGTCAGTTATTAGATAATGCCATAAGTGATAATATAGGATATAGGTGTTTTGCTTTCCGACCTACTTCATGTTTTGTGATTATCTCCAGGCTCATCTATGGTGCCTCAAAGAGCAGTGCTTCAATGTTTTCCATGGCTAATATTCCATTGTGTACATGGACCACTTCTTCTTGGTGCATTCCTCTGTTAATGGACATTTTCATTGCTTCCAAGAGTTGCCTATGGTAAATATTGCTGGAGTGCAGGATTGACAGCCTGTGATTTTTGATTTTCATTTTCTCAGGTGATAGACCCAGCAGTGGGTATGATTGATTGACTGGTATGGTAGGTCAACGTTTACCTTTTCAAGGCACCTCAATTGTGCTTTCATTAGTGGCTCTTACCACATCCCCCTTAGAATCGAGGGTACGCATTTCTCCACAATCACGTCAGCATTTATTGTTTGCAGCATTTTTGTTGATGGCAGTTCTGACTGGTGTGAGCTGATAGGTTTTTGTAATTTGGGTTTACATGTCTGTAAAAATTCCTACAATTCATCATTTTTCCACGCCTTTTTCTTTTCTGTTAAAAGAAAAAAGAAAAAAAGTGTGAGTATAATATACCTCTTCAAATTTTCTTTTTGGAAGGTTGCACTCTGGAATTTTTTGGTCGATTTTCGACCTCAGTATTTTTTGGAGGGCCGGTGTCATTTACAGAGCTGCAATTGGTGAATATTTAGTGACCTTTTGCAGTGGGTTTAAAGCTGCTCTTGTGGGAAACGGCCACAAGGATGCAGCATTTCTCCATTCCCAAATCTGGGTACTAGGGCAGCAGAGCCGTTCTGGAAGTTGTTTGCCTAGGTTTTAAATTTGGATGGAATGTGCCAGGAAAACCCCCCATAAGTTTATGTCTCATTACTCCTAGTTCGTTGTTTTAATTTTTTCAATTGGGGTAATGGTTAGAATGTTGCTCGTCCAAGGTGTACACACTCTGGTTCATCTACATATTGTATATAACTATTTATGTAGAGATCCTCTTTCCGTGTAAATTATTACAGAGTGTTCCGTAATCCTTCCTTGCTATATGGTCGGTCTTTTTGATATATGTATATAATATGTATTTGTATACATATGGTAACGCTAATCTTCTTTTATCCATTCCCCCCACCTTTCCTTTTAGATAAGCATAGTTTTTTTCTAATAAGTCTGTGATTGACTTTCTGTGTGGAAATATGTTCATTTGTGTCAGTTATTAGATAACGCCTTTAAGTGATATCATAGGATATAGGACTTTTGCTTTCCGACTTACCTCATGTTCTGTGATTATCTCCAAGATCATCTATGGTGCCTCAAAGAGCAATGTTTCATTGTTTTCCATGGCTAGTATTCATTGTGTACACGGACCTCTTCTTCTTTATCCTTTCATCTGTTGATGGACATTTTGGTTGCTTCACTGTCTTGTATATTGTGAATAAGGCTGCAGTGCAGCTTTTGCAGCCCGGGTCTTCTTCATTCTGGTCTTCTCAGGTGAGAGGCCCATTGGTTCACCTGCTGGATTGAATGGTACCTCAATATTTCCTTTTAAACGCAGCTCCTTTCTGTTCTCATTATTAGCGTTTAACCCTTTTACATCTCACCAGCAGCTAGAGGGCATACAGTTCTCTAAAACCTCTTCAGCATTTATTGCTTGTAGACTTTTTGCCAATGGTCAGTCGACTGGTGTGAGTTGGAAAGTTTTAGTAGATTAGATTGCATGAGTCTAACACTTCCTGAGGTTGAGCTTTAACCATTTTCCTTTCTTTAAAAAGAGAGTGAGTAAAACTAGCCTCTTCATACTATGTTCTTGAAAATTCTGCCTGTTTTGAATTTTTTTTATCCATTCCCTACCTCAGCCAATTTGGGGGCCAGTGTCCTTTAGAGCCCTGAGTCCTTGTGAATGGTAAGTGACCATTAGCTGTGGGTTAAAAGCTGCTCTTGCGGAAATCGGCGACAAGGCGGCAGCATTTCTGCTTTACCAAATCTGGTTACTAGGGCAACAGAGCCTTACTGGAAGTGGTGTTCTAGGTTGTAAATTACAATGGAATGTGCGAGAAAAAAGCCCTTTAAGTGTATGTCTCCTTACTTCTTGTTGGTATTTTTAACTTAATTTTTATTTTTTATCACAGCAAACTTGATTACAATGTTTTCTTTGTTCTAGGTGTGCAAGATGTGGTTCTTTCACACATATACATATATCTATTCTTCTTTGTAGCCTTTTCCCATGTAGGTTATGACACAATGTTGAGTAGTCTTCTCTTGGTATTGCGTAGGTCTTTGGTGATTATATATTTCACATGTGTTTCTATCTCTCTGTTAACCTCAATATGGTAATGTATCCAATCCTCACACCTTTCTATTTGGTGAACCATAAGATTTATTTATTTATTTATTTATTTATTTATTTATTTATTTTTTTAATTTGTTAAAGTTCTGATTTTTTTTTAGAAATTCACGTTCTTTTATTTATTTATTTATTTATTTATGACTGTGTTGGGTCTTCGTTTCTGTGCGAGGGCTTTCTCTAGTTGTGGCAAGTGGGGACCACTCTTCATCGCGGTGCGCGGGCCTCTCACCATCGTGGCCTCTCTTGTTGTGGAGCACAGGCCCCAGACGCGCAGGCTCAGTAATTGTGGCTCACGGGCCCAGTTGCTCCGAGGCATGTGGGATCTTCCCAGACCAGGGCTCGAACCCGTGTCCCCTGCATTGGCAGGCAGATTCTCAACCACTGCGCCACAAGGGAAGCCCCAAGATTTTTAATGAATCTATGATAGTGTTTCTCTGTGGAAATATCTTTGTTTGTATCATTTTTTAGGTAACCCCTATAGGTGATATGATAGGATATGTGTCTTTCGCTTTCTCACTTACTCCAAGTTGTGTGATTACTTCTAGACTCATCTATGGTGGTGCAAATGACATTGTTTCATTTTTTCACTAGCTCATATTCCATCTGTACAGATAGCAGTTCTTCTTTGTCCACCCATCTGTCGGTGGACTTTTTGGTTACTTCCATATCTTGGCTATTGTAATAATATGCAATACAGATTTGCTTGCCTGTGTCCTTCCAATTTTGCCTTCTTAGGTTATAGGTCCAGCAATAGGACTGCTGGATCATACAGTAGCTCAATGTTTACCTTTTAAAGGCACCTCTATTCTGTTCTCCTTATTGGCTCTTTCCAGGTTACGTCCCACTTAAAGTGGAGGGTATGTATTTCTTCCCAGCACCTTCACCATTTTTTCTTTGTAGTTTTTGCTGAGGGTTATTCTGAGTGGTGTGAGCTGATAACTCTTTGTGGTTGAATTTGCATGTGTCTCATAATGTGTTGAAATTGAGCTTTAAGACATGTCCTTTTTATTTTTCCAGCTGTGATTAGAGCTTATTTCTTCAAAGTGTTTTCTTAAAGTATGTGTCACCTTTTGAAATATTTTGGCCATTATCTCCCTCAAGACATTTTGAGGGCAGGTTTCATTTACAGCCCTGCAGTACTTGTTCATATGAAGTGACCATTAGCTCAGGCTTTAAACCTGCTTTTGCAGGTATCGGCCAAAGAGCGGCAGCCTTTCTATGTTCCCCTTGATGGTACTAGGCAAACAGACCTACCGTCCAGTGGTGTTCTTCGGTTATAAATTAGAGTGAATGTGCCCGGATAAACCCACAAATGTTGATGTCTCCTTGCTTTTGTTTGTTTTTAAATTTAATTTATATTTATTATTAGAGTAATATACCATTGTGTACGTAGACCACTTCTTCTTGGTGCATTCCTCAGTTGATGGACATTTTCATTGCTTCCAAGTGCTGGCTATGGTAAATCTTGCTGGCGTACAGGTTTGCCAGCCTGTGACTTTTTATTTCTCATTTTCTCAGGTGATAGGCCAAGCAGTTGTTGTGATTGATTGACTGGTAGCTCAATGTTTCCCTTTTCAAAGCACCAACACTATGTTTTCATTAGTGGCTCTTTACATGCCCCCCCTTACAACCGAGGGTACGCATTTCTCCACACTCCCTTCACCGTTTATTTTTTGCAGCATTTTTCCTAATGGCCATTCTGACTGCTGTGAGCTGAAAAGGTTTTTGTAATATGGGTATGCATGTCATTAAAATTTTTTAAATTCCTCATATTCCTACCCCTTTTTCTTTTCTTTTAAAATAAAACCCAGTGAGTACTATATAGCTCTTGAAATTGTCTTCTTCGAAGGTTGCCCTCTTGTGAAGTTTTTGGACGATTTTTGACCCCAAAAATTTTCTTGAGGGCAGGTGTCATTTACAGAACTGCAAGTTGGTGAAAATTTAGTGACCTTTTGCAGTGGGTTCAAAGCTGCTGTTGTGGGAAACGGCCAAAGGAGGTAGCATTTCTCCATTCCCCAATCTGGGTACTAGGGCAGCAGAGCCTTTCTGGAAGTCATTGTCCAAGTTTGTAAATTAGAATGGAATTTGCCAGGAGAAGTCCCCATAAGTTTATGTCTCATTACTTCTTGTTGGTTTTTAAATTTTTTTTAATCTGGGTAAAGTTTAGTATATTGTTTGTCCTCGGTGTACACAATCTGGTTCATTTGTACATTCTGCATGTCTATTAATGTACAGATCCTCTTCCCATGTAAACTATTACACTGTTCCCTCGACCTCCCTTGCTATATATTCGGTCTTTTTGATACATGTATATAATATGTATTTGTATATGTATAGTAACACTAATCTTCATTTCTCAATTTACCCCCTCCTTTCCTTTTCGATGAGCATAGTTTGTTTTCTAAGCCTGTGAGTGTCTTTCTCTTTGGAAATATGTTCATCTGTGTCAGTTACTAGATAATGCCATAAGTGATAATGTAGGATATAGGTCTTTTGCTTTCCGACCTACTTCATGTTTTGTGATTATCTCCAGGCTCATCTATGGTGCCTCAAAGAGCAGTGCTTCAATGTTTTCCATGGCTAATATTCCATTGTGTACATGGACCACTTCTTCTTGGTGCATTCCTCGGTTGATGGACATTTTCATTGCTTCCACGTGCTGGCTATGGTAAATCTTGCTGGCGTACAGGTTTGCCAGCCTGTGACTTTTTGATTCTCATTTTCTCAGGTGATAGGCCAAGCAGTGGTTGTGATTGATTGACTGGTAGCTCAATGTTTCCCTTTTCAAAGCACCTACACTGTGTTTTCCTTAGTGGCTCTTTACATGCCACCCCTTACAAAAGAGGGTACGCATTTCTCCACACTCCCTTCACCGTTTATTTTTTGCAGCATTTTTCCTAATGGCCGTTCTGACTGCTGTGAGCTGATAGGTTTTTGTATTATGGGTATGCATGTCATTAAATTTTTTTTAAATTCGTCATATTCCTACCCCTTTTTCTTTTCTCTTAAAAGAAAAACCCGTGAGTACAATAGAGCTCTTGAAATTGTCTTCTTCGAAGGTTGCCCTCTTGTGAAGTTTTTGGTCGATTTTTGACCCCAGAAATTTTCTGGAGGGCAAGTGTCATTTACAGAACGGCAAGTTGGTGAAAATTTAGTGACCTTTTGCAGTGGGTTCAAAGCTGCTGTTGTGGGAAACGGCCACAAGGAGGTAGCATTTCTCCATTCCCCAATCTGGGTACTAGGGCAGCAGAGCCTTTCTGGAAGTCATTGTCCTAGGTTGTAAATTAGAATGGAATTTGCCAGGAGAACTCCCCATAAGTTTATGTCTCATTACTTCTTCTTGGTTTTTAATTTTTTTTTAATCTGGGTAAAGTTTAGAATATTGTTTGTCTTTGGTGTACGCAGTCTGGTTCATTTGTACATTATGTATGTCTATTAATGTACAGATCCTCTTCCCATGTAAAATATTACACTGTTCCGTTGACCTCCCTTGCTATATGTTCGGTCTTTTTGATACATGTATATAATATGTATTTGTATATGTATAGTAACACTACTCTTCATTTCTCAATTTCCCCCCTCCTTTCCTTTCAGATGAGCATAGTTTGATTTCTAAGCCTGTGAGTGTCTTTCTCTGTGGAAATATGTTCATCTGTGTCAGTTATTAGATAATGCCATAAGTGATAATATAGGATATAGGTGTTTTGCTGTCCGACCTACTTCATGTTTTGTGATTATCTCCAGGCTCATCTATGGTGCCTCAAAGAGCAGTGCTTCAATGTTTTCCATGGCTAATATTCCATTGTGTACATGGACCACTTCTTCTTGGTGCATTCCTCTGTTGATGGACATTTTCGTTGCTTCCAAGTGTTGCCTATGGTAAATATTGCTGGAGTGCAGGATTGCCAGCCAGTGATTTTTGATTTTCATTCTCAGGTGATAGACCCAGCAGTGGGTATGATTGATTGACTGGTATGGTATGTCAACGTTTACCTTTTCAAGGCACCTCAATTGTGCTTTCATTAGTGGCTCTTACCACGTCCCCCTTAGAATCGAGGGTACGCATTTCTCCAAAATCACGTCAGCATTTATTGTTTGCAGCATTTTTGTTGATGGCCGTTCTGACTGGTGTGAGCTGATAGGTTTTTGTAATTTAGGTTTACATGTCTGTAAAAATTCCTACAATTCATCATTTTTCCACGCCTTTTTCTTTTCTGTTAAAAGAAAAAAGCAAAAAAGTGTGACTATAATAAACCTCTTCAAATTTTCTTTTTGGAAGGTTGCACTCTGGAATTTTTTGCTCGATTTTCGACCTCAGTATTTTTTGGAGGGCCGGTGTCATTTACAGACCAGCAATTGGAGAATATTTAGTGACATTTTGCAGTGGGTTTAAAGCTGCTCTTGTGGGAAACGGCCACAAGGATGCAGCATTTCTCCATTCCCAAATCTGGGTACTAGGGCAGCAGAGCCGTTCTGGAAGTTGTTTGCCTAGGTTTTAAATTTGGATGGAATGTGCCAGGAAAACCCCCCATAAGTTTATGTCTCATTACTCCTAGTTCGTTGTTTTAATTTTTTCAATTGGGGTAATGGTTAGAATGTTGCTCGTCCAAGGTGTACACACTCTGGTTCATCTACATATTGTATGTAACTATTTATGTAGAGATCCTCTTCCCGTGTAAATTATTACAGAGTGTTCCATAATCCTTCCTTGCTATATGGTCGGTCTTTTTGATATATGTATATAATATGTATTTGTATACATATGGTAACGCTAATCTTCTTTTATCCATTCCCCCCACCTTTCCTTTTAGATAAGCATAGTTTTTTTCTAATAAGTCTGTGATTGACTTTCTGTGTGGAAATATGTTCATTTGTGTCAGTTATTAGATAACGGCTATAAGTGATATCATAGGATATAGGACTTTTGCTTTCCGACTTTCCTCATGTTCTGTGATTATCTCCAAGATCATCTATGGTGCCTAAAAGAGCAGTGTTTCATTGTTTTCCATGGCTAGTATTCATTGTGTACATGGACCACTTCTTCTTTATCCTTTCATCTGTTGATGGACATTTTGGTTGCTTCACTGCCTTGTCTATTGTGAATCAGGCTGCAGTGCAGCTTTTGCAACCCAGGTCTTCTTCATTCTGGTCTTCTCAGGTGAGAGGCCCATTGGTGCGCCTGCTGGATGGAATGGTACCTCAATTTTTCCTTTTAAACGCAGCTCCTTTCTGTTCTAATTATTAGCGTTTAACCCTCTTACATCTCACCAGCAGCTAGAGGGTACACAGTTCTCTAAAACCTCTTCAGCATTTATTGTTTGTAGACTTTTTGCCAAAGGTCATTCGACTGGTGGAAGTTGAAAAGTTTTTGTAGATTAGATTGCATGAGTCTAATACTTCCTGAGGCTGAGCTTTTATCCATTTTCCTTTCTTTAAAAAGAGAGCGAGTAAAACTTACCTCTTCATACTATCTTCGTGAACATTTTGCCTGTTTTGAATTATTTTATCCATTCCCTACTTCAGCACAATTTTGAGGGCAGGTGTCCTTTACAGCCCTGAGTCCTTGTGAATGGTAAGTGACCATTAGCTGTGGGTTAAAAGCTGGTCTTGCGGGAATCGGCCACAAGTTGGCAGCATTTCTCCTTTACCAAATCTGGTTACTAGGGCAACAGAGCCTTACTGGAAGTGGTGTTCTTGGTGTTAATTAGAATAGAATGTGCGAGGAAAAAGCCCTTTAAGTTTATGTCTCATTATTTCTTGTTGGTATTTTTAACTTAATTTTTATTTTTTATCACAGCAAACTTGATTACAATGTTTTGTTTGTTCTAGGTGTGCAAGATGTGGTTCTTTCACACATATACATATATCTATTCTTCTTCGGATCCTTTTCCCATGTAGGTTATGACACAATGTTGAGTAGTCTTCTCTTGGTATTGCGTAGGTCTTTGGTGATTATATATTTCACATGTGTTTGTATCTCCCTGTTAACCTCAATATGGTAATGTATCCAATCCTCACACCTGTCCATTTGGTGAACCATAAGTTTTTTTAATGAATCTATGATAGTGTTTGTGGAAATATCTTTGTTTGTATCATTTTTTAGGTAACCCCTATATGTGATATGATAGGATATGTGTCTTTCGTTTTGTCACTTACTCCAAGTTGCATGATTACTTCTAGACTCATCTATGGTGCTGCAAATGGCATTGTATCATTTTTTCAGTAGCTCATATTCCATCTGTACAGGTAGCAGTTCTTCTTTGTCCACCCATCTGTCGGTTGACTTTTTGGTTACTTCCATATCTTGGCTATTGTAATACTATGCAGTGCAGATTTGCGTGCCTGTGTCCTTCCAATTCTGTCTTCTTAGTTTATAGGTCCAGGAATAGGTCTGCTGGATCATATGCTAGCTCAATGTTTACCTTTTAAAGGCACCTCTGTTCTGTTCTCCTTAGTGGTTCTTTCCAGGTTATGTCCCACTTAATGTGGAGGGCATGTATTTCTTCCCAGCACCTTCAGGATTTATTCTTTGTAGTTTTGGCTGATGATTATTCTCAGTGGTGTGAGCTGATACCTCTTTGTGGTTGAATTTGCATGTGTCTCATAATGCGTTGAAATTGAGCTTTAAGACATGTCCTTTTAATTTTTCCAGCTGTGATTAGAGCTTATTTCTTCAAAGTGTTTTCTTAAAGTATGTGTCACCATTTGAAATATGTTGGCCATTATCTCCCTCAAGACATTTTGAGGGCAGGATTCATTTACAGCCCTGCAGTACTTGTTCATATGAAGTGACCACTGGCTCAGGCTTTAAACCTGCTTTTGCAGGTATCGGCCAAAGAGCGGCAGCCTTTCTATGTTCCCCTTGCTGGTACTAGGCAAACAGACCTACCGTCCAGTGGTGTTCTTCGGTTATAAATTAGAGTGAATGTGCCCGGATAAACCCACAAATGTTGATGTCTCCTTGCTTTTGTTTGTTTTTAAATTTAATTTATATTTATTATTAGAGTAATATACCATTGTGTACGTAGACCACTTCTTCTTGGTGCATTCCTCAGTTGATGGACATTTTCATTGCTTCCAAGTGCTAGCTATGGTAAATCTTGCTGGCGTACAGGTTTGCCAGCCTGTGACTTTTTGTTTCTCATTTTCTCAGGTGATAGGCCAAGCAGTTGTTGTGATTGATTGACTGGTAGCTCAATGTTTCCCTTTTCAAAGCACCAACACTGTGTTTTCATTAGTGGCTCTTTACATGCCCCCCCTTACAACCGAGTGTACGCATTTCTCCACACTCCCTTCACCGTTTATTTTTTGCAGCATTTTTCCTAATGGCCATTCTGACTGCTGTGAGCTGATAGGTTTTTGTAATATGGGTATGCATGTCATTAAAATTTTTTAAATTCCTCATATTCCTACCCCTTTTTCTTTTCTTTAAAAATAAAACCCAGTGAGTACTATATAGCTCTTGAAATTGTCTTCTTCGAAGGTTGCCCTCTTGTGAAGTTTTTGGACGATTTTTGACTCCAAAAATTTTCTTGAGGGCAGGTGTCATTTACAGAATGGTAAGTTGGTGAAAATTTAGTGACCTTTTGCAGTGGGTTCAAAGCTGCTGTTGTGGGAAACGGCCAAAGGAGGTAGCATTTCTCCATTCCCCAATCTGGGTACTAGGGCAGCAGAGCCTTTCTGGAAGTCATTGTCCAAGTTTGTAAATTAGAATGGAATTTGCCAGGAGAAGTCCCCATAAGTTTATGTCTCATTACTTCTTGTTGGTTTTTAAATTTTTTTTAATCTGGGTAAAATTTAGAATATTGTTTGTCCTCGGTGTACACAATCTGGTTCATTTGTACATTCTGCATGTCTATTAATGTACAGATCCTCTTCCCATGTAAACTATTACACTGTTCCCTCGACCTCCCTTGCTATATATTCGGTCTTTTTGATACATGTATATAATATGTATTTGTATATGTATAGTAACACTAATCTTCATTTCTCAATTTACCCCCTCCTTTCGTTTTCGATGAGCATAGTTTGTTTTCTAAGCCTGTGAGTGTCTTTCTCTTTGTAAATATGTTCATCTGTGTCAGTTACTAGATAATGCCATAAGTGATAATGTAGGATATAGGTCTTTTGCTTTCCGACCTACTTCATGTTTTGTGATTATCTCCAGGCTCATCTATGGTGCATCAAAGAGCAGTGCTTCAATGTTTTCCATGGCTAATATTCCATTGTGTACATGGACCACTTCTTCTTGGTGCATTCCTCTGTTGATGGACATTTTCGTTGCTTCCAAGTGTTGCCTATGGTAAATAATGCTGGAGTGCAGGATTGCCAGCCTGTGATTTTTGATTTTCATTTTCTCATGTGATAGACCCAGCAGTGGGTATGATTGATTGACTAGTATGGTAGCTCAACGTTTACCTTTTCAATGCACCTCAATTTTTCTTTCATTAGTGGCTGTTACCACGTCCCCCTTAGAATCGAGGGTACGCATTTCTCCTCAATCACGTCAGCATTTATTGTTTGCAGCATTTTTGTTGATGGCCATTCTGACTGGTGTGAGCTGACAGGTTTTTGTAATTTGGGTTTACATGTCTATAAAAATTCCTAGAATTCATCATTTCTCCACGGCTTTATCTTTTCTGTTAAAAGAAAAAAGAAAAAAAGTGTTAGCATAATATACCTCTTCAAATATTCTTTTTGAAAGGTTGCACTCTAGAATTTGTTGGTCGATTTTCGACCTCAGTATTTTTTGGAGGGCAGGTGTCATTTACAGAACTGCAATTGCTGAATATTTAGTTACCTTTTGAAGTTGCTTTAAAGCTGCTGTTGTGGGAAACGGCAACAAGGATGCAGCATTTCTCCATTCCCAAATCTGGGTACTAGGGCAGCAGAGCCGTTCTGGAAGTCGTTTGCCTAGGTTGTAAATTTGAATGGAAAGTGCCAGGAAAACCCCCCATAAGTTTATGTCTCATTCCTCCTAGTTCGTTTTAATTTTTTCAATTGGGGTAATGGTTAGAATGTTGCTTGTCCAAGGTGTACACACTCTGGTTCATCTACATATCCTATATGCCTATTTATGTAGAGATCCTCTTCCCGTGTAAATTATTACAGAGTGTTCCGTAAACCTTCTTTGCTATATGGTCTGTCTTTTTGATATATGTATATAATATGTATTTGTATACATATGGTAACGCTAATCTTCATTTATCCATTCCCCCAACCTTTCCTTTTAGATAAGCATAGTTTTTTTTAATAAGTCTGTGATTGACTTTCTCTGTGGAAATATGTTCATTTGTGTCAGTTATTAGATAACACCTATAAGTGATATCATGGGATATAGGACTTTTGCTTTCCGACTTACCTCATGTTCTGTGATTATCTCCAAGATCATCTATGGTGCCTCAAAGACCAGTGTTTCATTGTTTTCCATGGCTAGTATTCATTGTGTACATGGACCACTTCTTCTTTATCCTTTCATCTGTTGATGGACATTTTGGTTGCTTCACTGTCTTGTCTATTGTGAATCAGGCTGCAGTGCAGCTTTTGCAGCCCGGGTCTTCTTCATTCTGGTCTTCTCAGGTGAGAGGCCCATTGGTGCGCCTGCTGGATTGAATGGTACCTCAATTTTTCCTTTTAAACGCAGCTCCTTTCTGTTCTCATTATTAGCATTTAACCCTTTTACATCTCACCAGCAGCTAGAGGGTACACAGTTCTCTAAAACCTCTTCTGCCTTTATTGTTTGTAGACTTTTTTCCAATGGTCAGTCGACTGGTGTGAGTTGAAAACTTTTTGTAGATTAGATTGCATGAGTCTAATACTTCCTGAGGTTGCGCTTTTATCCATTTTCCTTTCTTTAAAAAGAGAGTGAGTAAAACTTGCCTCTTCATAGTATCTTCTTGAAAATTCTGCCTGTTTTGAATTTTCTTTATCCATTCCCTACCTCAGCACAATTTTGAGGGCAGGTGTCCTTTACAGCCTTGAGTCATTTTGAATGGCAAGTGACCATTAGCTGTGGGTTAAAAGCTGCTCTTGCGGGATTCGGCCCCAAGGCGGCAGCATTTCCCCTTTACCAAATCTGGTTACTAGGGCAACAGAGCCTTACTGGAAGTGGTGTTCTAGGTTGTAAATAAGAATGGAATTTGCGAGGAAAAAGCCCTTTAAGTTTATGTCTCATTACTTCTTGTTGGTATATTTAACTTAATTTTTATTTTTTATCACAGCAAACTTGATTACAATGTTTTGTTTGTCCTAGGTGTGCAAGATGTGGTTCTTTCAAACATATAAATATATCAATTCTTCTTCGGATCCTTTTCCCATGTAGGTTATGACACAGTGTTGAGTAGTCTTCTCTTGGTATTGTGTAGGTTTTTGGTGATTATATATTGCACATGTGTTTGTAACTCTCTGTTAACCTAAATATGGTAATGTATCCAATCCTCATATCTTTCTATTTGGTGAACCATAAGATTTATTTATTTATTTATTTATTTATTTTTTATTTTATTTTTTTTTAAAGTTTGTTAACATTCTGATTTTTTTTTAGAAATTCACGTTCTTTTATTTATTTATTTATTTATTTATTTATGACTGTGTTGGGTCTTCGTTTCTGTGCGAGGGCTTTCTCTAGTTGTGGCAAGTGGGGACCACTCTTCATCGCGGTGCACGGGCCTCTCACCATCGTGGCCTCTCTTGTTGTGGAGCACAGGCCCCAGACGCGCAGGCTCAGTAATTGTGGCTCACGGGCCCAGTTGCTCCGTGGCATGTGGGATCTTCCCAGACCAGGGCTCGAACCCCTGTCCCCTGCATTGGCAGGCAGATTCTCAACCACTGCTCCACCAGGGAAGCCCCAAGATTTTTAATGACTCTATGATAGTGTTTCTCTGTGGAAATATCTTTGTTTGTATCATTTCTTAGGTAACCCCTATATGTGATATGATAGGATATGTGTCTTTCGCTTTCTCACTTACTCCAAGTTGTGTGATTACTTCTAGACTCATCTATGGTGCTGCAAATGACATTGTTTCATTTTTTCACTAGCTCATATTCCATCTGTACAGATAGCAGTTCTTCTTTGTCCACCCATCTGTCGGTGGACTTTTTGGTTACTTCCATATCTTGGCTATTGTAATAATATGCAATACAGATTTGCGTGCCTGTGTCCTTCCACTTTTGCCTTCTTAGGTTGTAGGTCCAGGAATAGGTCTGCTGGATCATATGGTAGCTCAATGTTTACCTTTTAAAGGCACCTCTGTTCTGTTCTCCTTAGTGGCTCTTTCCAGGTTACGTCCCACTTAAAGTGGAGGGTATGTATTTCTTCCCAGCACCTTCAGCATTTATTCTTTGTAGTTTTTGCTGATGGTTATTCTGAGTGGTGTGAGCTGATACCTCTTTGTGGTTGAATTTGCATGTGTCTCATAATGGGTTGTAATTGAGCTTTAAGACATATCCTTTTTATTTTTCCAGCTGTGATAAGAGCTTATTTCTTCAAAGTGTTTTCTTAAAGTATGTGTCACCATTTGAAATATTTTGGCCATTATCTCCCTCAATACATTTTGAGGGCAGGTTTCATTTACAGCCCTGCAGTACTTGTTCATATGAAGTGACCATTAGCTCAGGCTTTAAACCTGCTTTTGCAGGTAACGGCCAGAGAGTGGCAGCCTTTCTACATTCCCCTTGCTGGTACTAGGGAAACAGACCTACCGGCCAGTTGTGCTCTTCGGTTATAAATTAGAGTGCAATGTGCCCGGATAAACCCACAAATGTTGATGTCTCCTTTCTTTTGTTTGTTTTTAAATTTAATTTATATTTATTATTAGAGTAATATTCCATTGTGTAGGTGGACCACTTCTTCTTGGTGCATTCCTCGGTTGATGGACATTTTCATTGCTTCCAAGTGCTGGCTATGGTAAATCTTGCTGGCGTACAGGTTTGCCAGCCTGTGACTTTTTGTTTCTCATTTTCTCAGGTGATAGGCCAAGCAGTGGTTGTGATTGATTGACTGGTAGCTCAATGTTTCCCTTTTCAAAGCACCAACACTGTGTTTTCATTAGTGGCTCTTTACATGCCCCCCCTTACAACCGAGGGTACGCATTTCTCCATACTCCCTTCACCATTTATTTTTTGCAGCATTTTTCCTAATGGCCATTCTGACTGCTGTGAGCTGATAGGTTTTTGTAATATTGGTATGCGTGTCATTAAAATTTTTTAATTCATCATATTCCTACGCCTTTTTCTTTTCTCTTAAAAGAAAAAACCGTGAGTACAATATAGCTTTTGAAATTGTCTTCTTCGAAGGTTGCCCTCTTCTGAAGTTTTTGGTCGATTTTTGACCCCAGAGATTTTCTGGAGGGCAGTTGCCATTTACAGAACTGCAAGTTGGTGAGAATTTACTGACCTTTTGCAGTGGGTTCAAAGCTGCTGTTGTGGGAAACGGCCACAAGGAGGTAGCATTTCTCCATTCCCCAATCTGGGTACTAGGGCAGCAGAGCCTTTCTGGAAATCATTGTCTTAGGTTGTAAATTAGAATGGAATTTGCCAGGAGAAATCCCCATAAGTTTATGTCTCATTACTTCTTCTTGGTTTTTAAAATTTTTTTAATCTGGGTAAAGTTTAGAATATTGTTTGTCCTAGGTGTACACAATCTGGTTCATTTGTACATTATGTATGTCTATTAATGTACAGATCCTCTTCCCATGTAAAATATTACAGTGTTCCGTCGACCTCCCTTGCTATATGTTCAGTCTTTTTGATACATGTATATAATATGTATTTGTAAATGTATAGTAACACTAATCTTCATTTCTCAATTTCCCCCCTCCTTTCCTTTCAGATGAGCATAGTTTGTTTTCTAAGCCTGTGAGTGTCTTTCTCTTTGGAAATATGTTCATCTGTGTCAGTTATTAGATAATGCCATAAGTGATAATATAGGATATAGCTCTTTTGCTTTCCGACCTACTTCATGTTTTGTGATTATCTCCAGGCTCATCTATGGTGCCTCAAAGAGCAGTGCTTCAATGTTTTCCATGGCTAGTATTCCATTGTGTACATGGACCACTTCTTCTTGGTGCATTCCTCTGTTGATGGACATTTTCGTTGCTTCCAAATGTTGCCTATGGTAAATATTGCTGGAGTGCAGGATTGCCAGCCTGTGATTTTTGATTTTCATTTTCTCAGGTGATAGACCCAGCAGTGGGTATGATTGATTTACTGGTATGGTAGCTCGACGTTTACCTTTTCAAGGCAACTCAATTGTGCTTTCATTAGTGGCTCTTACCACGTCCCCCTTAGAATCGAGGATACACATTTCTCCACAATCACGTCAGCATTTATTGTTTGCAGCATTTTTGTTGATGGCCATTCTGACTGGAGTGAGCTGATAGGTTTTTGTAATTTGGGTTTACATGTCTATAAAAATTCCTACAATTCATTATTTCTCCACGGCTTTTTCTTTTCTGTTAAAAGAAAAAAGCAAAAAATGTGACTATAATATACCTCTTCAAATTTTCTTTTTTGAAGGTTGCACTCTAGAATTTTTTGGTCGAATTTCGACCTCAGTAGTTTTTGGAGGGCACGTTTCATTTACAGAGCTGCAATTGGTGAATATTTAGTGACCTTTTGCAGTGGGTTTAAAGCTGCTGTTGTGGGAAACGGCCACAAGGAGGCAGCATTTCTCCATTACAAAATCTGGGCAATAGGGCATCAGAGCTGTTTTGGAAGTCGTTTGCCTAGGTTGTAAATTTGAATGGAATGTGCCAGGAAAACCCCCCATAAGTTTATGTCTCATTACTCCTAGTTCGTTGTTTTAATTTTTTCAATTGGGGTAATGGTTAGAATGTTGCTTGTGCAAGGTGTACACACTCTGGTTCATCTTCATATTCTATATACCTATTTATGTAGAGATCCTCTTCCCGTGTAAATTATTACAGAGTGTTTCGTAAACCTTCCTTGCTATATGGTCGGTCTCTTTGATATATGTATATAATATGTATTTGTATACATATGGTAATGCTAATCTTCATTTATCCATTCCCCCCACCTTTCCTTTTAGATAAGCATAGTTTTTTTTAATAAGTTTGTGATTGACTTTCTCTGTGGAAATATGTTCTTTTGTGTCAGTTATTAGATAACGCCTATAAGTGATATCATAGGATATAGGACTTTTGCTTTCCGACTTACCTCATGTTCTGTGATTATCTCCAAGATCATCTATGGTGCCTCAAAGAGCAGTGTTTCATTGTTTTCCATGTCTAGTATTCATTGTGTACACGGACCACTTCTTCTTTATCCTTTCATCTGTTGATGGACATTTTGGTTGCTTCACTGTCTTGTATATTGTGAATAAGGCTGCAGTGCAGCTTTTGCAGCCCGGGTCTTCTGCATTCTGGTCTTCTCAGGTGAGAGGCCCATTGGTTCACCTGCTGGATTGAATGGTACCTCAATATTTCCTTTTAAACGCAGCTCCTTTCTGTTCTCATTATTAGCGTTTAACCCTTTTACATCTCACCAGCAGCTAGAGGGCATACAGTTCTCTAAAACCTCTTCAGCATTTATTGCTTGTAGACTTTTTGCCAATGGTCAGTCGACTGGTGTGAGTTGAAAAGTTTTAGTAGATTAGATTGCATGAGTCTAACACTTCCTGAGGTTGAGCTTTAACCATTTTCCTTTCTTTAAAAAGAGAGTGAGTAAAACTTGCCTCTTCATACTATGTTCTTGAAAATTCTGCCTGTTTTGAATTTTTTTTATCCATTTCTTACCTCAGCCAATTTTGGAGGCAGGTGTCCTTTAGAGCCCTGAGTCCTTGTGAATGGTAAGTGACCATTAGCTGCGGGTTAAAAGGTGCTCTTGCGGGAATCGGCCACAAGGCGGCAGCATTTCTGCTTTACCAAATCTGGTTACTAGGGCAACAGAGCCTTACTGGATGTGCTGTTCTAGGTTGTAAATTAGAATGGAATGTGCAAGGAAAAAGCCCTTTAAGTGTATGTCTCCTTACTTCTTGTTGGTATTTTTAACTTAAATTTTATTTTTTATCACAGCAAACTTGATTACAATGTTTTGTTTGTTCTAGGTGTGCAAGATGTGGTTCTTTCACACATATACATATATCTATTCTTCTTTGGAGCCTTTTCCCATGTAGGTTATGACACAGTGTTGAGTAGTCTTCTCTTGGTATTGCATAGGTCTTTGGTGATTATATATTTCACATGTGTTTCTATCTATCTGTTAACCTCAATATGGTAATGTATCCAATCCTCACACCTTTCTATTTGGTGAACCATAAGATTTATTTATTTATTTATTTATTTATTTATTTTATTTTATTTTTTTTTAAAGTTTGTTAACATTCAGATTCTTTTTTTAGAAATTCACGTTCTTTTATTTATTTATTTATTTATTTATTTATGACTGTGTTGGGTCTTCTTTTCTGTGCGAGCGCTTTCTCTAGTTGTGGCAAGTGGGGACCACTCTTCATCGCGGTGCACGGGCCTCTCACCATCGTAGCCTCTCTTGTTGTGGAGCACAGGCCCCAGACGCGCAGGCTCAGTAATTGTGGCTCACGGGCCCAGTTGCTCCGTGGCATGTGGGATCTTCCCAGACCAGGGCTCGAACCCCTGTCCCCTGCATTGGCAGGCAGATTCTCAACCACTGCTCCACCAGGGAAGCCCCAAGATTTTTAATGAATCTATGATAGTGTTTCTCTGTGGAAATATCTTTGTTTGTATCATTTCTTAGGTAACCCCTATATGTGATATGATAGGATATGTGTCTTTCGCTTTCTCACTTACTCCAAGTTGTGTGATTACTTCTAGACTCATCTATGGTGCTGCAAATGACATTGTTTCATTTTTTCACTAGCTCATATTCCATCTGTACAGATAGCAGTTCTTCTTTGTCCACCCATCTGTCGGTGGACTTTTTGGTTACTTCCATATCTTGGCTATTGTAATAATATGCAATACAGATTTGCGTGCCTGTGTCCTTCCAATTTTGCCTTCTTAGGTTGTAGGTCCAGGAATAGGTCTGCTGGATCATATGGTACCTCAATGTTTACCTTTTAAAGGCACCTCTGTTCTGTTCTCCTTAGTGGCTCTTTCCAGGTTACGTCCCACTTAAAGTGGAGGGTATGTATTTCTTCCCAGCACCTTCAGCATTTATTCTTTATAGTTTTTGCTGATGGTTATTCTGAGTGGTGTGAGCTGATACATCTTTGTGGTTGAATTTGCATGTGTCTCATAATGCGTTGTAATTGAGCTTTAAGACATATCCTTTTTATTTTTCCAGCTGTGATTAGAGCTTATTTCTTCAAAGTGTTTTCTTAAAGTATGTGTCACCATTTGAAATATTTTGGCCATTATCTCCCTCAATACATTTTGAGGGCAGGTTTCATTTACAGCCCTGCAGTACTTGTTCATATGAAGTGACCATTAGCTCAGGCTTTAAACCTGCTTTTGCAGGTAACGGCCAGAGAGCGGCAGCCTTTCTACATTCCCCTTGCTGGTACTAGGGAAACAGACCTACCGGCCAGTTGTGCTCTTCGGTTATAAATTAGAGTGCAATGTGCCCGGATAAACCCACAAATGTTGATGTCTCCTTTCTTTTGTTTGTTTTTAAATTTAATTTATATTTATTATTAGAGTAAAATTCCATTGTGTAGGTGGACCACTTCTTCTTGGTGCATTCCTCGGTTGATGGACATTTTCATTGCTTCCAAGTGCTGGCTATGGTAAATCTTGCTGGCGTACAGGTTTGCCAGCCTTTGACTTTTTGTTTCTCATTTTCTCAGGTGATAGGCCAAGCAGTGGTTGTGATTGATTGACTGGTAGCTCAATGTTTCCCTTTTCAAAGCACCAACACTGTGTTTTCATTAGTGGCTCTTTACATGTCCCCCCTTACAACCGAGGGTACGCATTTCTCCATACTCCCTTCACCATTTATTTTTTGCAGCATTTTTCCTAATGGCCATTCTGACTGCTGTGAGCTGATAGGTTTTTGTAATATGGGTATGCGTGTCATTAAAATTTTTAAAATTCATCATATTCCTACGCCTTTTTCTTTTCTCTTAAAAGAAAAAACCGTGAGTACAATATAGCTTTTGATATTGTCTTCTTCGAAGGTTGCCCTCTTCTGAAGTTTTTGGTCGATTTTTGACCACAGAGATTTTCTGGAGGGCAGTTGCCATTTACAGAACTGCAAGTTGGTGAGAATTTACTGACCTTTTGCAGTGGGTTCAAAGCTGCTGTTGTGGGAAACGGCCACAAGGAGGTAGCATTTCTCCATTCCCCAATCTGGGTACTAGGGCAGCAGAGCCTTTCTGGAAATCATTGTCTTAGGTTGTAAATTAGAATGGAATTTGCCAGGAGAAATCCCCATAAGTTTATGTCTCATTACTTCTTCTTGGTTTTTAAAATTTTTTTAATCTGGGTAAAGTTTAGAATATTGTTTGTCCTAGGTGTACACAATCTGGTTCATTTGTACATTATGTATGTCTATTAATGTACAGATCCTCTTCCCATGTAAAATATTACAGTGTTCCGTCGACCTCCCTTGCTATATGTTCAGTCTTTTTGATACATGTATATAATATGTATTTGTAAATGTATAGTAACACTAATCTTCATTTCTCAATTTCCCCCCTCCTTTCCTTTCAGATGAGCATAGTTTGTTTTCTAAGCCTGTGAGTGTCTTTCTCTTTGGAAATATGTTCATCTGTGTCAGTTATTAGATAATGCCATAAGTGATAATATAGGATATAGCTCTTTTGCTTTCCGACCTACTTCATGTTTTGTGATTATCTCCAGGCTCATCTATGGTGCCTCAAAGAGCAGTGCTTCAATGTTTTCCATGGCTAGTATTCCATTGTGTACATGGACCACTTCTTCTTGGTGCATTCCTCTGTTGATGGACATTTTCGTTGCTTCCAAATGTTGCCTATGGTAAATATTGCTGGAGTGCAGGATTGCCAGCCTGTGATTTTTGATTTTCATTTTCTCAGGTGATAGACCCAGCAGTGGGTATGATTGATTTACTGGTATGGTAGCTCGACGTTTACCTTTTCAAGGCAACTCAATTGTGCTTTCATTAGTGGCTCTTACCACGTCCCCCTTAGAATCGAGGATACACATTTCTCCACAATCACGTCAGCATTTATTGTTTGCAGCATTTTTGTTGATGGCCATTCTGACTGGAGTGAGCTGATAGGTTTTTGTAATTTGGGTTTACATGTCTATAAAAATTCCTACAATTCATTATTTCTCCACGGCTTTTTCTTTTCTGTTAAAAGAAAAAAGCAAAAAATGTGACTATAATATACCTCTTCAAATTTTCTTTTTTGAAGGTTGCACTCTAGAATTTTTTGGTCGAATTTCGACCTCAGTATATTTTGGAGGGCACGTTTCATTTACAGAGCTGCAATTGGTGAATATTTAGTGACCTTTTGCAGTGGGTTTAAAGCTGCTGTTGTGGGAAACGGCCACAAGGAGGCAGCATTTCTCCATTACAAAATCTGGGCAATAGGGCATCAGAGCTGTTTTGGAAGTTGTTTGCCTAGGTTGTAAATTTGAATGGAATGTGCCAGGAAAACCCCCCATAAGTTTATGTCTCATTACTCCTAATTCGTT
Organism: Balaenoptera physalus; assembly: GCF_965194825.1. Classification (NCBI taxonomy): domain Eukaryota; kingdom Metazoa; phylum Chordata; class Mammalia; order Artiodactyla; family Balaenopteridae; genus Balaenoptera; species Balaenoptera physalus. Next base: position 48,516 of record NW_028125807.1, read on the forward strand.
GTTTTAATTTTTTCAATTGGGGTAATGGTTAGAATGTTGCTTGTGCAAGGTGTACACACTCTGGTTCATCTTCATATTCTATATACCTATTTATGTAGAGATCCTCTTCCCGTGTAAATTATTACAGAGTGTTTCGTAAACCTTCCTTGCTATATGGTCGGTCTCTTTGATATATGTATATAATATGTATTTGTATACATATGGTAATGCTAATCTTCATTTATCCATTCCCCCCACCTTTCCTTTTAGATAAGCATAGTTTTTTTTAATAAGTTTGTGATTGACTTTCTCTGTGGAAATATGTTCTTTTGTGTCAGTTATTAGATAACGCCTATAAGTGATATCATAGGATATAGGACTTTTGCTTTCCGACTTACCTCATGTTCTGTGATTATCTCCAAGATCATCTATGGTGCCTCAAAGAGCAGTGTTTCATTGTTTTCCATGTCTAGTATTCATTGTGTACACGGACCACTTCTTCTTTATCCTTTCATCTGTTGATGGACATTTTGGTTGCTTCACTGTCTTGTATATTGTGAATAAGGCTGCAGTGCAGCTTTTGCAGCCCGGGTCTTCTGCATTCTGGTCTTCTCAGGTGAGAGGCCCATTGGTTCACCTGCTGGATTGAATGGTACCTCAATATTTCCTTTTAAACGCAGCTCCTTTCTGTTCTCATTATTAGCGTTTAACCCTTTTACATCTCACCAGCAGCTAGAGGGCATACAGTTCTCTAAAACCTCTTCAGCATTTATTGCTTGTAGACTTTTTGCCAATGGTCAGTCGACTGGTGTGAGTTGAAAAGTTTTAGTAGATTAGATTGCATGAGTCTAACACTTCCTGAGGTTGAGCTTTAACCATTTTCCTTTCTTTAAAAAGAGAGTGAGTAAAACTTGCCTCTTCATACTATGTTCTTGAAAATTCTGCCTGTTTTGAATTTTTTTTATCCATTTCTTACCTCAGCCAATTTTGGAGGCAGGTGTCCTTTAGAGCCCTGAGTCCTTGTGAATGGTAAGTGACCATTAGCTGCGGGTTAAAAGGTGCTCTTGCGGGAATCGGCCACAAGGCGGCAGCATTTCTGCTTTACCAAATCTGGTTACTAGGGCAACAGAGCCTTACTGGATGTGCTGTTCTAGGTTGTAAATTAGAATGGAATGTGCAAGGAAAAAGCCCTTTAAGTGTATGTCTCCTTACTTCTTGTTGGTATTTTTAACTTAAATTTTATTTTTTATCACAGCAAACTTGATTACAATGTTTTGTTTGTTCTAGGTGTGCAAGATGTGGTTCTTTCACACATATACATATATCTATTCTTCTTTGGAGCCTTTTCCCATGTAGGTTATGACACAGTGTTGAGTAGTCTTCTCTTGGTATTGCATAGGTCTTTGGTGATTATATATTTCACATGTGTTTCTATCTATCTGTTAACCTCAATATGGTAATGTATCCAATCCTCACACCTTTCTATTTGGTGAACCATAAGATTTATTTATTTATTTATTTATTTATTTATTTTATTTTATTTTTTTTTAAAGTTTGTTAACATTCAGATTTTTTTTTAGAAATTCACGTTCTTTTATTTATTTATTTATTTATTTATTTATGACTGTGTTGGGTCTTCTTTTCTGTGCGAGGGCTTTCTCTAGTTGTGGCAAGTGGGGACCACTCTTCATCGCGGTGCACGGGCCTCTCACCATCGTAGCCTCTCTTGTTGTGGAGCACAGGCCCCAGACGCGCAGGCTCAGTAATTGTGGCTCACGGGCCCAGTTGCTCCGTGGCATGTGGGATCTTCCCAGACCAGGGCTCGAACCCCTGTCCCCTGCATTGGCAGGCAGATTCTCAACCACTGCTCCACCAGGGAAGCCCCAAGATTTTTAATGACTCTATGATAGTGTTTCTCTGTGGAAATATCTTTGTTTGTATCATTTCTTAGGTAACCCCTATATGTGATATGATAGGATATGTGTCTTTCGCTTTCTCACTTACTCCAAGTTGTGTGATTACTTCTAGACTCATCTATGGTGCTGCAAATGACATTGTTTCATTTTTTCACTAGCTCATATTCCATCTGTACAGATAGCAGTTCTTCTTTGTCCACCCATCTGTCGGTGGACTTTTTGGTTACTTCCATATCTTGGCTATTGTAATAATATGCAATACAGATTTGCGTGCCTGTGTCCTTCCAATTTTGCCTTCTTAGGTTGTAGGTCCAGGAATAGGTCTGCTGGATCATATGGTACCTCAATGTTTACCTTTTAAAGGCACCTCTGTTCTGTTCTCCTTAGTGGCTCTTTCCAGGTTACGTCCCACTTAAAGTGGAGGGTATGTATTTCTTCCCAGCACCTTCAGCATTTATTCTTTATAGTTTTTGCTGATGGTTATTCTGAGTGGTGTGAGCTGATACATCTTTGTGGTTGAATTTGCATGTGTCTCATAATGCGTTGTAATTGAGCTTTAAGACATATCCTTTTTATTTTTCCAGCTGTGATTAGAGCTTATTTCTTCAAAGTGTTTTCTTAAAGTATGTGTCACCATTTGAAATATTTTGGCCATTATCTCCCTCAATACATTTTGAGGGCAGGTTTCATTTACAGCCCTGCAGTACTTGTTCATATGAAGTGACCATTAGCTCAGGCTTTAAACCTGCTTTTGCAGGTAACGGCCAGAGAGCGGCAGCCTTTCTACATTCCCCTTGCTGGTACTAGGGAAACAGACCTACCGGCCAGTTGTGCTCTTCGGTTATAAATTAGAGTGCAATGTGCCCGGATAAACCCACAAATGTTGATGTCTCCTTTCTTTTGTTTGTTTTTAAATTTAATTTATATTTATTATTAGAGTAAAATTCCATTGTGTAGGTGGACCACTTCTTCTTGGTGCATTCCTCGGTTGATGGACATTTTCATTGCTTCCAAGTGCTGGCTATGGTAAATCTTGCTGGCGTACAGGTTTGCCAGCCTTTGACTTTTTGTTTCTCATTTTCTCAGGTGATAGGCCAAGCAGTGGTTGTGATTGATTGACTGGTAGCTCAATGTTTCCCTTTTCAAAGCACCAACACTGTGTTTTCATTAGTGGCTCTTTACATGTCCCCCCTTACAACCGAGGGTACGCATTTCTCCATACTCCCTTCACCATTTATTTTTTGCAGCATTTTTCCTAATGGCCATTCTGACTGCTGTGAGCTGATAGGTTTTTGTAATATGGGTATGCGTGTCATTAAAATTTTTAAAATTCATCATATTCCTACGCCTTTTTCTTTTCTCTTAAAAGAAAAAACCGTGAGTACAATATAGCTCTTGAAATTGTCTTTTTCGAAGGTTGCCCTCTTCTGAAGATTTTGGTCGATTTTTGACCCCAGAGATTTTCTGGAGGGCAGTTGCCATTTACAGAACTGCAAGTTGGTGAAAATTTACTGACCTTTTGCAGTGGGTTCAAAGCTGCTGTTGTGGGAAACGGCCACAAGGAGGTAGCATTTCTCCATTCCCCAATCTGGGTACTAGGGCAGCAGAGCCTTTTTGGAAGTCATTGTCTTAGGTTGTAAATTAGAATGGAATTTGCCAGGAGAAATCCCCATAAGTTTATGTCTCATTACTTCTTCTTGGTTTTTAAAATTTTTTTAATCTGGGTAAAGTTTAGAATATTGTTTGTCCTAGGTGTACACAATCTGGTTCATTTGTACATTATGTATGTCTATTAATGTACAGATCCTCTTCCCATGTAAAATATTACAGTGTTCCGTCGACCTCCCTTGCTATATGTTCAGTCTTTTTGATACATGTATATAATATGTATTTGTAAATGTATAGTAACACTAATCTTCATTTCTCAATTTCCCCCCTCCTTTCCTTTCAGATGAGCATAGTTTGTTTTCTAAGCCTGTGAGTGTCTTTCTCTTTGGAAATATGTTCATCTGTGTCAGTTATTAGATAATGCCATAAGTGATAATATAGGATATAGCTCTTTTGCTTTCCGACCTACTTCATGTTTTGTGATTATCTCCAGGCTCATCTATGGTGCCTCAAAGAGCAGTGCTTCAATGTTTTCCATGGCTAGTATTCCATTGTGTACATGGACCACTTCTTCTTGGTGCATTCCTCTGTTGATGGACATTTTCGTTGCTTCCAAATATTGCCTATGGTAAATATTGCTGGAGTGCAGGATTGCCAGCCTGTGATTTTTGATTTTCATTTTCTCAGGTGATAGACCCAGCAGTGGGTATGATTGATTGACTGGTATGGTAGCTCGACGTTTACCTTTTCAAGGCAACTCAATTGTGCTTTCATTAGTGGCTCTTACCACGTCCCCCTTAGAATCGAGGATACACATTTCTCCACAATCACGTCAGCATTTGTTGTTTGCAGCACTTTTGTTGATGGCCATTCTGACTGGAGTGAGCTGATAGGTTTTTGTAATTTGGGTTTACATGTCTGTAAAAATTCCTACAATTCATTATTTCTCCACGGCTTTTTCTTTTCTGTTAAAAGAAAAAAGCAAAAAATGTGACTACAATATACCTCTTCAAATTTTCTTTTTTGAAGGTTGCACTCTAGAATTTTTTGGTCGAATTTCGACCTCAGTATTTTTTGGAGGGCACGTTTCATTTACAGAGCTGCAATTGGTGAATATTTAGTGACCTTTTGCAGTGGGTTTAAAGCTGCTGTTGTGGGATATGGCCACAAGGAGGCAGCATTTCTCCATTACAAAATCTGGGCAATAGGGCATCAGAGCTGTTTTGGAAGTCGTTTGCCTAGGTTGTAAATTTGAATGGAATGTGCCAGGAAAACCCCCCATAAGTTTATGTCTCATTACTCCTAGTTCGTTGTTTTAATTTTTTCAATTGGGGTAATGGTTAGAATGTTGCTTGTGCAAGGTGTACACACTCTGGTTCATCTTCATATTCTATATACCTATTTATGTAGAGATCCTCTTCCCGTGTAAATTATTACAGAGTGTTTCGTAAACCTTCCTTGCTATATGGTCGGTCTCTTTGATATATGTATATAATATGTATTTGTATACATATGGTAATGCTAATCTTCATTTATCCATTCCCCCCACCTTTCCTTTTAGATAAGCATAGTTTTTTTTAATAAGTTTGTGATTGACTTTCTCTGTGGAAATATGTTCATTTGTGTCAGTTATTAGATAACGCCTATAAGTGATATCATAGGATATAGGACTTTTGCTTTCCGACTTACCTCATGTTCTGTGATTATCTCCAAGATCATCTATGGTGCCTCAAAGAGCAGTGTTTCATTGTTTTCCATGTCTAGTATTCATTGTGTACACGGACCACTTCTTCTTTATCCTTTCATCTGTTGATGGACATTTTGGTTGCTTCACTGTCTTGTATATTGTGAATAAGGCTGCAGTGCAGCTTTTGCAGCCCGGGTCTTCTGCATTCTGGTCTTCTCAGGTGAGAGGCCCATTGGTTCACCTGCTGGATTGAATGGTACCTCAATATTTCCTTTTAAACGCAGCTCCTTTCTGTTCTCATTATTAGCGTTTAACCCTTTTACATCTCACCAGCAGCTAGAGGGCATACAGTTCTCTAAAACCTCTTCAGCATTTATTGCTTGTAGACTTTTTGCCAATGGTCAGTCGACTGGTGTGAGTTGAAAAGTTTTAGTAGATTAGATTGCATGAGTCTAACACTTCCTGAGGTTGAGCTTTAACCATTTTCCTTTCTTTAAAAAGAGAGTGAGTAAAACTTGCCTCTTCATACTATGTTCTTGAAAATTCTGCCTGTTTTGAATTTTTTTTATCCATTTCTTACCTCAGCCAATTTTGGAGGCAGGTGTCCTTTAGAGCCCTGAGTCCTTGTGAATGGTAAGTGACCATTAGCTGCGGGTTAAAAGGTGCTCTTGCGGGAATCGGCCACAAGGCGGCAGCATTTCTGCTTTACCAAATCTGGTTACTAGGGCAACAGAGCCTTACTGGATGTGCTGTTCTAGGTTGTAAATTAGAATGGAATGTGCGAGGAAAAAGCCCTTTAAGTGTATGTCTCCTTACTTCTTGTTGGTATTTTTAACTTAAATTTTATTTTTTATCACAGCAAACTTGATTACAATGTTTTGTTTGTTCTAGGTGTGCAAGATGTGGTTCTTTCACACATATACATATATCTATTCTTCTTTGGAGCCTTTTCCCATGTAGGTTATGACACAGTGTTGAGTAGTCTTCTCTTGGTATTGCATAGGTCTTTGGTGATTATATATTTCACATGTGTTTCTATCTATCTGTTAACCTCAATATGGTAATGTATCCAATCCTCACACCTTTCTATTTGGTGAACCATAAGATTTATTTATTTATTTATTTATTTATTTATTTTATTTTATTTTTTTTTAAAGTTTGTTAACATTCAGATTCTTTTTTTAGAAATTCACGTTCTTTTATTTATTTATTTATTTATTTATTTATGACTGTGTTGGGTCTTCTTTTCTGTGCGAGGGCTTTCTCTAGTTGTGGCAAGTGGGGACCACTCTTCATCGCGGTGCACGGGCCTCTCACCATCGTAGCCTCTCTTGTTGTGGAGCACAGGCCCCAGACGCGCAGGCTCAGTAATTGTGGCTCACGGGCCCAGTTGCTCCGTGGCATGTGGGATCTTCCCAGACCAGGGCTCGAACCCCTGTCCCCTGCATTGGCAGGCAGATTCTCAACCACTGCTCCACCAGGGAAGCCCCAAGATTTTTAATGACTCTATGATAGTGTTTCTCTGTGGAAATATCTTTGTTTGTATCATTTCTTAGGTAACCCCTATATGTGATATGATAGGATATGTGTCTTTCGCTTTCTCACTTACTCCAAGTTGTGTGATTACTTCTAGACTCATCTATGGTGCTGCAAATGACATTGTTTCATTTTTTCACTAGCTCATATTCCATCTGTACAGATAGCAGTTCTTCTTTGTCCACCCATCTGTCGGTGGACTTTTTGGTTACTTCCATATCTTGGCTATTGTAATAATATGCAATACAGATTTGCGTGCCTGTGTCCTTCCACTTTTGCCTTCTTAGGTTGTAGGTCCAGGAATAGGTCTGCTGGATCATATGGTAGCTCAATGTTTACCTTTTAAAGGCACCTCTGTTCTGTTCTCCTTAGTGGCTCTTTCCAGGTTACGTCCCACTTAAAGTGGAGGGTATGTATTTCTTCCCAGCACCTTCAGCATTTATTCTTTATAGTTTTTGCTGATGGTTATTCTGAGTGGTGTGAGCTGATACATCTTTGTGGTTGAATTTGCATGTGTCTCATAATGCGTTGTAATTGAGCTTTAAGACATATCATTTTTATTTTTCCAGCTGTGATTAGAGCTTATTTCTTCAAAGTGTTTTCTTAAAGTATGTGTCACCATTTGAAATATTTTGGCCATTATCTCCCTCAATACATTTTGAGGGCAGGTTTCATTTACAGCCCTGCAGTACTTGTTCATATGAAGTGACCATTAGCTCAGGCTTTAAACCTGCTTTTGCAGGTAACGGCCAGAGAGCGGCAGCCTTTCTACATTCCCCTTGCTGGTACTAGGGAAACAGACCTACCGGCCAGTTGTGCTCTTCGGTTATAAATTAGAGTGCAATGTGCCCGGATAAACCCACAAATGTTGATGTCTCCTTTCTTTTGTTTGTTTTTAAATTTAATTTATATTTATTATTAGAGTAAAATTCCATTGTGTAGGTGGACCACTTCTTCTTGGTGCATTCCTCGGTTGATGGACATTTTCATTGCTTCCAAGTGCTGGCTATGGTAAATCTTGCTGGCGTACAGGTTTGCCAGCCTTTGACTTTTTGTTTCTCATTTTCTCAGGTGATAGGCCAAGCAGTGGTTGTGATTGATTGACTGGTAGCTCAATGTTTCCCTTTTCAAAGCACCAACACTGTGTTTTCATTAGTGGCTCTTTACATGTCCCCCCTTACAACCGAGGGTACGCATTTCTCCATACTCCCTTCACCATTTATTTTTTGCAGCATTTTTCCTAATGGCCATTCTGACTGCTGTGAGCTGATAGGTTTTTGTAATATGGGTATGCGTGTCATTAAAATTTTTAAAATTCATCATATTCCTACGCCTTTTTCTTTTCTCTTAAAAGAAAAAACCGTGAGTACAATATAGCTTTTGATATTGTCTTCTTCGAAGGTTGCCCTCTTCTGAAGTTTTTGGTCGATTTTTGACCCCAGAGATTTTCTGGAGGGCAGTTGCCATTTACAGAACTGCAAGTTGGTGAGAATTTACTGACCTTTTGCAGTGGGTTCAAAGCTGCTGTTGTGGGAAACGGCCACAAGGAGGTAGCATTTCTCCATTCCCCAATCTGGGTACTAGGGCAGCAGAGCCTTTCTGGAAATCATTGTCTTAGGTTGTAAATTAGAATGGAATTTGCCAGGAGAAATCCCCATAAGTTTATGTCTCATTACTTCTTCTTGGTTTTTAAAATTTTTTTAATCTGGGTAAAGTTTAGAATATTGTTTGTCCTAGGTGTACACAATCTGGTTCATTTGTACATTATGTATGTCTATTAATGTACAGATCCTCTTCCCATGTAAAATATTACAGTGTTCCGTCGACCTCCCTTGCTATATGTTCAGTCTTTTTGATACATGTATATAATATGTATTTGTAAATGTATAGTAACACTAATCTTCATTTCTCAATTTCCCCCCTCCTTTCCTTTCAGATGAGCATAGTTTGTTTTCTAAGCCTGTGAGTGTCTTTCTCTTTGGAAATATGTTCATCTGTGTCAGTTATTAGATAATGCCATAAGTGATAATATAGGATATAGCTCTTTTGCTTTCCGACCTACTTCATGTTTTGTGATTATCTCCAGGCTCATCTATGGTGCCTCAAAGAGCAGTGCTTCAATGTTTTCCATGGCTAGTATTCCATTGTGTACATGGACCACTTCTTCTTGGTGCATTCCTCTGTTGATGGACATTTTCGTTGCTTCCAAATGTTGCCTATGGTAAATATTGCTGGAGTGCAGGATTGCCAGCCTGTGATTTTTGATTTTCATTTTCTCAGGTGATAGACCCAGCAGTGGGTATGATTGATTTACTGGTATGGTAGCTCGACGTTTACCTTTTCAAGGCAACTCAATTGTGCTTTCATTAGTGGCTCTTACCACGTCCCCCTTAGAATCGAGGATACACATTTCTCCACAATCACGTCAGCATTTATTGTTTGCAGCATTTTTGTTGATGGCCATTCTGACTGGAGTGAGCTGATAGGTTTTTGTAATTTGGGTTTACATGTCTATAAAAATTCCTACAATTCATTATTTCTCCACGGCTTTTTCTTTTCTGTTAAAAGAAAAAAGCAAAAAATGTGACTATAATATACCTCTTCAAATTTTCTTTTTTGAAGGTTGCACTCTAGAATTTTTTGGTCGAATTTCGACCTCAGTAGTTTTTGGAGGGCACGTTTCATTTACAGAGCTGCAATTGGTGAATATTTAGTGACCTTTTGCAGTGGGTTTAAAGCTGCTGTTGTGGGAAACGGCCACAAGGAGGCAGCATTTCTCCATTACAAAATCTGGGCAATAGGGCATCAGAGCTGTTTTGGAAGTCGTTTGCCTAGGTTGTAAATTTGAATGGAATGTGCCAGGAAAACCCCCCATAAGTTTATGTCTCATTACTCCTAGTTCGTTGTTTTAATTTTTTCAATTGGGGTAATGGTTAGAATGTTGCTTGTGCAAGGTGTACACACTCTGGTTCATCTTCATATTCTATATACCTATTTATGTAGAGATCCTCTTCCCGTGTAAATTATTACAGAGTGTTTCGTAAACCTTCCTTGCTATATGGTCGGTCTCTTTGATATATGTATATAATATGTATTTGTATACATATGGTAATGCTAATCTTCATTTATCCATTCCCCCCACCTTTCCTTTTAGATAAGCATAGTTTTTTTTAATAAGTTTGTGATTGACTTTCTCTGTGGAAATATGTTCTTTTGTGTCAGTTATTAGATAACGCCTATAAGTGATATCATAGGATATAGGACTTTTGCTTTCCGACTTACCTCATGTTCTGTGATTATCTCCAAGATCATCTATGGTGCCTCAAAGAGCAGTGTTTCATTGTTTTCCATGTCTAGTATTCATTGTGTACACGGACCACTTCTTCTTTATCCTTTCATCTGTTGATGGACATTTTGGTTGCTTCACTGTCTTGTATATTGTGAATAAGGCTGCAGTGCAGCTTTTGCAGCCCGGGTCTTCTGCATTCTGGTCTTCTCAGGTGAGAGGCCCATTGGTTCACCTGCTGGATTGAATGGTACCTCAATATTTCCTTTTAAACGCAGCTCCTTTCTGTTCTCATTATTAGCGTTTAACCCTTTTACATCTCACCAGCAGCTAGAGGGCATACAGTTCTCTAAAACCTCTTCAGCATTTATTGCTTGTAGACTTTTTGCCAATGGTCAGTCGACTGGTGTGAGTTGAAAAGTTTTAGTAGATTAGATTCCATGAGTCTAACACTTCCTGAGGTTGAGCTTTAACCATTTTCCTTTCTTTAAAAAGAGAGTGAGTAAAACTTGCCTCTTCATACTAGTTCTTGAAAATTCTGCCTGTTTTGAATTTTTTTTATCCATTCCTTACCTCAGCCAATTTTGGAGGCAGGTGTCCTTTAGAGCCCTGAGTCCTTGTGAATGGTAAGTGACCATTAGCTGCGGGTTAAAAGCTGCTCTTGCGGGAATCGGCCACAAGGCGGCAGCATTTCTGCTTTACCAAATCTGGTTACTAGGGCAACAGAGCCTTACTGGAAGTGGTGTTCTAGGTTGTAAATTAGAATGGAATGTGCGAGGAAAAAGCCCTTTAAGTGTATGTCTCCTTACTTCTTGTTGGTATTTTTAACTTAAATTTTATTTTTTATCACAGCAAACTTGATTACAATGTTTTGTTTGTTCTAGGTGTGCAAGATGTGGTTCTTTCACACATATACATATATCTATTCTTCTTTGGAGCCTCTTCCCATGTAGGTTATGACACAGTGTTGAGTAGTCTTCTCTTGGTATTGCGTAGGTCTTTGGTGATTATATATTTCACATGTGTTTCTATCTCTCTGTTAACCTCAATATGGTAATGTATCCAATCCTCACACCTTTCTATTTGGTGAACCATAAGATTTATTTATTTATTTATTTATTTATTTATTTATTTTATTTTTTTTTAAAGTTTGTTAACATTCTGATTCTTTTTTTAGAAATTCACGTTCTTTTATTTATTTATTTATTTATTTATTTATGACTGTGTTGGGTCTTCTTTTCTGTGCGAGGGCTTTCTCTAGTTGTGGCAAGTGGGGACCACTCTTCATCGCGGTGCACAGGCCTCTCACCATCGTAGCCTCTCTTGTTGTGGAGCACAGGCCCCAGACGCGCAGGCTCAGTAATTGTGGCTCACGGGCCCAGTTGCTCCGTGGCATGTGGGATCTTCCCAGACCAGGGCTCGAAACCCTGTCCCCTGCATTGGCAGGCAGATTCTCAACCACTGCGCCACCAGGGAAGCCCCAAGATTTTTAATGAATCTATGATAGTGTTTCTCTGTGGAAATATCTTTGTTTGTATCATTTCTTAGGTAACCCCTATATGTGATATGATAGGATATGTGTCTTTCGCTTTCTCACTTACTCCAAGTTGTGTGATTACTTCTAGACTCATCTATGGTGCTGCAAATGACATTGTTTCATTTTTTCACTAGCTCATATTCCATCTGTACAGATAGCAGTTCTTCTTTGTCCACCCATCTGTCGGTGGACTTTTTGGTTACTTCCATATCTTGGCTATTGTAATAATATGCAATACAGATTTGCGTGCCTGTGTCCTTCCAATTTTGCCTTCTTAGGTTGTAGGTCCAGGAATAGGTCTGCTGGATCATATGGTAGCTCAATGTTTACCTTTTAAAGGCACCTCTGTTCTGTTCTCCTTAGTGGCTCTTTCCAGGTTACGTCCCACTTAAAGTGGAGGGTATGTATTTCTTCCCAGCACCTTCAGCATTTATTCTTTATAGTTTTTGCTGATGGTTATTCTGAGTGGTGTGAGCTGATACCTCTTTGTGGTTGAATTTGCATGTGTCTCATAATGCGTTGTAATTGAGCTTTAAGACATATCCTTTTAATTTTTCCAGCTGTGATTAGAGCTTATTTCTTCAAAGTGTTTTCTTAAAGTATGTGTCACCATTTGAAATATTTTGGCCATTATCTCCCTCAATACATTTTGAGGGCAGGTTTCATTTACAGCCCTGCAGTACTTGTTCATATGAAGTGACCATTAGCTCAGGCTTTAAACCTGCTTTTGCAGGTAACGGCCAGAGAGCGGCAGCCTTTCTACATTCCCCTTGCTGGTACTAGGGAAACAGACCTACCGGCCAGTTGTGCTCTTCGGTTATAAATTAGAGTGCAATGTGCCCGGATAAACCCACAAATGTTGATGTCTCCTTTCTTTTGTTTGTTTTTAAATTTAATTTATATTTATTATTAGAGTAATATTCCATTGTGTAGGTGGACCACTTCTTCTTGGTGCATTCCTCGGTTGATGGACATTTTCATTGCTTCCAAGTGCTGGCTATGGTAAATCTTGCTGGCGTACATGTTTGCCAGCCTGTGACTTTTTGTTTCTCATTTTCTCAGGTGATAGGCCAAGCAGTGGTTGTGATTGATTGACTGGTAGCTCAATGTTTCCCTTTTCAAAGCACCAACACTGTGTTTTCATTAGTGGCTCTTTACATGCCCCCACTTACAACCGAGGGTACGCATTTCTCCATACTCCCTTCACCATTTATTTTTTGCAGCATTTTTCCTAATGGCCATTCTGACTGCTGTGAGCTGATAGGTTTTTGTAATATGGGTATGCGTGTCAGTAAAATTTTTAAAATTCATCATATTCCTACCCCTTTTTCTGTTCTTTTAAAATAAAACCCAGTGAGTACTATATAGCTCTTGAAATTGTCTTCTTCGAAGGTTGCCCCTCTTGTGAAGTTTTTGGACGATTTTTGACCCCAAAAATTTTCTTGAGGGCAGGTGTCATTTACAGAACTGCAAGTTGGTGAAAATTTAGTGACCTTTTGCAGTGGGTTCAAAGCTGCTGTTGTGGGAAACGGCCACAAGGAGGTAGCATTTCTCCATTCCCCAATCTGGGTACTAGGGCAGCAGAGCCTTTCTGGAAGTCATTGTCCTAGGTTGTAAATTAGAATGGAATTTGCCAGGAGAAGTCCCCATAAGTTTATGTCTCATTACTTCTTCTTGGTTTTTAAAATTTTTTTAATCTGGGTAAAGTTTAGAATATTGTTTGTCCTAGGTGTACACAATCTGGTTCATTTGTACATTATGTATGTTTATTAATGTACAGATCCTCTTCCCATGTAAAATATTACAGTGTTCCGTCGACCTCCCTTGCTATATGTTCGGTCTTTTTGATACATGTATATAATATGTATTTGTATATGTATAGTAACACTAATCTTCATTTCTCAATTTCCCCCCTCCTTTGCTTTTCGATGAGCATAGTTTGTTTTCTAAGCCTGTGAGTGTCTTTCTCTTTGGAAATATGTTCTTCTGTGTCAGTTATTAGATAATGCCATAAGTGATAATATAGGATATAGGTCTTTTTCTTTCCGACCTACTTCATAATTTGTGATTATCTCCAGGCTCATCTATGGTGCCTCAAAGAGCAGTGCTTCAATGTTTTCCATGGCTAATATTCCATTGTGTACATGGACCACTTCTTCTTGGTGCATTCCTCTGTTGATGGACATTTTCGTTGCTTCCAAGTGTTGCCTATGGTAAATATTGCTGGAGTGCAGGATTGCCAGCCTGTGATTTTTGATTTTCATTTTCTCAGGTGATAGACCCAGCAGTGGGTATGATTGATTGACTGGTATGGTAGCTCAACGTTTACCTTTTCAATGCACCTCAATTATTCTTTTATTAGTGGCTCTTACCACGTCCCCCTTAGAATCGAGGATACGCATTTCTCCACAATCACGTCAGCATTTATTGTTTGCACCATTTTTGTTGATGGCCATTCTGACTGGTGTGAGCTGACAGGTTTTTGTAATTTGGGTTTACATGTCTATAAAAATTCCTACAATTCATCATTTCTCCACGGCTTTATCTTTTCTGTTAAAAGAAAAAAGAAAAAAAGTGTTAGCATAATATACCTCTTCAAATATTCTTTTTGAAAGGTTGCACTCTAGAATTTTTTGGTCGATTTTCGACCTCAGTATTTTTTGGAGGGCAGGTGTCATTTACAGAACTGCAATTGCTGAATATTTAGTGACCTTTTGACTTTGCTTTAAAGCTGCTGTTGTGGGAAACGGCAAAAAGGATGCAGCATTTCTCCATTCCCAAATCTGGGTACTAGGGCAGCAGAGCCGTTCTGGAAGTCGTTTGCCTAGGTTGTAAATTTGAATGGAAAGTGCCAGGAAAACCCCCCATAAGTTTATGTCTCATTACTCCTAGTTCGTTGTTTTAATTTTTTCAATTGGGGTAATGGTTAGAATGTTGCTTGTCCAAGGTGTACGCACTCTGGTTCATCTACATATCCTATATGCCTATTTATGTAGAGATCCTCTTCCCGTGTAAATTATTACAGAGTGTTCCGTAATCTTTCCTTGCTATATGGTCTGTCTATTTGATATATGTATATAATATGTATTTGTATACATATGGTAATGCTAATCTTCATTTATCCATTACCCCCACCTTTCCTTTAAATAAGCATAGTTTTTTTTTTTTAATAAATCTGTGATTGACTTTCTCTGTGGAAATATGTTCATTTGTGTCAGTTATTAGATAACGCCTATAAGTGATATCATGGGATATAGGACTTTTGCTTTCCGACTTACCTCATGTTCTGTGATTGTCTCCAAGATCATCTATGGTGCCTCAAAGAGCACTGTTTCATTGTTTTCCATGGCTAGTATTCATTGTGTAATTGGACGACTTCTTCTTTATCCTTTCATCTGTTGATGGACATTTTGGTTGCTTCCTGTCTTCTCTATTGTGAATAAGGCTGCAGTTCAGCTTTTTCAGCCTGGGTCTTCTTCATTCTGGTCTTCTCAGGTGAGAGGACCATTGGTGCACCTGCTTGATTGAATGGTACCTCAATTTTTCCTTTTAAACGCAGCTCCTTTCTGTTCTCATTATTAACGTTTAACCCTCTTACATCTCACCAGCAGCTAGAGGGTACACAGTTCTCTAAAACCACTTCTGCATTTATTGTTTGTAGTCCTTTTGCCAATGGTCAGTCGACTGGTGTGAGTTGAAAATTTTTGTAGATTAGATTGCATGAGTCTAATAATACTTCCTGAGGTTGAGCCTTTATCCATTTTCCTTTCTTTAAAAAGAGAGTGAGTAAAACTTGCCTCTTCATACTATCTTATTGAAAATTCTGCCTGTTTTGAATTTTTTTTATCCATTCCCTACCTCAGCACAATTTTCAGGGCAGGTGTCCTTTACAGCCTTGAGTCATTTTGAATGGTAAGTGACCATAAGCTGTGGGTTAAAAGCTGCTCTTGCGGGAATTGGCCACATGGCGGCAGCATTTCTCCTTTACCAAATCTGGTTACTAGGGCAACAGAGCCTTACTGGAAGTGGTGTTCTAGGTTATAAATTAGAATGGAATTTGCGAGGAAAAAGCCCTTTAAGTTTATGTCTCATTACTTCTTATTGGTATTTTTAACTTAATTTTTATTTTTTATCACAGCAATGTTGATTACAATGTTTTGTTTGTTCTAGGTGTGCAAGATGTGGTTCTTTCACACATATACATATATCTATTCTTCTTCGGATCCTTTTCCCATGTAGGTTATGACACAATGTTGAGTAGTCTTCCCTTGGTATTGCGTAGGTCTTTGGTGATTATATATTTCACATGTCTTTGTATGTCTCTGTTAACCTCAATATGGTAATGTATCCAATCCTCACACCTTTCCATTTGGTGAACCATAAGTTTTTTTAATGAATCTATGATAGTGTTTGTCTGTGGAAATATCTTCGTGTGTATCATTTTTTAGGTAACCCCTATATGTGATATGATAGGATATGTGTCTTTCGCTTTCTCACTTACTCCAAGTTTGGTGATTACTTCTAGACTCATCTATGGTGCTGCAAATGGCATTGTTTCATTTTTTCACTAGCTCATATTCCATCTGTACAGGTAGCAGTCCTTCTTTGTCCACCCATCTGTCGGTGGACTTTTTGGTTACTTCCATATCTTGGCTATTGTAATACTATGCAATGCAGATTTGTGTGCCTGTGTCCTTCCAATTCTGTCTTCTTAGTTTATAGGTCCAGGAATAGGTCTGCTGGATCATATGGTAGCTCAATGTTTACCTTTTAAAGGCACCTCTGTTCTGTTCTCCTTAGTGGCTCTTTCCAGGTTACGTCCCACTTAAAGTGGAGGGCTTGTATTTCTTCCCAGCACCTTCAGGATTTATTCTTTGTAGTTTTTGCTGATGATTATTCTGAGTGGTGTGAGCTGATACCTCTTTGTGGTTGAATTTGCATGTGTCTCATAATGCGTAGAAATTGAGCTTTAAGACATGTCCTTTTTATTTTTCCAGCTGTGATTAGAGCTTATTTCTTCAAAGTGTTTTCTTAAAGTATGTGTCACCATTTGAAATATTTTGGCCATTATCTCCCTCAAGACATTTTGAGGGCAGGTTTCATTTACAGCCCTGCAGTACTTGTTCATATGAAGTGACCATTAGCTCAGGCTTTAAACCTGCTTTTGCAGGTAACTGCCTGAGGGTGGCAGCCTTTCAACGTTCCGCACTCTGGTAACTAGGGAAACAGTCCTTCTGGCCAGTGGTGGTCCTGGGTTATAAATTAGCATGGAATGTGCCCCGATAAACCCACAAAAGCTGATGTCTCCTTCCTTTTGTTTGTTTTTTAAATTTAATTTTTTTTATTGGAGTAATATTCCATTGTGTACATGGAGCCCATCTTTTTTGTGCATTCCTCTGGTGATGCACGTATTCATTGCTTCCAAATATTGGCTATGGTAAATGTTGCTGGAGGGCAGTATTGCCAACTCCTGTCTTTTTGATCCTCATCTTCTCAGGTGATAGACCCTGCAGTGGGCATGGAAAAATTCTCAACATCTTGAATTAATAAAACATGCTAATCCAATCTACAAAAACATTTACCTCACAACAGTCAGAATGATCATCACCAAAAAATCTACAAACGATAAATGCTGAACGGGTATAAGAGAACTGTGTACCCTCTAGCAGCCTATTGGATGTAAACTGGTAACAGTCAGTAGTGAGAACATAATGGAGGTGTGTTTAAAGGTAAACATTGAGCTACTATATGATCTGGAAAGCCCACTGCTGGGACTATCGCCTTAGAAGACCAGAATCAAAAAGACACAGGCTGGCTATCCTGCACTGCAGCAATATTTACCATAGCCAAAAGTTGGAAAGAACCAAAATGTTCTTCAACAGATGAATGCACAAAGAAGTTTTCATTGTACACAGTGGAATATTAGCCATGGAAAAGAGTGAAACAGTGATGTTTGCAACACCATAGAAAGACCTAGAGATAATCACACAACTTGAAGTAACGAAGAAACTGAAAGACAAATATCCTATGATATCACTTTTAGGTTTTACCTAAAAATTGATACACATGAACTTATTTCCAAGACAAGGGCCCTAATGGATGAAGAAAACAAAATTATATTTAACCAAATGGAAATGTGTGAGGCATGTATAAATTAGGATATGCTGGATGACAGACCTATACTAATACATATGAAAAATATAAATCACCAAAACCTAGGCTATACCTACAGAGGTCTACTGAACACTCTGTAATAACCTACGTGGGATAGGATCCAAAGATCTATAGATACATATATATAATGAACCAGATTCTGTACACCTAGAAGAAACACAACATTTTAATCAAATTTGCTCTAATAAAAAATAAATTTAAAAATCAAACAGAAAGTAAGGAGATATAAGCTGTTGGGTGTTGTCTTGGCACATTCCACTCTAATTTTCAGCCTACTAACACGATTTCCAGGAAGGCTCTTTTGCCCAAGTGCCAAGAGTTGGAAATGCTGCCTCCTTGTGGCCATTTAATGCAAGACCAGCTTTAACCCCACAGCTAATGGTCAGTTAATATTCACAAGGACTCAGGGCTGTAAAGGACACCTGTCCTCAAAAAATGTCCTGGGGCAGGGAATGGGCAAAAAACTCAACACACAGCAAATTTTTCAAAAAGATCATTGGTAAGTTTTATTCACTTTTTTTTAAGGTGTAAGTTTTACTCACTTTTTTTAAAAAAGGAAAATAGATATAAACTAAACATAAAGAATTATTAGAATAATGCAATTCAAATCTACAAAAAGTTTCAACTCGCACCAGTCAAATAAACATTAGCAAAACGTCTACGAACAATAAATGCTGAAGGGGTTTTAGCCAACTCTGTGCCCTGTAGCGGCTGGTGAGATGTAAAGTGGTAAGAGCCAATAATGAGAAGAGAAAGGAGCTGCGTTTAAAACTAAAAATTTAGCCACCATTTGATCCAGCAGGACCAGAGCTGGGCCTATAACCAGAGAAGAGCAGAATCGAGAAGACACAGGCTGCAAAAGTTGCACTGCAGCAGTATTCACAATAGGCAAGACAAGGAAGCAACCAAAATGCCCATCAACATGAATAGACAAAGAAGAAGTGGTCGGGGTACACAATGGAATATTTGCCATGGGAAACAATAAAACACTGCTCTTTGCAGCACCGTAGATGAGCCTAGACATAATCACAGAACATGAGGTAATTCGGAAAGCAAAAGAAAAATATACTATGATATTACTTATAGGTATTATCTAACAACTGACACAAATGAACATATTTCCACAGAGAAAGACACTCACAGAGTTAGAAGACAAACTATGCTTATGTTTAATATAACAGTGAGCATACGTATAGAAATACATATTAAATACATATATCGAAAAGACCGACCATATAGAAATGGAGGTCTATGGAACACTCTATATAATTTACATGAGAAGGTGATCTGTACATGAAGAAATATATGTAATGTACAATTGAAACAGAACGTGTACACCTAGGAAAAAGAATATTCTAAAAATTACAATAATGAACAAGAAGTAATGAGACATAAATTTCAGGGTCTTTTTCCTGGCACATTCCATTCTAATTTACAACCTAGAACACCACTTCCAGTAAGGCTCTGTTGCCCTAGTAAGCAGACTGGTAAAGGAGAAATGCTGCCGCCTTGTGGCCGTTTCCAGCAAGAGCAGCTTTTAACCCACAGCTAATGGTCACTTAACATTCACAAGGACTCAGGGCTGTAAAGGACACTTGCCCTAAAAATTTGTGCTGAAGTAGGGAATGGACAAAAAAATTCAAAACAGGCAAATGTTTCAAGAACAGACTATGAAGAGTTAAGTTTTACTTACACTCTTCTTTTAAAAAAAGGAAAATGGATAAAAGCTCAACCTCAGGGAGTGTTAGACCCATGCAATCTAATCTACAAAAAGTTTCAACTTACACCAGTCGACTGACCATCAGCAAAAAGTCTACAAACAATAAATGCTGAAGGGGTTTTAGAAAACTGTGTACCCTCTACCTGCTGGTGAGACGTAAAGGGGTAAGAGCCAATAATGAGAAGAGAAAGGAGCTGTGTATAAAAGTAAAAATAGAGGTACCATTCAATCCAGCAGGCGCATCACTGGACCTCTCACCTGAGAAGACAAGTATCGAGAAGACACAGGCCACAAAAGCTGCAGGGCAGCCTTATTCACAATAGCCAAGACAGTGAAGCAATCAAAGTGTCCAACAACAGGTGAATGGATAAAGAATAAGTGGTCCATGTACACAATGGAATATTAGCCATGGAAGACAACGAACCATTGCTCTCGGAGGCACCACAAATGAGTCTAGAGATAATCACGAAATATGAGGTAAGTCCGAAAGCAAAACACCTATATTCTATGATGTCACTTATAGGCGTTATCTAATAACTGACACAAATGAACATATTTCCACAGAGAAAGACACTCACAGACTTAAAAAACAAACTATGCTCATCTAAAAGGAAAGGTGTGGGGTATGGATAAATTAAGATTAGTGTTACTATATTTATACAAACACATATTTTATACATATCTGAAAAAGACAGACCATATAGCAAGGGAGGTCTGTGGAACACTCTGTAATATTTTACATGGGCAGAGGATCTGTACTTGAATAGACATATATAATGTACAAATGAACCAGATTGCGTACACCTAGAACTAACAATATTCTAAGATTTACCCCAATTAAAACACTTTTAAAAACCAAGAAGAAATAATGAGACATAAACTTATGGGGGTTTCTCCACGCACATTCCAATGTAATTTACAACCTAGGAACACGACTTCCAGAAAGGTTCTGGTGCCCTACTACGCAGATTTGCGAATGGAGAAATGCTGCCTCCTTGAGGCCGCTTCCCACAACAGCAGCCTTAAACCCATTGCTAAAGGTCACTAAATATGCACCAAACTTGCAGTTCGGGAAATGAGACCTGCTCTCAAAAAAAACTCTGCGGTGGAAAATCGACCAAAACATTCAAAAGAGGGCAACCTTCCAAGAAGACAATTTCAAGAGTTATATTGTACTCCTAATTGTTTCCTTTTCTTAACAGAAAAGAAAACGGCGGAGAAAAATGATGAGTTTTACGAATTTTCAAAGACATGCAAACCCATATTACAAAACCCTATCAGCTCACAGCAGCCAGTAGGGCCATTAGCATAAATGCTGCAAATAATAAATGCTGAAGCGATTGAGGAGAAATGCGTACCCACGATTCTAAGGGGGACGAGGTAAGTGCCACTAATGAAAACACAAAGAAGGTGCTTTGAAAAGGGAAAAACGGTGCTACCAGTCAGTCAATCACACACACTGCTGGGCCTATCACCTGAGAAAATGAGAATCAAAAAGTCACAGGCTGGCAATCCTGCACTCCAACAATATTTACCATAGCCAACACTTGGAAGCAATGAAAATGTCCATTAACCGAGGAATGCACAAAGAAGTGGTCCACGTACACAGTGGAAAATTACTCCAATAAAAAATAAAAATTAAATTTAAAAATCCAACAAAAGTAAGGAGACATCAGCTTGTGTGGGTTTGTCCGGGCACACTCCACTCTAATTTATGAACGAGAAACACCACAGGCCGCAAGGGCTTTTCCCTAGTTACCAGGGTGGGGAATATAGAAAGGCTACCGCCCTCTGGCAGTTACCTGCAAAAGCAGTTTTAAAGCTTGTGCTAATGGTCATTTCGTAGGAACAAGTACTGCAGAACTCTAAATGAAACCTGCCCTCAAAATGTCTTCAGGGAAGTAATGGCCAAAACATTTCAAAATGTCACACATACTTTAAGAGAACACTTTGAAGAACTAAGGGGTAATCACAGCTTGAAAAATAAAAAGGATATGCCTTAAAGCTCAATTTCAACGGATTATGAGGCACGTGCGAATTCAACCACAAAGATTTATCAGCTCACACTTGTCAGAATAACCATCAGCAAGAAAACTACAAACAATAAATGCTGAAGGTGTTGTGGAGAAATGCATACCCTCAACTTCAAGTGGGACGTAAGTTGGAACCGACCACGAACTAGAACAGAATGGAGGTGATTTAAAAACATTAACACTGAGCTACCATATGATCCAGCAGGCCCACTCCTCCACCTATAATCTAAGAAGAGAGAATTGGAAAGACACAGGGAGGCAAATCTGCATGGCACAGTATTACAATAGCCAAGATATGGAAGTAACCAAAAAGTCCACCAACAGATGGGTGGACAAAGAAGAACTCCTCCATGTACAACTGGAATATTCGCTAGTGAAAAAAATGAAACAATGCCTTTTGCAGCGCCGTAGATGAGTCTAGACGTAATCACGTGACATGTAGTCAGTGAGAAAGCAAAATACATATATCCTATGATATCACTTTCAGGAGTTACTTAAAAATTGATACCAATGAAGATATTTCCACAGAGAAAGGCAATCACAGATTCATTAAAAAACTTATGGTTCACCAAATAGAAAGGGATGAGGATTGGATACATTACCATATTGGGGTTAACAGAGATATACAAACCATGTGAAATATATAACCACCAAAGACGTATGGAAGACCAGGAGAAGACTACTCAACATTGTTTCATAACCTACATGGGAAAAGGATGCAAGGAAGAAAACATACACGTATATGTGTGAAAGACCCACATATTGCACACCAAGAGCAAAAAAACCAATGTAATCAAATCAGCTGGGATAAAAAATAAAAAGAAAATTATAAATATGAACAAGAAGTAATGAGACATAAACTTTAAGGGCTTTTTCCTGGCACATTCCATTCTAATTTACAACGTACAACACCACTTCTGTTAAGCCTCTGTTTCCCCAGTTACCAAATTAGGTAAAGAAGAAATGCTGACACCTTGTGGCGGATTCCTGCAAGAGAAGCTTTAAACTCACAGCTAATGGTTACTTAACATTCACAAGGACTCAGGGCTGTAAAGGACACCTCCCCTAAAAAATTGTGCTGAAGTAGTGAATGGACAAAAAAATTCAAAACAGGCAAATGTTTCAAAAAGAGAGCATGAAGATTTATGTTTTACTCACTCTCTCTAAAAAAAAAGGAAAATGGATAAAAGCTCAACCTCAAGGTGTGTTAGACCCATGCAATCTAATCTACAAAAAGTTTCAACTTACACCAGTCGACTGACCATCAGCAAAAAGTCTACAAACAATAAATGCTGAAGGGGATTTAGAGAACTGTGTACCCTCTACCTTCTGGTGAGACATAAATGGGTAACAGCCAATAAGGAGAAGAGAAAGGAGCTGTGTTTAAAAGTAAAAATGGAGGTACCATTCAATCCCCAGGCGCACAATTGTACCTCTAACCTGTGAAGACAAGAATCGAGAAGACACAGGCTGCAAAAGATGCAGTGCAGCCTTATTCACAATAGCCAAGACAGTGAAGGAATCAAAATGTCCAACAACAGGTGAATGGATAAAGAAGAAGTGGTCCATGTACACAATGGAATATTAGCAATGGAAGACAATGAACCATTGCTCTTTGAGGCACCACAAATGAGTCTGCAGATAATCATGAAAGATGAGGTAAGTTGGAAAGCAAAAGACCTGTATTCTATGATATCACTTATAGGCGTTAACTAATAACTGACACAAATGAACATATTTCCACAGAGAAAGACACTCACAGATTTAGAAAACAAACTATGCTCGTCTAAAATGAAAGGTGGGGGGGATGGATAAATTAAGATTAGTGTTACTATATGTATACAAACACATATTATATATATATATCTCAAAAAGACCGACCATATAACAAGGAACGTCTGCGGAACCTTCTGTAACATTTTACATGGGAAGAGGATCTGTAGTTGAATAGATATATATAATGTACAAATGAACCAGATTGTGTACACCTAGGACAAACAATATTCTAAGCTTTATCCCAATTAAAAAAAAAAATTAAACCAAGAAGAAATAATGAGACATAAACTTATGGGGGTTTCTCCATGCACATTCCAATGTAATTTACAACCTAGGAACATGACTTCCAGAAAGGCTCTGCTGCCCTAGTACACAGATTTGTGAATGGAGGAATGCTGCCTGCGTGAGGCCACTTCCCACAACAGGAGCTTTAAAACCATTGTTAAAGGTCACTAAATATTCACCAAACTTGCAGTTCGGTAAATGACACCTGCTCTCTAAAAAAAGTCTGAGGTGGAAAATCGACCAAAAACTTCAAAAGAGGGCAACCTTCCAAGAAGACAATATCAAGAGTTATATTGTACTCCCAATTGTTTCCTTTTTTTAACAGAAAAGAAAACGGCGGTGAAAAATGATGAGTTTTACGAATTTTCAAAGCCATGCAAACCCAAATTCCAAAACCCTATCAGCTCACAGCAGCCAGTAGGGCCATTAGCGTAAATGCTGCAAAAAATAAATGCTGAAGCGATTGTGGAGGAATGTGTACCCTCGATTCTAAGGGGGACGTGCTAAGTGCCACTAATGAAAACACAAAGAAGGTGCTTTGAAAAGGGAAAAACGGTGCTACCAGTCAGTCAATCACAACCACTGGTGGGCCTATCACCTTAGAAAATGAGAAGCAAAAAGTCACAGGCTGGCAATCCTGCACTCCAACAATATTTACCATAGCCAACACTTGGAAGCAATGAAAATGTCCATCAACCGAGGAATGCACAAAGTAGAAGTGGTCCACGTACACAGTGGAAAATTACTCCAATAAAAAATAAAAATTAATTTTAAAAATCCAACAAAGTAAAGAGACATCAGCTTGTGTGGGATTCTCCGGGCACACTCCACTCTAATTTATAACCGAAAAACACCACAGGCCGCAAGGGCATTTCCCTAGTTCCCAGGGTGGGGAACATAGAAAGGCTGCCACCCTCTGGCAGTTACCTGCAAAAACAGCTTTAAGGCCTGTGCTAATGGTCATTTCATAGGAAGAAGTAATGCAGGACTGTAAATGAAACCTGCCCTCAAAATGTCTTGAGGGAGGTAATGGCCAAAACATTTCAAAATGTGACACATACTTTAAGAGAACACTTTGAAGAACTAAGGGGTAATCACAGCTTGAAAAATAAAAAGGATATGCCTTAAAGCTCAGTTTCAACGGATTATGAGGCACATGCGAATTCAACCAAAAAGAGGTATCAGCTCACACTTGTCAGAAAAACCATCAGCAAGAAAACTACAAACAATAAATGCTGAAGCTGATGTGGAGAAATGCATACCCTCAACTTCAAGGGGGACGTAACTTGGAAAGGGCCACGAATGAGAACAGAATGGAGGTGCCTTAAAAAGGTAAACATTGAGCTACCATATGATCCAGCAGGCCCACTCCTCGACCTATAATCTAAGAAGAGAGAATTGGAAAGACACAGGCAGGCAAATCTGCATTGCACAGTATTACAATAGCCAAGATATGGAGGTAACCAAAAAGTCCACCAACAGATGGGTGGACAAAGAAGAACTCCTCCATGTACAGATGGAATATTCGCCAGTGAAAAAAATGAAACAATGCCATTTGCAGCACCATAGATGAGTCTAGACGAAATCACACCACCTGTAGTAAGTGAGAAAGTAAAAGACACATATCCTATCATATCACTTTTAGGAGTTACATAAAAATTGATACCAATGAAGATATTTCCACAGAGAAAGGCAATCACAGATTCATTAAAAAACTTATGGTTCACCAAATAGAAAGGGATGAGGATTGGATAATTTACCATATTGGGGTTAACAGAGATATACAAACCATGTGAAATATATAATCACCAAAGACGTACGGAAGACCAGGAGAAGACTACTCAACATTGTGTCATAACCTACATGGGAAAAGGATGCGAGGAAGAATAGATACACGTATATGTGTGAAAGAACCACATTTGCCCACCTAGAACAAACAAACCATTGTAATCAAATTTGCTTGGATAAAAAATAAAAAGTAAATTATAAATATGAACAACAAGTAATGAGACATAAACATAAAGGGCTTTTTCCTGGCACATTCCATTCTAATTTACAACCTAGAACACCACTTCCATTAAGGCTCTGTTTCCCCAGTTACCAAATTTGGTAAAGGAGAAATGATGCCACCTTGTGGCCGTTTCCTGCAAGAGCAGCTTTAAACTCACAGCTAAGGGTCACTTAACATTCACAAGGACTCAGGGCTGTAAAGGACACCTGCCCTAAAAAATTGTGCTGAAGTAGGGAATGGACAAAAATTTCAAAACAGGCAAATGTTTCCAGAAGAGAGTATGAATATTAACGTTTTACTCACGCTCTTTTAAAAAAAAGGAAAATGGATAAAAGCTCAACCTCAGGGAGTGTTAGACCCATGAAATCTAATCTACAAAAAGTTTCAACTTACACCAGTCGACTGACCATCAGCAAAAAGTCTACAAACAATAAATGCTGACGGGGTTTTAGAGAACTGTGTACCCTCTCCCTGCTGGTGAGACGTAAAGGGGTAACGGCCAATAATGAGAACAGAAAGGAGCTGTGTTTAAAAGTAAAAATGGAGGTACCATTCAATCCAGCAGGCGCACCATTGGACCTCTCACCGGAGAAGACAAGAATCGAGAAGACACAGGCCGCAAAAGCTTCAGTGCAGCCTTATTCACAATAGCCAAGACAGTGAAGGAATCAAAATGTCCAACAACAGGTGAATAGATAAAGAAGAAGTGGTCCATGTACACAATGGAATATTAGCCATGGAAAACAATGAACCATTGTTCTTTGAGGCACCACAAATGAGTCTGGAGATAATCACGAAACATGAGGTAAGTCCGAAAGCAAAAGACCTATATTCTATGATATCACTTACAGGCGTTATCTAATAACTGACACAAATGAACATATTTCCAAAGAGAAAGACACTCACAGATTTAGAAAACAAACTATGCTCATCTAAAAGGAAAGGTGGGGGGAGTGGATAAATTAAGGTTAGTGTTACTATATGTATACAAACACATATTATATACATATCTCAAAAAGACCTACCATATAGAAGGGAGGTGTGCGGAACCCTCTGTAACATTTTACATGGGAAGGGGATCTGTACTTGAATAGACATATATAATGTACAAATGAACCAGATTGTGTACACCTCGGACAAACAATATTCTAAGCTTTACTCCAATTAAAAAAATTTTTAAAACCAAGAAGAAATAATGAGACATAAACTTATGGGGGTTTCTCCATGCACATTCCAATATAATTTACAACCTAGGAACACGACTTCCAGAAAGGCTCTGCTGCCCTAGTACCCAGATTTGGGAATGGAGGAATGCTGCCTGCTTGAGGCCACTTCCCACAACAGCAGCTTTTAACCCATTACTAAAGGTCACTAAATATGCACCACACTTGCAGTTCGGGAAATGAGACCTGCTCTCTAAAAAAATTCTGGGCTGGAAAATCGACCAAAAAATTTAACAGAGGGCAAGCTTCCAAGAAGACAATTTCAAGAATTATATTGTACTCCCAACTGTTTCCGTTTTTTAGCAGAAAAGAAAACGGCAGAGAAAAATGATGAGTTTTATGAATTTTCAAAGACATGAAAACCCAAAGTACAAAAACCTATCAGCTCACACCAGCCAGAAGGGCCATTAGCATAAATGCTGCAAACAATAAATGCTGAAGCGATTGTGGAGAAATGCGTACCCTCGATTCTAAGGGGGACGTGGTAAGAGCCACTAATGAAAACACAAAGAAGGTGCTTTGATAAGGGTAACACGGTGCTACCAGTCAATCAATCACACCCACTGCTGGGCCTATCACCTGAGAAAATGAGAATCAAAAAGTCACAGGCTTGGGGCTTCCCTGGTGGTGCAGTGGTTGAGAGTCTGCCTGCCAATGCAGGGCACACGGGTTCGAGCCCCGGTCTGGGAAGATCCCACATGCCGCGGAGCAACTGGGCCCGTGAGCCACAACCACTGAGCCTGCGCGCATGGAGCCTGTGCTCGGCAACAAGAGAGGCCGCGATAGTGAGAGACCCACGCACCGTGATGAAGAGTGGCCCCCGCTCGCCTCAACTACAGAAAGCCCTCGCGCACAAACGAAGATCCAACACAGCCAAAAATAAATAAATAAATAAATAAATAAATAAATAAATAAATAAATATTAAAAAAAAAAGTCACAGGCTGGCAATCCTGCACTCCAACAATATTTACCATAGCCAACACGTGGAAGCAATGAAAATGTCCATCAACTGAGGAATGCACAAAGTAGAAGTGGTCCAAGTACACAGTGGAAGATTACTCCAATGAAAAATAAAAATTAAATTTAAAAATCGAACAAAAGTAAAGACACATCAGCTTGTGTGGGTTTGTCCGGGCACACTCCACTCTAATTTATAACCGAGAAACACCACAGGCCGCAAGGGCATTTCCCTAGTTACCAGGGTGGGGAACATAGAAAGGCTGCCACCCTCTGGCAGTTACCTGCAAAAACAGCTTTAAGGCCTGTGCTAATGGTCATTTCATAGGAAGAAGTAATGCAGGACCGTAAATGAAACATGCCCTCAATATGTCTTGAGGGAGGTAATGGCCAAAACATTTCAAAATGTGACACATACTTTAAGAGAACACTTTGAAGAACTAAGGGGTAATCACAGCTTGAAAAATAAAAAGGATATGCCTTAAAGCTCAGTTTCAACGGATTATGAGGCACATGCGAATTCAACCAAAAAGAGGTATCAGCTCACACTTGTCAGAAAAACCATCAGCAAGAAAACTACAAACAATAAATGCTGAAGCTGATGTGGAGAAATGCATACCCTCAACTTCAAGGGGGACGTAACTTGGAAAGGGCCACGAATGAGAACAGAATGGAGGTGCCTTAAAAAGGTAAACATTGAGCTACCATATGATCCAGCAGGCCCACTCCTCGACCTATAATCTAAGAAGAGAGAATTGGAAAGACACAGGCAGGCAAATCTGCATTGCACAGTATTACAATAGCCAAGATATGGAGGTAACCAAAAAGTCCACCAACAGATGGGTGGACAAAGAAGAACTCCTCCATGTATAGATGGAATATTCGCCAGTGAAAAAAATGAAACAATGCCATTTGCAGCACCATAGATGAGTCTAGACGAAATCACACCACCTGTAGTAAGTGAGAAAGTAAAAGACACATATCCTATCATATCACTTTTAGGAGTTACATAAAAATTGATACCAATGAAGATATTTCCACAGAGAAAGGCAATCACAGATTCATTAAAAAACTTATGGTTCACCAAATAGAAAGGGATGAGGATTGGATAATTTACCATATTGGGGTTAACAGAGATATACAAACCATGTGAAATATATAATCACCAAAGACGTACGGAAGACCAGGAGAAGACTACTCAACATTGTGTCATAACCTACATGGGAAAAGGATGCGAGGAAGAATAGATACACGTATATGTGTGAAAGAACCACATTTGCCCACCTAGAACAAACAAACCATTGTAATCAAATTTGCTTGGATAAAAAATAAAAAGTAAATTATAAATATGAACAACAAGTAATGAGACATAAACATAAAGGGCTTTTTCCTGGCACATTCCATTCTAATTTACAACCTAGAACACCACTTCCATTAAGGCTCTGTTTCCCCAGTTACCAAATTTGGTAAAGGAGAAATGATGCCACCTTGTGGCCGTTTCCTGCAAGAGCAGCTTTAAACTCACAGCTAAGGGTCACTTAACATTCACAAGGACTCAGGGCTGTAAAGGACACCTGCCCTAAAAAATTGTGCTGAAGTAGGGAATGGACAAAAATTTCAAAACAGGCAAATGTTTCCAGAAGAGAGTATGAATATTAACGTTTTACTCACGCTCTTTTAAAAAAAAGGAAAATGGATAAAAGCTCAACCTCAGGGAGTGTTAGACCCATGAAATCTAATCTACAAAAAGTTTCAACTTACACCAGTCGACTGACCATCAGCAAAAAGTCTACAAACAATAAATGCTGACGGGGTTTTAGAGAACTGTGTACCCTCTCCCTGCTGGTGAGACGTAAAGGGGTAACGGCCAATAATGAGAACAGAAAGGAGCTGTGTTTAAAAGTAAAAATGGAGGTACCATTCAATCCAGCAGGCGCACCATTGGACCTCTCACCGGAGAAGACAAGAATCGAGAAGACACAGGCCGCAAAAGCTTCAGTGCAGCCTTATTCACAATAGCCAAGACAGTGAAGGAATCAAAATGTCCAACAACAGGTGAATAGATAAAGAAGAAGTGGTCCATGTACACAATGGAATATTAGCCATGGAAAACAATGAACCATTGTTCTTTGAGGCACCACAAATGAGTCTGGAGATAATCACGAAACATGAGGTAAGTCCGAAAGCAAAAGACCTATATTCTATGATATCACTTACAGGCGTTATCTAATAACTGACACAAATGAACATATTTCCAAAGAGAAAGACACTCACAGATTTAGAAAACAAACTATGCTCATCTAAAAGGAAAGGTGGGGGGAGTGGATAAATTAAGGTTAGTGTTACTATATGTATACAAACACATATTATATACATATCTCAAAAAGACCTACCATATAGAAGGGAGGTGTGCGGAACCCTCTGTAACATTTTACATGGGAAGGGGATCTGTACTTGAATAGACATATATAATGTACAAATGAACCAGATTGTGTACACCTCGGACAAACAATATTCTAAGCTTTACTCCAATTAAAAAAAATTTTAAAACCAAGAAGAAATAATGAGACATAAACTTATGGGGGTTTCTCCATGCACATTCCAATATAATTTACAACCTAGGAACACGACTTCCAGAAAGGCTCTGCTGCCCTAGTACCCAGATTTGGGAATGGAGGAATGCTGCCTGCTTGAGGCCACTTCCCACAACAGCAGCTTTTAACCCATTACTAAAGGTCACTAAATATGCACCACACTTGCAGTTCGGGAAATGAGACCTGCTCTCTAAAAAAATTCTGGGCTGGAAAATCGACCAAAAAATTTAACAGAGGGCAAGCTTCCAAGAAGACAATTTCAAGAATTATATTGTACTCCCAACTGTTTCCGTTTTTTAGCAGAAAAGAAAACGGCAGAGAAAAATGATGAGTTTTATGAATTTTCAAAGACATGAAAACCCAAAGTACAAAAACCTATCAGCTCACACCAGCCAGAAGGGCCATTAGCATAAATGCTGCAAACAATAAATGCTGAAGCGATTGTGGAGAAATGCGTACCCTCGATTCTAAGGGGGACGTGGTAAGAGCCACTAATGAAAACACAAAGAAGGTGCTTTGATAAGGGTAACACGGTGCTACCAGTCAATCAATCACACCCACTGCTGGGCCTATCACCTGAGAAAATGAGAATCAAAAAGTCACAGGCTTGGGGCTTCCCTGGTGGTGCAGTGGTTGAGAGTCTGCCTGCCAATGCAGGGCACACGGGTTCGAGCCCCGGTCTGGGAAGATCCCACATGCCGCGGAGCAACTGGGCCCGTGAGCCACAACCACTGAGCCTGCGCGCATGGAGCCTGTGCTCGGCAACAAGAGAGGCCGCGATAGTGAGAGACCCACGCACCGTGATGAAGAGTGGCCCCCGCTCGCCTCAACTACAGAAAGCCCTCGCGCACAAACGAAGATCCAACACAGCCAAAAATAAATAAATAAATAAATAAATAAATAAATAAATAAATAAATATTAAAAAAAAAAGTCACAGGCTGGCAATCCTGCACTCCAACAATATTTACCATAGCCAACACGTGGAAGCAATGAAAATGTCCATCAACTGAGGAATGCACAAAGTAGAAGTGGTCCAAGTACACAGTGGAAGATTACTCCAATGAAAAATAAAAATTAAATTTAAAAATCGAACAAAAGTAAAGACACATCAGCTTGTGTGGGTTTGTCCGGGCACACTCCACTCTAATTTATAACCGAGAAACACCACAGGCCGCAAGGGCATTTCCCTAGTTACCAGGGTGGGGAACATAGAAAGGCTGCCACCCTCTGGCAGTTACCTGCAAAAACAGCTTTAAGGCCTGTGCTAATGGTCATTTCATAGGAAGAAGTAATGCAGGACCGTAAATGAAACATGCCCTCAATATGTCTTGAGGGAGGTAATGGCCAAAACATTTCAAAATGTGACACATACTTTAAGAGAACACTTTGAAGAACTAAGGGGTAATCACAGCTTGAAAAATAAAAAGGATATGCCTTAAAGCTCAGTTTCAACGGATTATGAGGCACATGCGAATTCAACCAAAAAGAGGTATCAGCTCACACTTGTCAGAAAAACCATCAGCAAGAAAACTACAAACAATAAATGCTGAAGCTGATGTGGAGAAATGCATACCCTCAACTTCAAGGGGGACGTAACTTGGAAAGGGCCACGAATGAGAACAGAATGGAGGTGCCTTAAAAAGGTAAACATTGAGCTACCATATGATCCAGCAGGCCCACTCCTCGACCTATAATCTAAGAAGAGAGAATTGGAAAGACACAGGCAGGCAAATCTGCATTGCACAGTATTACAATAGCCAAGATATGGAGGTAACCAAAAAGTCCACCAACAGATGGGTGGACAAAGAAGAACTCCTCCATGTATAGATGGAATATTCGCCAGTGAAAAAAATGAAACAATGCCATTTGCAGCACCATAGATGAGTCTAGACGAAATCACACCACCTGTAGTAAGTGAGAAAGTAAAAGACACATATCCTATCATATCACTTTTAGGAGTTACATAAAAATTGATACCAATGAAGATATTTCCACAGAGAAAGGCAATCACAGATTCATTAAAAAACTTATGGTTCACCAAATAGAAAGGGATGAGGATTGGATAATTTACCATATTGGGGTTAACAGAGATATACAAACCATGTGAAATATATAATCACCAAAGACGTACGGAAGACCAGGAGAAGACTACTCAACATTGTGTCATAACCTACATGGGAAAAGGATGCGAGGAAGAATAGATACACGTATATGTGTGAAAGAACCACATTTGCCCACCTAGAACAAACAAACCATTGTAATCAAATTTGCTTGGATAAAAAATAAAAAGTAAATTATAAATATGAACAACAAGTAATGAGACATAAACATAAAGGGCTTTTTCCTGGCACATTCCATTCTAATTTACAACCTAGAACACCACTTCCATTAAGGCTCTGTTTCCCCAGTTACCAAATTTGGTAAAGGAGAAATGATGCCACCTTGTGGCCGTTTCCTGCAAGAGCAGCTTTAAACTCACAGCTAAGGGTCACTTAACATTCACAAGGACTCAGGGCTGTAAAGGACACCTGCCCTAAAAAATTGTGCTGAAGTAGGGAATGGACAAAAATTTCAAAACAGGCAAATGTTTCCAGAAGAGAGTATGAATATTAACGTTTTACTCACGCTCTTTTAAAAAAAAGGAAAATGGATAAAAGCTCAACCTCAGGGAGTGTTAGACCCATGAAATCTAATCTACAAAAAGTTTCAACTTACACCAGTCGACTGACCATCAGCAAAAAGTCTACAAACAATAAATGCTGACGGGGTTTTAGAGAACTGTGTACCCTCTCCCTGCTGGTGAGACGTAAAGGGGTAACGGCCAATAATGAGAACAGAAAGGAGCTGTGTTTAAAAGTAAAAATGGAGGTACCATTCAATCCAGCAGGCGCACCATTGGACCTCTCACCGGAGAAGACAAGAATCGAGAAGACACAGGCCGCAAAAGCTTCAGTGCAGCCTTATTCACAATAGCCAAGACAGTGAAGGAATCAAAATGTCCAACAACAGGTGAATAGATAAAGAAGAAGTGGTCCATGTACACAATGGAATATTAGCCATGGAAAACAATGAACCATTGTTCTTTGAGGCACCACAAATGAGTCTGGAGATAATCACGAAACATGAGGTAAGTCCGAAAGCAAAAGACCTATATTCTATGATATCACTTACAGGCGTTATCTAATAACTGACACAAATGAACATATTTCCAAAGAGAAAGACACTCACAGATTTAGAAAACAAACTATGCTCATCTAAAAGGAAAGGTGGGGGGAGTGGATAAATTAAGGTTAGTGTTACTATATGTATACAAACACATATTATATACATATCTCAAAAAGACCTACCATATAGAAGGGAGGTGTGCGGAACCCTCTGTAACATTTTACATGGGAAGGGGATCTGTACTTGAATAGACATATATAATGTACAAATGAACCAGATTGTGTACACCTCGGACAAACAATATTCTAAGCTTTACTCCAATTAAAAAAATTTTTAAAACCAAGAAGAAATAATGAGACATAAACTTATGGGGGTTTCTCCATGCACATTCCAATATAATTTACAACCTAGGAACACGACTTCCAGAAAGGCTCTGCTGCCCTAGTACCCAGATTTGGGAATGGAGGAATGCTGCCTGCTTGAGGCCACTTCCCACAACAGCAGCTTTTAACCCATTACTAAAGGTCACTAAATATGCACCACACTTGCAGTTCGGGAAATGAGACCTGCTCTCTAAAAAAATTCTGGGCTGGAAAATCGACCAAAAAATTTAACAGAGGGCAAGCTTCCAAGAAGACAATTTCAAGAATTATATTGTACTCCCAACTGTTTCCGTTTTTTAGCAGAAAAGAAAACGGCAGAGAAAAATGATGAGTTTTATGAATTTTCAAAGACATGAAAACCCAAAGTACAAAAACCTATCAGCTCACACCAGCCAGAAGGGCCATTAGCATAAATGCTGCAAACAATAAATGCTGAAGCGATTGTGGAGAAATGCGTACCCTCGATTCTAAGGGGGACGTGGTAAGAGCCACTAATGAAAACACAAAGAAGGTGCTTTGATAAGGGTAACACGGTGCTACCAGTCAATCAATCACACCCACTGCTGGGCCTATCACCTGAGAAAATGAGAATCAAAAAGTCACAGGCTTGGTGCTTCCCTGGTGGTGCAGTGGTTGAGAGTCTGCCTGCCAATGCAGGGCACACGGGTTCGAGCCCCGGTCTGGGAAGATCCCACATGCCGCGGAGCAACTGGGCCCGTGAGCCACAACCACTGAGCCTGCGCGCATGGAGCCTGTGCTCGGCAACAAGAGAGGCCGCGATAGTGAGAGACCCACGCACCGCGATGAAGAGTGGCCCCCGCTCGCCTCAACTACAGAAAGCCCTCGCGCACAAACGAAGATCCAACACGGCCAAAAATAAATAAATAAATAAATAAATAAATAAATAAATAAATATTAAAAAAAAAAGTCACGGGCTGGCAATCCTGCACTCCAACAATATTTACCATAGCCAACACTTGGAAGCAATGAAAATGTCCATCAACTGAGGAATGCACAAAGTAGAAGTGGTCCAAGTACACAGTGGAAGATTACTCCAATAAAAAATAAAAATTAAATTTAAAAATCGAACAAAAGTAAAGACACATCAGCTTGTGTGGGTTTGTCCGGGCACACTCCACTCTAATTTATAACCGAGAAACACCACAGGCCGCAAGGGCATTTCCCTAGTTACCAGGGTGGGGAACATAGAAAGGCTGCCACCCTCTGGCAGTTACCTGCAAAAACAGCTTTAAGGCCTGTGCTAATGGTCATTTCATAGGAAGAAGTAATGCAGGACCGTAAATGAAACATGCCCTCAATATGTCTTGAGGGAGGTAATGGCCAAAACATTTCAAAATGTGACACATACTTTAAGAGAACACTTTGAAGAACTAAGGGGTAATCACAGCTTGAAAAATAAAAAGGATATGCCTTAAAGCTCAGTTTCAACGGATTATGAGGCACATGCGAATTCAACCAAAAAGAGGTATCAGCTCACACTTGTCAGAAAAACCATCAGCAAGAAAACTACAAACAATAAATGCTGAAGCTGATGTGGAGAAATGCATACCCTCAACTTCAAGGGGGACGTAACTTGGAAAGGGCCACGAATGAGAACAGAATGGAGGTGCCTTAAAAAGGTAAACATTGAGCTACCATATGATCCAGCAGGCCCACTCCTCGACCTATAATCTAAGAAGAGAGAATTGGAAAGACACAGGCAGGCAAATCTGCATTGCACAGTATTACAATAGCCAAGATATGGAGGTAACCAAAAAGTCCACCAACAGATGGGTGGACAAAGAAGAACTCCTCCATGTATAGATGGAATATTCGCCAGTGAAAAAAATGAAACAATGCCATTTGCAGCACCATAGATGAGTCTAGACGAAATCACACCACCTGTAGTAAGTGAGAAAGTAAAAGACACATATCCTATCATATCACTTTTAGGAGTTACATAAAAATTGATACCAATGAAGATATTTCCACAGAGAAAGGCAATCACAGATTCATTAAAAAACTTATGGTTCACCAAATAGAAAGGGATGAGGATTGGATAATTTACCATATTGGGGTTAACAGAGATATACAAACCATGTGAAATATATAATCACCAAAGACGTACGGAAGACCAGGAGAAGACTACTCAACATTGTGTCATAACCTACATGGGAAAAGGATGCGAGGAAGAATAGATACACGTATATGTGTGAAAGAACCACATTTGCCCACCTAGAACAAACAAACCATTGTAATCAAATTTGCTTGGATAAAAAATAAAAAGTAAATTATAAATATGAACAACAAGTAATGAGACATAAACATAAAGGGCTTTTTCCTGGCACATTCCATTCTAATTTACAACCTAGAACACCACTTCCATTAAGGCTCTGTTTCCCCAGTTACCAAATTTGGTAAAGGAGAAATGATGCCACCTTGTGGCCGTTTCCTGCAAGAGCAGCTTTAAACTCACAGCTAAGGGTCACTTAACATTCACAAGGACTCAGGGCTGTAAAGGACACCTGCCCTAAAAAATTGTGCTGAAGTAGGGAATGGACAAAAATTTCAAAACAGGCAAATGTTTCCAGAAGAGAGTATGAATATTAACGTTTTACTCACGCTCTTTTAAAAAAAAGGAAAATGGATAAAAGCTCAACCTCAGGGAGTGTTAGACCCATGAAATCTAATCTACAAAAAGTTTCAACTTACACCAGTCGACTGACCATCAGCAAAAAGTCTACAAACAATAAATGCTGACGGGGTTTTAGAGAACTGTGTACCCTCTCCCTGCTGGTGAGACGTAAAGGGGTAACGGCCAATAATGAGAACAGAAAGGAGCTGTGTTTAAAAGTAAAAATGGAGGTACCATTCAATCCAGCAGGCGCACCATTGGACCTCTCACCGGAGAAGACAAGAATCGAGAAGACACAGGCCGCAAAAGCTTCAGTGCAGCCTTATTCACAATAGCCAAGACAGTGAAGGAATCAAAATGTCCAACAACAGGTGAATAGATAAAGAAGAAGTGGTCCATGTACACAATGGAATATTAGCCATGGAAAACAATGAACCATTGTTCTTTGAGGCACCACAAATGAGTCTGGAGATAATCACGAAACATGAGGTAAGTCCGAAAGCAAAAGACCTATATTCTATGATATCACTTACAGGCGTTATCTAATAACTGACACAAATGAACATATTTCCAAAGAGAAAGACACTCACAGATTTAGAAAACAAACTATGCTCATCTAAAAGGAAAGGTGGGGGGAGTGGATAAATTAAGGTTAGTGTTACTATATGTATACAAACACATATTATATACATATCTCAAAAAGACCTACCATATAGAAGGGAGGTGTGCGGAACCCTCTGTAACATTTTACATGGGAAGGGGATCTGTACTTGAATAGACATATATAATGTACAAATGAACCAGATTGTGTACACCTCGGACAAACAATATTCTAAGCTTTACTCCAATTAAAAAAATTTTTAAAACCAAGAAGAAATAATGAGACATAAACTTATGGGGGTTTCTCCATGCACATTCCAATATAATTTACAACCTAGGAACACGACTTCCAGAAAGGCTCTGCTGCCCTAGTACCCAGATTTGGGAATGGAGGAATGCTGCCTGCTTGAGGCCACTTCCCACAACAGCAGCTTTTAACCCATTACTAAAGGTCACTAAATATGCACCACACTTGCAGTTCGGGAAATGAGACCTGCTCTCTAAAAAAATTCTGGGCTGGAAAATCGACCAAAAAATTTA
Source organism: Balaenoptera physalus (assembly GCF_965194825.1). Lineage (NCBI taxonomy): Eukaryota > Metazoa > Chordata > Mammalia > Artiodactyla > Balaenopteridae > Balaenoptera > Balaenoptera physalus. The sequence continues at coordinate 86,163 of NW_028125807.1, forward strand.
ACAGAGGGCAAGCTTCCAAGAAGACAATTTCAAGAATTATATTGTACTCCCAACTGTTTCCGTTTTTTAGCAGAAAAGAAAACGGCAGAGAAAAATGATGAGTTTTATGAATTTTCAAAGACATGAAAACCCAAAGTACAAAAACCTATCAGCTCACACCAGCCAGAAGGGCCATTAGCATAAATGCTGCAAACAATAAATGCTGAAGCGATTGTGGAGAAATGCGTACCCTCGATTCTAAGGGGGACGTGGTAAGAGCCACTAATGAAAACACAAAGAAGGTGCTTTGATAAGGGTAACACGGTGCTACCAGTCAATCAATCACACCCACTGCTGGGCCTATCACCTGAGAAAATGAGAATCAAAAAGTCACAGGCTTGGTGCTTCCCTGGTGGTGCAGTGGTTGAGAGTCTGCCTGCCAATGCAGGGCACACGGGTTCGAGCCCCGGTCTGGGAAGATCCCACATGCCGCGGAGCAACTGGGCCCGTGAGCCACAACCACTGAGCCTGCGCGCATGGAGCCTGTGCTCGGCAACAAGAGAGGCCGCGATAGTGAGAGACCCACGCACCGCGATGAAGAGTGGCCCCCGCTCGCCTCAACTACAGAAAGCCCTCGCGCACAAACGAAGATCCAACACGGCCAAAAATAAATAAATAAATAAATAAATAAATAAATAAATAAATATTAAAAAAAAAAGTCACGGGCTGGCAATCCTGCACTCCAACAATATTTACCATAGCCAACACTTGGAAGCAATGAAAATGTCCATCAACTGAGGAATGCACAAAGTAGAAGTGGTCCAAGTACACAGTGGAAGATTACTCCAATAAAAAATAAAAATTAAATTTAAAAATCGAACAAAAGTAAAGACACATCAGCTTGTGTGGGTTTGTCCGGGCACACTCCACTCTAATTTATAACCGAGAAACACCACAGGCCGCAAGGGCATTTCCCTAGTTACCAGGGTGGGGAACATAGAAAGGCTGCCACCCTCTGGCAGTTACCTGCAAAAACAGCTTTAAGGCCTGTGCTAATGGTCATTTCATAGGAAGAAGTAATGCAGGACCGTAAATGAAACATGCCCTCAATATGTCTTGAGGGAGGTAATGGCCAAAACATTTCAAAATGTGACACATACTTTAAGAGAACACTTTGAAGAACTAAGGGGTAATCACAGCTTGAAAAATAAAAAGGATATGCCTTAAAGCTCAGTTTCAACGGATTATGAGGCACATGCGAATTCAACCAAAAAGAGGTATCAGCTCACACTTGTCAGAAAAACCATCAGCAAGAAAACTACAAACAATAAATGCTGAAGCTGATGTGGAGAAATGCATACCCTCAACTTCAAGGGGGACGTAACTTGGAAAGGGCCACGAATGAGAACAGAATGGAGGTGCCTTAAAAAGGTAAACATTGAGCTACCATATGATCCAGCAGGCCCACTCCTCGACCTATAATCTAAGAAGAGAGAATTGGAAAGACACAGGCAGGCAAATCTGCATTGCACAGTATTACAATAGCCAAGATATGGAGGTAACCAAAAAGTCCACCAACAGATGGGTGGACAAAGAAGAACTCCTCCATGTATAGATGGAATATTCGCCAGTGAAAAAAATGAAACAATGCCATTTGCAGCACCATAGATGAGTCTAGACGAAATCACACCACCTGTAGTAAGTGAGAAAGTAAAAGACACATATCCTATCATATCACTTTTAGGAGTTACATAAAAATTGATACCAATGAAGATATTTCCACAGAGAAAGGCAATCACAGATTCATTAAAAAACTTATGGTTCACCAAATAGAAAGGGATGAGGATTGGATAATTTACCATATTGGGGTTAACAGAGATATACAAACCATGTGAAATATATAATCACCAAAGACGTACGGAAGACCAGGAGAAGACTACTCAACATTGTGTCATAACCTACATGGGAAAAGGATGCGAGGAAGAATAGATACACGTATATGTGTGAAAGAACCACATTTGCCCACCTAGAACAAACAAACCATTGTAATCAAATTTGCTTGGATAAAAAATAAAAAGTAAATTATAAATATGAACAACAAGTAATGAGACATAAACATAAAGGGCTTTTTCCTGGCACATTCCATTCTAATTTACAACCTAGAACACCACTTCCATTAAGGCTCTGTTTCCCCAGTTACCAAATTTGGTAAAGGAGAAATGATGCCACCTTGTGGCCGTTTCCTGCAAGAGCAGCTTTAAACTCACAGCTAAGGGTCACTTAACATTCACAAGGACTCAGGGCTGTAAAGGACACCTGCCCTAAAAAATTGTGCTGAAGTAGGGAATGGACAAAAATTTCAAAACAGGCAAATGTTTCCAGAAGAGAGTATGAATATTAACGTTTTACTCACGCTCTTTTAAAAAAAAGGAAAATGGATAAAAGCTCAACCTCAGGGAGTGTTAGACCCATGAAATCTAATCTACAAAAAGTTTCAACTTACACCAGTCGACTGACCATCAGCAAAAAGTCTACAAACAATAAATGCTGACGGGGTTTTAGAGAACTGTGTACCCTCTCCCTGCTGGTGAGACGTAAAGGGGTAACGGCCAATAATGAGAACAGAAAGGAGCTGTGTTTAAAAGTAAAAATGGAGGTACCATTCAATCCAGCAGGCGCACCATTGGACCTCTCACCGGAGAAGACAAGAATCGAGAAGACACAGGCCGCAAAAGCTTCAGTGCAGCCTTATTCACAATAGCCAAGACAGTGAAGGAATCAAAATGTCCAACAACAGGTGAATAGATAAAGAAGAAGTGGTCCATGTACACAATGGAATATTAGCCATGGAAAACAATGAACCATTGTTCTTTGAGGCACCACAAATGAGTCTGGAGATAATCACGAAACATGAGGTAAGTCCGAAAGCAAAAGACCTATATTCTATGATATCACTTACAGGCGTTATCTAATAACTGACACAAATGAACATATTTCCAAAGAGAAAGACACTCACAGATTTAGAAAACAAACTATGCTCATCTAAAAGGAAAGGTGGGGGGAGTGGATAAATTAAGGTTAGTGTTACTATATGTATACAAACACATATTATATACATATCTCAAAAAGACCTACCATATAGAAGGGAGGTGTGCGGAACCCTCTGTAACATTTTACATGGGAAGGGGATCTGTACTTGAATAGACATATATAATGTACAAATGAACCAGATTGTGTACACCTCGGACAAACAATATTCTAAGCTTTACTCCAATTAAAAAAATTTTTAAAACCAAGAAGAAATAATGAGACATAAACTTATGGGGGTTTCTCCATGCACATTCCAATATAATTTACAACCTAGGAACACGACTTCCAGAAAGGCTCTGCTGCCCTAGTACCCAGATTTGGGAATGGAGGAATGCTGCCTGCTTGAGGCCACTTCCCACAACAGCAGCTTTTAACCCATTACTAAAGGTCACTAAATATGCACCACACTTGCAGTTCGGGAAATGAGACCTGCTCTCTAAAAAAATTCTGGGCTGGAAAATCGACCAAAAAATTTAACAGAGGGCAAGCTTCCAAGAAGACAATTTCAAGAATTATATTGTACTCCCAACTGTTTCCGTTTTTTAGCAGAAAAGAAAACGGCAGAGAAAAATGATGAGTTTTATGAATTTTCAAAGACATGAAAACCCAAAGTACAAAAACCTATCAGCTCACACCAGCCAGAAGGGCCATTAGCATAAATGCTGCAAACAATAAATGCTGAAGCGATTGTGGAGAAATGCGTACCCTCGATTCTAAGGGGGACGTGGTAAGAGCCACTAATGAAAACACAAAGAAGGTGCTTTGATAAGGGTAACACGGTGCTACCAGTCAATCAATCACACCCACTGCTGGGCCTATCACCTGAGAAAATGAGAATCAAAAAGTCACAGGCTTGGGGCTTCCCTGGTGGTGCAGTGGTTGAGAGTCTGCCTGCCAATGCAGGGCACACGGGTTCGAGCCCCGGTCTGGGAAGATCCCACATGCCGCGGAGCAACTGGGCCCGTGAGCCACAACCACTGAGCCTGCGCGCATGGAGCCTGTGCTCGGCAACAAGAGAGGCCGCGATAGTGAGAGACCCACGCACCGCGATGAAGAGTGGCCCCCGCTCGCCTCAACTACAGAAAGCCCTCGCGCACAAACGAAGATCCAACACAGCCAAAAATAAATAAATAAATAAATAAATAAATAAATAAATAAATAAATATTAAAAAAAAAAGTCACAGGCTGGCAATCCTGCACTCCAACAATATTTACCATAGCCAACACGTGGAAGCAATGAAAATGTCCATCAACTGAGGAATGCACAAAGTAGAAGTGGTCCAAGTACACAGTGGAAGATTACTCCAATGAAAAATAAAAATTAAATTTAAAAATCGAACAAAAGTAAAGACACATCAGCTTGTGTGGGTTTGTCCGGGCACACTCCACTCTAATTTATAACCGAGAAACACCACAGGCCGCAAGGGCATTTCCCTAGTTACCAGGGTGGGGAACATAGAAAGGCTGCCACCCTCTGGCAGTTACCTGCAAAAACAGCTTTAAGGCCTGTGCTAATGGTCATTTCATAGGAAGAAGTAATGCAGGACCGTAAATGAAACATGCCCTCAATATGTCTTGAGGGAGGTAATGGCCAAAACATTTCAAAATGTGACACATACTTTAAGAGAACACTTTGAAGAACTAAGGGGTAATCACAGCTTGAAAAATAAAAAGGATATGCCTTAAAGCTCAGTTTCAACGGATTATGAGGCACATGCGAATTCAACCAAAAAGAGGTATCAGCTCACACTTGTCAGAAAAACCATCAGCAAGAAAACTACAAACAATAAATGCTGAAGCTGATGTGGAGAAATGCATACCCTCAACTTCAAGGGGGACGTAACTTGGAAAGGGCCACGAATGAGAACAGAATGGAGGTGCCTTAAAAAGGTAAACATTGAGCTACCATATGATCCAGCAGGCCCACTCCTCGACCTATAATCTAAGAAGAGAGAATTGGAAAGACACAGGCAGGCAAATCTGCATTGCACAGTATTACAATAGCCAAGATATGGAGGTAACCAAAAAGTCCACCAACAGATGGGTGGACAAAGAAGAACTCCTCCATGTATAGATGGAATATTCGCCAGTGAAAAAAATGAAACAATGCCATTTGCAGCACCATAGATGAGTCTAGACGAAATCACACCACCTGTAGTAAGTGAGAAAGTAAAAGACACATATCCTATCATATCACTTTTAGGAGTTACATAAAAATTGATACCAATGAAGATATTTCCACAGAGAAAGGCAATCACAGATTCATTAAAAAACTTATGGTTCACCAAATAGAAAGGGATGAGGATTGGATAATTTACCATATTGGGGTTAACAGAGATATACAAACCATGTGAAATATATAATCACCAAAGACGTACGGAAGACCAGGAGAAGACTACTCAACATTGTGTCATAACCTACATGGGAAAAGGATGCGAGGAAGAATAGATACACGTATATGTGTGAAAGAACCACATTTGCCCACCTAGAACAAACAAACCATTGTAATCAAATTTGCTTGGATAAAAAATAAAAAGTAAATTATAAATATGAACAACAAGTAATGAGACATAAACATAAAGGGCTTTTTCCTGGCACATTCCATTCTAATTTACAACCTAGAACACCACTTCCATTAAGGCTCTGTTTCCCCAGTTACCAAATTTGGTAAAGGAGAAATGATGCCACCTTGTGGCCGTTTCCTGCAAGAGCAGCTTTAAACTCACAGCTAAGGGTCACTTAACATTCACAAGGACTCAGGGCTGTAAAGGACACCTGCCCTAAAAAATTGTGCTGAAGTAGGGAATGGACAAAAATTTCAAAACAGGCAAATGTTTCCAGAAGAGAGTATGAATATTAACGTTTTACTCACGCTCTTTTAAAAAAAAGGAAAATGGATAAAAGCTCAACCTCAGGGAGTGTTAGACCCATGAAATCTAATCTACAAAAAGTTTCAACTTACACCAGTCGACTGACCATCAGCAAAAAGTCTACAAACAATAAATGCTGACGGGGTTTTAGAGAACTGTGTACCCTCTCCCTGCTGGTGAGACGTAAAGGGGTAACGGCCAATAATGAGAACAGAAAGGAGCTGTGTTTAAAAGTAAAAATGGAGGTACCATTCAATCCAGCAGGCGCACCATTGGACCTCTCACCGGAGAAGACAAGAATCGAGAAGACACAGGCCGCAAAAGCTTCAGTGCAGCCTTATTCACAATAGCCAAGACAGTGAAGGAATCAAAATGTCCAACAACAGGTGAATAGATAAAGAAGAAGTGGTCCATGTACACAATGGAATATTAGCCATGGAAAACAATGAACCATTGTTCTTTGAGGCACCACAAATGAGTCTGGAGATAATCACGAAACATGAGGTAAGTCCGAAAGCAAAAGACCTATATTCTATGATATCACTTACAGGCGTTATCTAATAACTGACACAAATGAACATATTTCCAAAGAGAAAGACACTCACAGATTTAGAAAACAAACTATGCTCATCTAAAAGGAAAGGTGGGGGGAGTGGATAAATTAAGGTTAGTGTTACTATATGTATACAAACACATATTATATACATATCTCAAAAAGACCTACCATATAGAAGGGAGGTGTGCGGAACCCTCTGTAACATTTTACATGGGAAGGGGATCTGTACTTGAATAGACATATATAATGTACAAATGAACCAGATTGTGTACACCTCGGACAAACAATATTCTAAGCTTTACTCCAATTAAAAAAATTTTTAAAACCAAGAAGAAATAATGAGACATAAACTTATGGGGGTTTCTCCATGCACATTCCAATATAATTTACAACCTAGGAACACGACTTCCAGAAAGGCTCTGCTGCCCTAGTACCCAGATTTGGGAATGGAGGAATGCTGCCTGCTTGAGGCCACTTCCCACAACAGCAGCTTTTAACCCATTACTAAAGGTCACTAAATATGCACCACACTTGCAGTTCGGGAAATGAGACCTGCTCTCTAAAAAAATTCTGGGCTGGAAAATCGACCAAAAAATTTAACAGAGGGCAAGCTTCCAAGAAGACAATTTCAAGAATTATATTGTACTCCCAACTGTTTCCGTTTTTTAGCAGAAAAGAAAACGGCAGAGAAAAATGATGAGTTTTATGAATTTTCAAAGACATGAAAACCCAAAGTACAAAAACCTATCAGCTCACACCAGCCAGAAGGGCCATTAGCATAAATGCTGCAAACAATAAATGCTGAAGCGATTGTGGAGAAATGCGTACCCTCGATTCTAAGGGGGACGTGGTAAGAGCCACTAATGAAAACACAAAGAAGGTGCTTTGATAAGGGTAACACGGTGCTACCAGTCAATCAATCACACCCACTGCTGGGCCTATCACCTGAGAAAATGAGAATCAAAAAGTCACAGGCTTGGGGCTTCCCTGGTGGTGCAGTGGTTGAGAGTCTGCCTGCCAATGCAGGGCACACGGGTTCGAGCCCCGGTCTGGGAAGATCCCACATGCCGCGGAGCAACTGGGCCCGTGAGCCACAACCACTGAGCCTGCGCGCATGGAGCCTGTGCTCGGCAACAAGAGAGGCCGCGATAGTGAGAGACCCACGCACCGTGATGAAGAGTGGCCCCCGCTCGCCTCAACTACAGAAAGCCCTCGCGCACAAACGAAGATCCAACACGGCCAAAAATAAATAAATAAATAAATAAATAAATAAATAAATAAATAAATATTAAAAAAAAAAGTCACAGGCTGGCAATCCTGCACTCCAACAATATTTACCATAGCCAACACGTGGAAGCAATGAAAATGTCCATCAACTGAGGAATGCACAAAGTAGAAGTGGTCCAAGTACACAGTGGAAGATTACTCCAATGAAAAATAAAAATTAAATTTAAAAATCGAACAAAAGTAAAGACACATCAGCTTGTGTGGGTTTGTCCGGGCACACTCCACTCTAATTTATAACCGAGAAACACCACAGGCCGCAAGGGCATTTCCCTAGTTACCAGGGTGGGGAACATAGAAAGGCTGCCACCCTCTGGCAGTTACCTGCAAAAACAGCTTTAAGGCCTGTGCTAATGGTCATTTCATAGGAAGAAGTAATGCAGGACCGTAAATGAAACATGCCCTCAATATGTCTTGAGGGAGGTAATGGCCAAAACATTTCAAAATGTGACACATACTTTAAGAGAACACTTTGAAGAACTAAGGGGTAATCACAGCTTGAAAAATAAAAAGGATATGCCTTAAAGCTCAGTTTCAACGGATTATGAGGCACATGCGAATTCAACCAAAAAGAGGTATCAGCTCACACTTGTCAGAAAAACCATCAGCAAGAAAACTACAAACAATAAATGCTGAAGCTGATGTGGAGAAATGCATACCCTCAACTTCAAGGGGGACGTAACTTGGAAAGGGCCACGAATGAGAACAGAATGGAGGTGCCTTAAAAAGGTAAACATTGAGCTACCATATGATCCAGCAGGCCCACTCCTCGACCTATAATCTAAGAAGAGAGAATTGGAAAGACACAGGCAGGCAAATCTGCATTGCACAGTATTACAATAGCCAAGATATGGAGGTAACCAAAAAGTCCACCAACAGATGGGTGGACAAAGAAGAACTCCTCCATGTATAGATGGAATATTCGCCAGTGAAAAAAATGAAACAATGCCATTTGCAGCACCATAGATGAGTCTAGACGAAATCACACCACCTGTAGTAAGTGAGAAAGTAAAAGACACATATCCTATCATATCACTTTTAGGAGTTACATAAAAATTGATACCAATGAAGATATTTCCACAGAGAAAGGCAATCACAGATTCATTAAAAAACTTATGGTTCACCAAATAGAAAGGGATGAGGATTGGATAATTTACCATATTGGGGTTAACAGAGATATACAAACCATGTGAAATATATAATCACCAAAGACGTACGGAAGACCAGGAGAAGACTACTCAACATTGTGTCATAACCTACATGGGAAAAGGATGCGAGGAAGAATAGATACACGTATATGTGTGAAAGAACCACATTTGCCCACCTAGAACAAACAAACCATTGTAATCAAATTTGCTTGGATAAAAAATAAAAAGTAAATTATAAATATGAACAACAAGTAATGAGACATAAACATAAAGGGCTTTTTCCTGGCACATTCCATTCTAATTTACAACCTAGAACACCACTTCCATTAAGGCTCTGTTTCCCCAGTTACCAAATTTGGTAAAGGAGAAATGATGCCACCTTGTGGCCGTTTCCTGCAAGAGCAGCTTTAAACTCACAGCTAAGGGTCACTTAACATTCACAAGGACTCAGGGCTGTAAAGGACACCTGCCCTAAAAAATTGTGCTGAAGTAGGGAATGGACAAAAATTTCAAAACAGGCAAATGTTTCCAGAAGAGAGTATGAATATTAACGTTTTACTCACGCTCTTTTAAAAAAAAGGAAAATGGATAAAAGCTCAACCTCAGGGAGTGTTAGACCCATGAAATCTAATCTACAAAAAGTTTCAACTTACACCAGTCGACTGACCATCAGCAAAAAGTCTACAAACAATAAATGCTGACGGGGTTTTAGAGAACTGTGTACCCTCTCCCTGCTGGTGAGACGTAAAGGGGTAACGGCCAATAATGAGAACAGAAAGGAGCTGTGTTTAAAAGTAAAAATGGAGGTACCATTCAATCCAGCAGGCGCACCATTGGACCTCTCACCGGAGAAGACAAGAATCGAGAAGACACAGGCCGCAAAAGCTTCAGTGCAGCCTTATTCACAATAGCCAAGACAGTGAAGGAATCAAAATGTCCAACAACAGGTGAATAGATAAAGAAGAAGTGGTCCATGTACACAATGGAATATTAGCCATGGAAAACAATGAACCATTGTTCTTTGAGGCACCACAAATGAGTCTGGAGATAATCACGAAACATGAGGTAAGTCCGAAAGCAAAAGACCTATATTCTATGATATCACTTACAGGCGTTATCTAATAACTGACACAAATGAACATATTTCCAAAGAGAAAGACACTCACAGATTTAGAAAACAAACTATGCTCATCTAAAAGGAAAGGTGGGGGGAGTGGATAAATTAAGGTTAGTGTTACTATATGTATACAAACACATATTATATACATATCTCAAAAAGACCTACCATATAGAAGGGAGGTGTGCGGAACCCTCTGTAACATTTTACATGGGAAGGGGATCTGTACTTGAATAGACATATATAATGTACAAATGAACCAGATTGTGTACACCTCGGACAAACAATATTCTAAGCTTTACTCCAATTAAAAAAATTTTTAAAACCAAGAAGAAATAATGAGACATAAACTTATGGGGGTTTCTCCATGCACATTCCAATATAATTTACAACCTAGGAACACGACTTCCAGAAAGGCTCTGCTGCCCTAGTACCCAGATTTGGGAATGGAGGAATGCTGCCTGCTTGAGGCCACTTCCCACAACAGCAGCTTTTAACCCATTACTAAAGGTCACTAAATATGCACCACACTTGCAGTTCGGGAAATGAGACCTGCTCTCTAAAAAAATTCTGGGCTGGAAAATCGACCAAAAAATTTAACAGAGGGCAAGCTTCCAAGAAGACAATTTCAAGAATTATATTGTACTCCCAACTGTTTCCGTTTTTTAGCAGAAAAGAAAACGGCAGAGAAAAATGATGAGTTTTATGAATTTTCAAAGACATGAAAACCCAAAGTACAAAAACCTATCAGCTCACACCAGCCAGAAGGGCCATTAGCATAAATGCTGCAAACAATAAATGCTGAAGCGATTGTGGAGAAATGCGTACCCTCGATTCTAAGGGGGACGTGGTAAGAGCCACTAATGAAAACACAAAGAAGGTGCTTTGATAAGGGTAACACGGTGCTACCAGTCAATCAATCACACCCACTGCTGGGCCTATCACCTGAGAAAATGAGAATCAAAAAGTCACAGGCTTGGTGCTTCCCTGGTGGTGCAGTGGTTGAGAGTCTGCCTGCCAATGCAGGGCACACGGGTTCGAGCCCCGGTCTGGGAAGATCCCACATGCCGCGGAGCAACTGGGCCCGTGAGCCACAACCACTGAGCCTGCGCGCATGGAGCCTGTGCTCGGCAACAAGAGAGGCCGCGATAGTGAGAGACCCACGCACCGCGATGAAGAGTGGCCCCCGCTCGCCTCAACTACAGAAAGCCCTCGCGCACAAACGAAGATCCAACACGGCCAAAAATAAATAAATAAATAAATAAATAAATAAATAAATAAATATTAAAAAAAAAAGTCACGGGCTGGCAATCCTGCACTCCAACAATATTTACCATAGCCAACACTTGGAAGCAATGAAAATGTCCATCAACTGAGGAATGCACAAAGTAGAAGTGGTCCAAGTACACAGTGGAAGATTACTCCAATAAAAAATAAAAATTAAATTTAAAAATCGAACAAAAGTAAAGACACATCAGCTTGTGTGGGTTTGTCCGGGCACACTCCACTCTAATTTATAACCGAGAAACACCACAGGCCGCAAGGGCATTTCCCTAGTTACCAGGGTGGGGAACATAGAAAGGCTGCCACCCTCTGGCAGTTACCTGCAAAAACAGCTTTAAGGCCTGTGCTAATGGTCATTTCATAGGAAGAAGTAATGCAGGACCGTAAATGAAACATGCCCTCAATATGTCTTGAGGGAGGTAATGGCCAAAACATTTCAAAATGTGACACATACTTTAAGAGAACACTTTGAAGAACTAAGGGGTAATCACAGCTTGAAAAATAAAAAGGATATGCCTTAAAGCTCAGTTTCAACGGATTATGAGGCACATGCGAATTCAACCAAAAAGAGGTATCAGCTCACACTTGTCAGAAAAACCATCAGCAAGAAAACTACAAACAATAAATGCTGAAGCTGATGTGGAGAAATGCATACCCTCAACTTCAAGGGGGACGTAACTTGGAAAGGGCCACGAATGAGAACAGAATGGAGGTGCCTTAAAAAGGTAAACATTGAGCTACCATATGATCCAGCAGGCCCACTCCTCGACCTATAATCTAAGAAGAGAGAATTGGAAAGACACAGGCAGGCAAATCTGCATTGCACAGTATTACAATAGCCAAGATATGGAGGTAACCAAAAAGTCCACCAACAGATGGGTGGACAAAGAAGAACTCCTCCATGTATAGATGGAATATTCGCCAGTGAAAAAAATGAAACAATGCCATTTGCAGCACCATAGATGAGTCTAGACGAAATCACACCACCTGTAGTAAGTGAGAAAGTAAAAGACACATATCCTATCATATCACTTTTAGGAGTTACATAAAAATTGATACCAATGAAGATATTTCCACAGAGAAAGGCAATCACAGATTCATTAAAAAACTTATGGTTCACCAAATAGAAAGGGATGAGGATTGGATAATTTACCATATTGGGGTTAACAGAGATATACAAACCATGTGAAATATATAATCACCAAAGACGTACGGAAGACCAGGAGAAGACTACTCAACATTGTGTCATAACCTACATGGGAAAAGGATGCGAGGAAGAATAGATACACGTATATGTGTGAAAGAACCACATTTGCCCACCTAGAACAAACAAACCATTGTAATCAAATTTGCTTGGATAAAAAATAAAAAGTAAATTATAAATATGAACAACAAGTAATGAGACATAAACATAAAGGGCTTTTTCCTGGCACATTCCATTCTAATTTACAACCTAGAACACCACTTCCATTAAGGCTCTGTTTCCCCAGTTACCAAATTTGGTAAAGGAGAAATGATGCCACCTTGTGGCCGTTTCCTGCAAGAGCAGCTTTAAACTCACAGCTAAGGGTCACTTAACATTCACAAGGACTCAGGGCTGTAAAGGACACCTGCCCTAAAAAATTGTGCTGAAGTAGGGAATGGACAAAAATTTCAAAACAGGCAAATGTTTCCAGAAGAGAGTATGAATATTAACGTTTTACTCACGCTCTTTTAAAAAAAAGGAAAATGGATAAAAGCTCAACCTCAGGGAGTGTTAGACCCATGAAATCTAATCTACAAAAAGTTTCAACTTACACCAGTCGACTGACCATCAGCAAAAAGTCTACAAACAATAAATGCTGACGGGGTTTTAGAGAACTGTGTACCCTCTCCCTGCTGGTGAGACGTAAAGGGGTAACGGCCAATAATGAGAACAGAAAGGAGCTGTGTTTAAAAGTAAAAATGGAGGTACCATTCAATCCAGCAGGCGCACCATTGGACCTCTCACCGGAGAAGACAAGAATCGAGAAGACACAGGCCGCAAAAGCTTCAGTGCAGCCTTATTCACAATAGCCAAGACAGTGAAGGAATCAAAATGTCCAACAACAGGTGAATAGATAAAGAAGAAGTGGTCCATGTACACAATGGAATATTAGCCATGGAAAACAATGAACCATTGTTCTTTGAGGCACCACAAATGAGTCTGGAGATAATCACGAAACATGAGGTAAGTCCGAAAGCAAAAGACCTATATTCTATGATATCACTTACAGGCGTTATCTAATAACTGACACAAATGAACATATTTCCAAAGAGAAAGACACTCACAGATTTAGAAAACAAACTATGCTCATCTAAAAGGAAAGGTGGGGGGAGTGGATAAATTAAGGTTAGTGTTACTATATGTATACAAACACATATTATATACATATCTCAAAAAGACCTACCATATAGAAGGGAGGTGTGCGGAACCCTCTGTAACATTTTACATGGGAAGGGGATCTGTACTTGAATAGACATATATAATGTACAAATGAACCAGATTGTGTACACCTCGGACAAACAATATTCTAAGCTTTACTCCAATTAAAAAAATTTTTAAAACCAAGAAGAAATAATGAGACATAAACTTATGGGGGTTTCTCCATGCACATTCCAATATAATTTACAACCTAGGAACACGACTTCCAGAAAGGCTCTGCTGCCCTAGTACCCAGATTTGGGAATGGAGGAATGCTGCCTGCTTGAGGCCACTTCCCACAACAGCAGCTTTTAACCCATTACTAAAGGTCACTAAATATGCACCACACTTGCAGTTCGGGAAATGAGACCTGCTCTCTAAAAAAATTCTGGGCTGGAAAATCGACCAAAAAATTTAACAGAGGGCAAGCTTCCAAGAAGACAATTTCAAGAATTATATTGTACTCCCAACTGTTTCCGTTTTTTAGCAGAAAAGAAAACGGCAGAGAAAAATGATGAGTTTTATGAATTTTCAAAGACATGAAAACCCAAAGTACAAAAACCTATCAGCTCACACCAGCCAGAAGGGCCATTAGCATAAATGCTGCAAACAATAAATGCTGAAGCGATTGTGGAGAAATGCGTACCCTCGATTCTAAGGGGGACGTGGTAAGAGCCACTAATGAAAACACAAAGAAGGTGCTTTGATAAGGGTAACACGGTGCTACCAGTCAATCAATCACACCCACTGCTGGGCCTATCACCTGAGAAAATGAGAATCAAAAAGTCACAGGCTTGGTGCTTCCCTGGTGGTGCAGTGGTTGAGAGTCTGCCTGCCAATGCAGGGCACACGGGTTCGAGCCCCGGTCTGGGAAGATCCCACATGCCGCGGAGCAACTGGGCCCGTGAGCCACAACCACTGAGCCTGCGCGCATGGAGCCTGTGCTCGGCAACAAGAGAGGCCGCGATAGTGAGAGACCCACGCACCGCGATGAAGAGTGGCCCCCGCTCGCCTCAACTACAGAAAGCCCTCGCGCACAAACGAAGATCCAACACGGCCAAAAATAAATAAATAAATAAATAAATAAATAAATAAATAAATATTAAAAAAAAAAGTCACGGGCTGGCAATCCTGCACTCCAACAATATTTACCATAGCCAACACTTGGAAGCAATGAAAATGTCCATCAACTGAGGAATGCACAAAGTAGAAGTGGTCCAAGTACACAGTGGAAGATTACTCCAATAAAAAATAAAAATTAAATTTAAAAATCGAACAAAAGTAAAGACACATCAGCTTGTGTGGGTTTGTCCGGGCACACTCCACTCTAATTTATAACCGAGAAACACCACAGGCCGCAAGGGCATTTCCCTAGTTATCAGGGTGGGGAACATAGAAAGGCTGCCACCCTCTGGCAGTTACCTGCAAAAACAGCTTTAAGGCCTGTGCTAATGGTCATTTCATAGGAAGAAGTAATGCAGGACCGTAAATGAAACATGCCCTCAATATGTCTTGAGGGAGGTAATGGCCAAAACATTTCAAAATGTGACACATACTTTAAGAGAACACTTTGAAGAACTAAGGGGTAATCACAGCTTGAAAAATAAAAAGGATATGCCTTAAAGCTCAGTTTCAACGGATTATGAGGCACATGCGAATTCAACCAAAAAGAGGTATCAGCTCACACTTGTCAGAAAAACCATCAGCAAGAAAACTACAAACAATAAATGCTGAAGCTGATGTGGAGAAATGCATACCCTCAACTTCAAGGGGGACGTAACTTGGAAAGGGCCACGAATGAGAACAGAATGGAGGTGCCTTAAAAAGGTAAACATTGAGCTACCATATGATCCAGCAGGCCCACTCCTCGACCTATAATCTAAGAAGAGAGAATTGGAAAGACACAGGCAGGCAAATCTGCATTGCACAGTATTACAATAGCCAAGATATGGAGGTAACCAAAAAGTCCACCAACAGATGGGTGGACAAAGAAGAACTCCTCCATGTATAGATGGAATATTCGCCAGTGAAAAAAATGAAACAATGCCATTTGCAGCACCATAGATGAGTCTAGACGAAATCACACCACCTGTAGTAAGTGAGAAAGTAAAAGACACATATCCTATCATATCACTTTTAGGAGTTACATAAAAATTGATACCAATGAAGATATTTCCACAGAGAAAGGCAATCACAGATTCATTAAAAAACTTATGGTTCACCAAATAGAAAGGGATGAGGATTGGATAATTTACCATATTGGGGTTAACAGAGATATACAAACCATGTGAAATATATAATCACCAAAGACGTACGGAAGACCAGGAGAAGACTACTCAACATTGTGTCATAACCTACATGGGAAAAGGATGCGAGGAAGAATAGATACACGTATATGTGTGAAAGAACCACATTTGCCCACCTAGAACAAACAAACCATTGTAATCAAATTTGCTTGGATAAAAAATAAAAAGTAAATTATAAATATGAACAACAAGTAATGAGACATAAACATAAAGGGCTTTTTCCTGGCACATTCCATTCTAATTTACAACCTAGAACACCACTTCCATTAAGGCTCTGTTTCCCCAGTTACCAAATTTGGTAAAGGAGAAATGATGCCACCTTGTGGCCGTTTCCTGCAAGAGCAGCTTTAAACTCACAGCTAAGGGTCACTTAACATTCACAAGGACTCAGGGCTGTAAAGGACACCTGCCCTAAAAAATTGTGCTGAAGTAGGGAATGGACAAAAATTTCAAAACAGGCAAATGTTTCCAGAAGAGAGTATGAATATTAACGTTTTACTCACGCTCTTTTAAAAAAAAGGAAAATGGATAAAAGCTCAACCTCAGGGAGTGTTAGACCCATGAAATCTAATCTACAAAAAGTTTCAACTTACACCAGTCGACTGACCATCAGCAAAAAGTCTACAAACAATAAATGCTGACGGGGTTTTAGAGAACTGTGTACCCTCTCCCTGCTGGTGAGACGTAAAGGGGTAACGGCCAATAATGAGAACAGAAAGGAGCTGTGTTTAAAAGTAAAAATGGAGGTACCATTCAATCCAGCAGGCGCACCATTGGACCTCTCACCGGAGAAGACAAGAATCGAGAAGACACAGGCCGCAAAAGCTTCAGTGCAGCCTTATTCACAATAGCCAAGACAGTGAAGGAATCAAAATGTCCAACAACAGGTGAATAGATAAAGAAGAAGTGGTCCATGTACACAATGGAATATTAGCCATGGAAAACAATGAACCATTGTTCTTTGAGGCACCACAAATGAGTCTGGAGATAATCACGAAACATGAGGTAAGTCCGAAAGCAAAAGACCTATATTCTATGATATCACTTACAGGCGTTATCTAATAACTGACACAAATGAACATATTTCCAAAGAGAAAGACACTCACAGATTTAGAAAACAAACTATGCTCATCTAAAAGGAAAGGTGGGGGGAGTGGATAAATTAAGGTTAGTGTTACTATATGTATACAAACACATATTATATACATATCTCAAAAAGACCTACCATATAGAAGGGAGGTGTGCGGAACCCTCTGTAACATTTTACATGGGAAGGGGATCTGTACTTGAATAGACATATATAATGTACAAATGAACCAGATTGTGTACACCTCGGACAAACAATATTCTAAGCTTTACTCCAATTAAAAAAATTTTTAAAACCAAGAAGAAATAATGAGACATAAACTTATGGGGGTTTCTCCATGCACATTCCAATATAATTTACAACCTAGGAACACGACTTCCAGAAAGGCTCTGCTGCCCTAGTACCCAGATTTGGGAATGGAGGAATGCTGCCTGCTTGAGGCCACTTCCCACAACAGCAGCTTTTAACCCATTACTAAAGGTCACTAAATATGCACCACACTTGCAGTTCGGGAAATGAGACCTGCTCTCTAAAAAAATTCTGGGCTGGAAAATCGACCAAAAAATTTAACAGAGGGCAAGCTTCCAAGAAGACAATTTCAAGAATTATATTGTACTCCCAACTGTTTCCGTTTTTTAGCAGAAAAGAAAACGGCAGAGAAAAATGATGAGTTTTATGAATTTTCAAAGACATGAAAACCCAAAGTACAAAAACCTATCAGCTCACACCAGCCAGAAGGGCCATTAGCATAAATGCTGCAAACAATAAATGCTGAAGCGATTGTGGAGAAATGCGTACCCTCGATTCTAAGGGGGACGTGGTAAGAGCCACTAATGAAAACACAAAGAAGGTGCTTTGATAAGGGTAACACGGTGCTACCAGTCAATCAATCACACCCACTGCTGGGCCTATCACCTGAGAAAATGAGAATCAAAAAGTCACAGGCTTGGGGCTTCCCTGGTGGTGCAGTGGTTGAGAGTCTGCCTGCCAATGCAGGGCACACGGGTTCGAGCCCCGGTCTGGGAAGATCCCACATGCCGCGGAGCAACTGGGCCCGTGAGCCACAACCACTGAGCCTGCGCGCATGGAGCCTGTGCTCGGCAACAAGAGAGGCCGCGATAGTGAGAGACCCACGCACCGTGATGAAGAGTGGCCCCCGCTCGCCTCAACTACAGAAAGCCCTCGCGCACAAACGAAGATCCAACACAGCCAAAAATAAATAAATAAATAAATAAATAAATAAATAAATAAATAAATATTAAAAAAAAAAGTCACAGGCTGGCAATCCTGCACTCCAACAATATTTACCATAGCCAACACGTGGAAGCAATGAAAATGTCCATCAACTGAGGAATGCACAAAGTAGAAGTGGTCCAAGTACACAGTGGAAGATTACTCCAATGAAAAATAAAAATTAAATTTAAAAATCGAACAAAAGTAAAGACACATCAGCTTGTGTGGGTTTGTCCGGGCACACTCCACTCTAATTTATAACCGAGAAACACCACAGGCCGCAAGGGCATTTCCCTAGTTACCAGGGTGGGGAACATAGAAAGGCTGCCACCCTCTGGCAGTTACCTGCAAAAACAGCTTTAAGGCCTGTGCTAATGGTCATTTCATAGGAAGAAGTAATGCAGGACCGTAAATGAAACATGCCCTCAATATGTCTTGAGGGAGGTAATGGCCAAAACATTTCAAAATGTGACACATACTTTAAGAGAACACTTTGAAGAACTAAGGGGTAATCACAGCTTGAAAAATAAAAAGGATATGCCTTAAAGCTCAGTTTCAACGGATTATGAGGCACATGCGAATTCAACCAAAAAGAGGTATCAGCTCACACTTGTCAGAAAAACCATCAGCAAGAAAACTACAAACAATAAATGCTGAAGCTGATGTGGAGAAATGCATACCCTCAACTTCAAGGGGGACGTAACTTGGAAAGGGCCACGAATGAGAACAGAATGGAGGTGCCTTAAAAAGGTAAACATTGAGCTACCATATGATCCAGCAGGCCCACTCCTCGACCTATAATCTAAGAAGAGAGAATTGGAAAGACACAGGCAGGCAAATCTGCATTGCACAGTATTACAATAGCCAAGATATGGAGGTAACCAAAAAGTCCACCAACAGATGGGTGGACAAAGAAGAACTCCTCCATGTATAGATGGAATATTCGCCAGTGAAAAAAATGAAACAATGCCATTTGCAGCACCATAGATGAGTCTAGACGAAATCACACCACCTGTAGTAAGTGAGAAAGTAAAAGACACATATCCTATCATATCACTTTTAGGAGTTACATAAAAATTGATACCAATGAAGATATTTCCACAGAGAAAGGCAATCACAGATTCATTAAAAAACTTATGGTTCACCAAATAGAAAGGGATGAGGATTGGATAATTTACCATATTGGGGTTAACAGAGATATACAAACCATGTGAAATATATAATCACCAAAGACGTACGGAAGACCAGGAGAAGACTACTCAACATTGTGTCATAACCTACATGGGAAAAGGATGCGAGGAAGAATAGATACACGTATATGTGTGAAAGAACCACATTTGCCCACCTAGAACAAACAAACCATTGTAATCAAATTTGCTTGGATAAAAAATAAAAAGTAAATTATAAATATGAACAACAAGTAATGAGACATAAACATAAAGGGCTTTTTCCTGGCACATTCCATTCTAATTTACAACCTAGAACACCACTTCCATTAAGGCTCTGTTTCCCCAGTTACCAAATTTGGTAAAGGAGAAATGATGCCACCTTGTGGCCGTTTCCTGCAAGAGCAGCTTTAAACTCACAGCTAAGGGTCACTTAACATTCACAAGGACTCAGGGCTGTAAAGGACACCTGCCCTAAAAAATTGTGCTGAAGTAGGGAATGGACAAAAATTTCAAAACAGGCAAATGTTTCCAGAAGAGAGTATGAATATTAACGTTTTACTCACGCTCTTTTAAAAAAAAGGAAAATGGATAAAAGCTCAACCTCAGGGAGTGTTAGACCCATGAAATCTAATCTACAAAAAGTTTCAACTTACACCAGTCGACTGACCATCAGCAAAAAGTCTACAAACAATAAATGCTGACGGGGTTTTAGAGAACTGTGTACCCTCTCCCTGCTGGTGAGACGTAAAGGGGTAACGGCCAATAATGAGAACAGAAAGGAGCTGTGTTTAAAAGTAAAAATGGAGGTACCATTCAATCCAGCAGGCGCACCATTGGACCTCTCACCGGAGAAGACAAGAATCGAGAAGACACAGGCCGCAAAAGCTTCAGTGCAGCCTTATTCACAATAGCCAAGACAGTGAAGGAATCAAAATGTCCAACAACAGGTGAATAGATAAAGAAGAAGTGGTCCATGTACACAATGGAATATTAGCCATGGAAAACAATGAACCATTGTTCTTTGAGGCACCACAAATGAGTCTGGAGATAATCACGAAACATGAGGTAAGTCCGAAAGCAAAAGACCTATATTCTATGATATCACTTACAGGCGTTATCTAATAACTGACACAAATGAACATATTTCCAAAGAGAAAGACACTCACAGATTTAGAAAACAAACTATGCTCATCTAAAAGGAAAGGTGGGGGGAGTGGATAAATTAAGGTTAGTGTTACTATATGTATACAAACACATATTATATACATATCTCAAAAAGACCTACCATATAGAAGGGAGGTGTGCGGAACCCTCTGTAACATTTTACATGGGAAGGGGATCTGTACTTGAATAGACATATATAATGTACAAATGAACCAGATTGTGTACACCTCGGACAAACAATATTCTAAGCTTTATTCCAATTAAAAAAATTTTTAAAACCAAGAAGAAATAATGAGACATAAACTTATGGGGGTTTCTCCATGCACATTCCAATATAATTTACAACCTAGGAACACGACTTCCAGAAAGGCTCTGCTGCCCTAGTACCCAGATTTGGGAATGGAGGAATGCTGCCTGCTTGAGGCCACTTCCCACAACAGCAGCTTTTAACCCATTACTAAAGGTCACTAAATATGCACCACACTTGCAGTTCGGGAAATGAGACCTGCTCTCTAAAAAAATTCTGGGCTGGAAAATCGACCAAAAAATTTAACAGAGGGCAAGCTTCCAAGAAGACAATTTCAAGAATTATATTGTACTCCCAACTGTTTCCGTTTTTTAGCAGAAAAGAAAACGGCAGAGAAAAATGATGAGTTTTATGAATTTTCAAAGACATGAAAACCCAAAGTACAAAAACCTATCAGCTCACACCAGCCAGAAGGGCCATTAGCATAAATGCTGCAAACAATAAATGCTGAAGCGATTGTGGAGAAATGCGTACCCTCGATTCTAAGGGGGACGTGGTAAGAGCCACTAATGAAAACACAAAGAAGGTGCTTTGATAAGGGTAACACGGTGCTACCAGTCAATCAATCACACCCACTGCTGGGCCTATCACCTGAGAAAATGAGAATCAAAAAGTCACAGGCTTGGGGCTTCCCTGGTGGTGCAGTGGTTGAGAGTCTGCCTGCCAATGCAGGGCACACGGGTTCGAGCCCCGGTCTGGGAAGATCCCACATGCCGCGGAGCAACTGGGCCCGTGAGCCACAACCACTGAGCCTGCGCGCATGGAGCCTGTGCTCGGCAACAAGAGAGGCCGCGATAGTGAGAGACCCACGCACCGTGATGAAGAGTGGCCCCCGCTCGCCTCAACTACAGAAAGCCCTCGCGCACAAACGAAGATCCAACACAGCCAAAAATAAATAAATAAATAAATAAATAAATAAATAAATAAATAAATATTAAAAAAAAAAGTCACAGGCTGGCAATCCTGCACTCCAACAATATTTACCATAGCCAACACGTGGAAGCAATGAAAATGTCCATCAACTGAGGAATGCACAAAGTAGAAGTGGTCCAAGTACACAGTGGAAGATTACTCCAATGAAAAATAAAAATTAAATTTAAAAATCGAACAAAAGTAAAGACACATCAGCTTGTGTGGGTTTGTCCGGGCACACTCCACTCTAATTTATAACCGAGAAACACCACAGGCCGCAAGGGCATTTCCCTAGTTACCAGGGTGGGGAACAGAGAAAGGCTGCCACCCTCTGGCAGTTACCTGCAAAAACAGCTTTAAGGCCTGTGCTAATGGTCATTTCATAGGAAGAAGTAATGCAGGACCGTAAATGAAACATGCCCTCAATATGTCTTGAGGGAGGTAATGGCCAAAACATTTCAAAATGTGACACATACTTTAAGAGAACACTTTGAAGAACTAAGGGGTAATCACAGCTTGAAAAATAAAAAGGATATGCCTTAAAGCTCAGTTTCAACGGATTATGAGGCACATGCGAATTCAACCAAAAAGAGGTATCAGCTCACACTTGTCAGAAAAACCATCAGCAAGAAAACTACAAACAATAAATGCTGAAGCTGATGTGGAGAAATGCATACCCTCAACTTCAAGGGGGACGTAACTTGGAAAGGGCCACGAATGAGAACAGAATGGAGGTGCCTTAAAAAGGTAAACATTGAGCTACCATATGATCCAGCAGGCCCACTCCTCGACCTATAATCTAAGAAGAGAGAATTGGAAAGACACAGGCAGGCAAATCTGCATTGCACAGTATTACAATAGCCAAGATATGGAGGTAACCAAAAAGTCCACCAACAGATGGGTGGACAAAGAAGAACTCCTCCATGTATAGATGGAATATTCGCCAGTGAAAAAAATGAAACAATGCCATTTGCAGCACCATAGATGAGTCTAGACGAAATCACACCACCTGTAGTAAGTGAGAAAGTAAAAGACACATATCCTATCATATCACTTTTAGGAGTTACATAAAAATTGATACCAATGAAGATATTTCCACAGAGAAAGGCAATCACAGATTCATTAAAAAACTTATGGTTCACCAAATAGAAAGGGATGAGGATTGGATAATTTACCATATTGGGGTTAACAGAGATATACAAACCATGTGAAATATATAATCACCAAAGACGTACGGAAGACCAGGAGAAGACTACTCAACATTGTGTCATAACCTACATGGGAAAAGGATGCGAGGAAGAATAGATACACGTATATGTGTGAAAGAACCACATTTGCCCACCTAGAACAAACAAACCATTGTAATCAAATTTGCTTGGATAAAAAATAAAAAGTAAATTATAAATATGAACAACAAGTAATGAGACATAAACATAAAGGGCTTTTTCCTGGCACATTCCATTCTAATTTACAACCTAGAACACCACTTCCATTAAGGCTCTGTTTCCCCAGTTACCAAATTTGGTAAAGGAGAAATGATGCCACCTTGTGGCCGTTTCCTGCAAGAGCAGCTTTAAACTCACAGCTAAGGGTCACTTAACATTCACAAGGACTCAGGGCTGTAAAGGACACCTGCCCTAAAAAATTGTGCTGAAGTAGGGAATGGACAAAAATTTCAAAACAGGCAAATGTTTCCAGAAGAGAGTATGAATATTAACGTTTTACTCACGCTCTTTTAAAAAAAAGGAAAATGGATAAAAGCTCAACCTCAGGGAGTGTTAGACCCATGAAATCTAATCTACAAAAAGTTTCAACTTACACCAGTCGACTGACCATCAGCAAAAAGTCTACAAACAATAAATGCTGACGGGGTTTTAGAGAACTGTGTACCCTCTCCCTGCTGGTGAGACGTAAAGGGGTAACGGCCAATAATGAGAACAGAAAGGAGCTGTGTTTAAAAGTAAAAATGGAGGTACCATTCAATCCAGCAGGCGCACCATTGGACCTCTCACCGGAGAAGACAAGAATCGAGAAGACACAGGCCGCAAAAGCTTCAGTGCAGCCTTATTCACAATAGCCAAGACAGTGAAGGAATCAAAATGTCCAACAACAGGTGAATAGATAAAGAAGAAGTGGTCCATGTACACAATGGAATATTAGCCATGGAAAACAATGAACCATTGTTCTTTGAGGCACCACAAATGAGTCTGGAGATAATCACGAAACATGAGGTAAGTCCGAAAGCAAAAGACCTATATTCTATGATATCACTTACAGGCGTTATCTAATAACTGACACAAATGAACATATTTCCAAAGAGAAAGACACTCACAGATTTAGAAAACAAACTATGCTCATCTAAAAGGAAAGGTGGGGGGAGTGGATAAATTAAGGTTAGTGTTACTATATGTATACAAACACATATTATATACATATCTCAAAAAGACCTACCATATAGAAGGGAGGTGTGCGGAACCCTCTGTAACATTTTACATGGGAAGGGGATCTGTACTTGAATAGACATATATAATGTACAAATGAACCAGATTGTGTACACCTCGGACAAACAATATTCTAAGCTTTACTCCAATTAAAAAAATTTTTAAAACCAAGAAGAAATAATGAGACATAAACTTATGGGGGTTTCTCCATGCACATTCCAATATAATTTACAACCTAGGAACACGACTTCCAGAAAGGCTCTGCTGCCCTAGTACCCAGATTTGGGAATGGAGGAATGCTGCCTGCTTGAGGCCACTTCCCACAACAGCAGCTTTTAACCCATTACTAAAGGTCACTAAATATGCACCACACTTGCAGTTCGGGAAATGAGACCTGCTCTCTAAAAAAATTCTGGGCTGGAAAATCGACCAAAAAATTTAACAGAGGGCAAGCTTCCAAGAAGACAATTTCAAGAATTATATTGTACTCCCAACTGTTTCCGTTTTTTAGCAGAAAAGAAAACGGCAGAGAAAAATGATGAGTTTTATGAATTTTCAAAGACATGAAAACCCAAAGTACAAAAACCTATCAGCTCACACCAGCCAGAAGGGCCATTAGCATAAATGCTGCAAACAATAAATGCTGAAGCGATTGTGGAGAAATGCGTACCCTCGATTCTAAGGGGGACGTGGTAAGAGCCACTAATGAAAACACAAAGAAGGTGCTTTGATAAGGGTAACACGGTGCTACCAGTCAATCAATCACACCCACTGCTGGGCCTATCACCTGAGAAAATGAGAATCAAAAAGTCACAGGCTTGGGGCTTCCCTGGTGGTGCAGTGGTTGAGAGTCTGCCTGCCAATGCAGGGCACACGGGTTCGAGCCCCGGTCTGGGAAGATCCCACATGCCGCGGAGCAACTGGGCCCGTGAGCCACAACCACTGAGCCTGCGCGCATGGAGCCTGTGCTCGGCAACAAGAGAGGCCGCGATAGTGAGAGACCCACGCACCGCGATGAAGAGTGGCCCCCGCTCGCCTCAACTACAGAAAGCCCTCGCGCACAAACGAAGATCCAACACGGCCAAAAATAAATAAATAAATAAATAAATAAATAAATAAATAAATATTAAAAAAAAAAGTCACGGGCTGGCAATCCTGCACTCCAACAATATTTACCATAGCCAACACTTGGAAGCAATGAAAATGTCCATCAACTGAGGAATGCACAAAGTAGAAGTGGTCCAAGTACACAGTGGAAGATTACTCCAATAAAAAATAAAAATTAAATTTAAAAATCGAACAAAAGTAAAGACACATCAGCTTGTGTGGGTTTGTCCGGGCACACTCCACTCTAATTTATAACCGAGAAACACCACAGGCCGCAAGGGCATTTCCCTAGTTACCAGGGTGGGGAACATAGAAAGGCTGCCACCCTCTGGCAGTTACCTGCAAAAACAGCTTTAAGGCCTGTGCTAATGGTCATTTCATAGGAAGAAGTAATGCAGGACCGTAAATGAAACATGCCCTCAATATGTCTTGAGGGAGGTAATGGCCAAAACATTTCAAAATGTGACACATACTTTAAGAGAACACTTTGAAGAACTAAGGGGTAATCACAGCTTGAAAAATAAAAAGGATATGCCTTAAAGCTCAGTTTCAACGGATTATGAGGCACATGCGAATTCAACCAAAAAGAGGTATCAGCTCACACTTGTCAGAAAAACCATCAGCAAGAAAACTACAAACAATAAATGCTGAAGCTGATGTGGAGAAATGCATACCCTCAACTTCAAGGGGGACGTAACTTGGAAAGGGCCACGAATGAGAACAGAATGGAGGTGCCTTAAAAAGGTAAACATTGAGCTACCATATGATCCAGCAGGCCCACTCCTCGACCTATAATCTAAGAAGAGAGAATTGGAAAGACACAGGCAGGCAAATCTGCATTGCACAGTATTACAATAGCCAAGATATGGAGGTAACCAAAAAGTCCACCAACAGATGGGTGGACAAAGAAGAACTCCTCCATGTATAGATGGAATATTCGCCAGTGAAAAAAATGAAACAATGCCATTTGCAGCACCATAGATGAGTCTAGACGAAATCACACCACCTGTAGTAAGTGAGAAAGTAAAAGACACATATCCTATCATATCACTTTTAGGAGTTACATAAAAATTGATACCAATGAAGATATTTCCACAGAGAAAGGCAATCACAGATTCATTAAAAAACTTATGGTTCACCAAATAGAAAGGGATGAGGATTGGATAATTTACCATATTGGGGTTAACAGAGATATACAAACCATGTGAAATATATAATCACCAAAGACGTACGGAAGACCAGGAGAAGACTACTCAACATTGTGTCATAACCTACATGGGAAAAGGATGCGAGGAAGAATAGATACACGTATATGTGTGAAAGAACCACATTTGCCCACCTAGAACAAACAAACCATTGTAATCAAATTTGCTTGGATAAAAAATAAAAAGTAAATTATAAATATGAACAACAAGTAATGAGACATAAACATAAAGGGCTTTTTCCTGGCACATTCCATTCTAATTTACAACCTAGAACACCACTTCCATTAAGGCTCTGTTTCCCCAGTTACCAAATTTGGTAAAGGAGAAATGATGCCACCTTGTGGCCGTTTCCTGCAAGAGCAGCTTTAAACTCACAGCTAAGGGTCACTTAACATTCACAAGGACTCAGGGCTGTAAAGGACACCTGCCCTAAAAAATTGTGCTGAAGTAGGGAATGGACAAAAATTTCAAAACAGGCAAATGTTTCCAGAAGAGAGTATGAATATTAACGTTTTACTCACGCTCTTTTAAAAAAAAGGAAAATGGATAAAAGCTCAAACTCAGGGAGTGTTAGACCCATGAAATCTAATCTACAAAAAGTTTCAACTTACACCAGTCGACTGACCATCAGCAAAAAGTCTACAAACAATAAATGCTGACGGGGTTTTAGAGAACTGTGTACCCTCTCCCTGCTGGTGAGACGTAAAGGGGTAACGGCCAATAATGAGAACAGAAAGGAGCTGTGTTTAAAAGTAAAAATGGAGGTACCATTCAATCCAGCAGGCGCACCATTGGACCTCTCACCGGAGAAGACAAGAATCGAGAAGACACAGGCCGCAAAAGCTTCAGTGCAGCCTTATTCACAATAGCCAAGACAGTGAAGGAATCAAAATGTCCAACAACAGGTGAATAGATAAAGAAGAAGTGGTCCATGTACACAATGGAATATTAGCCATGGAAAACAATGAACCATTGTTCTTTGAGGCACCACAAATGAGTCTGGAGATAATCACGAAACATGAGGTAAGTCCGAAAGCAAAAGACCTATATTCTATGATATCACTTACAGGCGTTATCTAATAACTGACACAAATGAACATATTTCCAAAGAGAAAGACACTCACAGATTTAGAAAACAAACTATGCTCATCTAAAAGGAAAGGTGGGGGGAGTGGATAAATTAAGGTTAGTGTTACTATATGTATACAAACACATATTATATACATATCTCAAAAAGACCTACCATATAGAAGGGAGGTGTGCGGAACCCTCTGTAACATTTTACATGGGAAGGGGATCTGTACTTGAATAGACATATATAATGTACAAATGAACCAGATTGTGTACACCTCGGACAAACAATATTCTAAGCTTTACTCCAATTAAAAAAAATTTTTAAACCAAGAAGAAATAATGAGACATAAACTTATGGGGGTTTCTCCATGCACATTCCAATATAATTTACAACCTAGGAACACGACTTCCAGAAAGGCTCTGCTGCCC
Organism: Balaenoptera physalus; assembly: GCF_965194825.1. Classification (NCBI taxonomy): domain Eukaryota; kingdom Metazoa; phylum Chordata; class Mammalia; order Artiodactyla; family Balaenopteridae; genus Balaenoptera; species Balaenoptera physalus. The sequence continues at coordinate 114,368 of NW_028125807.1, forward strand.
TAGTACCCAGATTTGGGAATGGAGGAATGCTGCCTGCTTGAGGCCACTTCCCACAACAGCAGCTTTTAACCCATTACTAAAGGTCACTAAATATGCACCACACTTGCAGTTCGGGAAATGAGACCTGCTCTCTAAAAAAATTCTGGGCTGGAAAATCGACCAAAAAATTTAACAGAGGGCAAGCTTCCACGAAGACAATTTCAAGAATTATATTGTACTCCCAACTGTTTCCTTTTTTTAGCAGAAAAGAAAACGGCAGAGAAAAATGATGAGTTTTATGAATTTTCAAAGACATGAAAACCCAAAGTACAAAAACCTATCAGCTCACACCAGCCAGAAGGGCCATTAGCATAAATGCTGCAAACAATAAATGCTGAAGCGATTGTGGAGAAATGCGTACCCTCGATTCTAAGGGGGACGTGGTAAGAGCCACTAATGAAAACACAAAGAAGGTGCTTTGATAAGGGTAACACGGTGCTACCAGTCAATCAATCACACCCACTGCTGGGCCTATCACCTGAGAAAATGAGAATCAAAAAGTCACAGGCTTGGTGCTTCCCTGGTGGTGCAGTGGTTGAGAGTCTGCCTGCCAATGCAGGGCACACGGGTTCGAGCCCCGGTCTGGGAAGATCCCACATGCCGCGGAGCAACTGGGCCCGTGAGCCACAACCACTGAGCCTGCGCGCATGGAGCCTGTGCTCGGCAACAAGAGAGGACGCGATAGTGAGAGACCCACGCACCGTGATGAAGAGTGGCCCCCGCTCGCCGCAACTACAGAAAGCCCTCGCGCACAAACGAAGATCCAACACGGCCAAAAATAAATAAATAAATAAATAAATAAATAAATAAATAAATAAATATTAAAAAAAAAGTCACAGGCTGGCAATCCTGCACTCCAACAATATTTACCATAGCCAACACTTGGAAGCAATGAAAATGTCCATCAACTGAGGAATGCACAAAGTAGAAGTGGTCCAAGTACACAGTGGAAGATTACTCCAATGAAAAATAAAAATTAAATTTAAAAATCGAACAAAAGTAAAGACACATCAGCTTGTGTGGGTTTGTCCGGGCACACTCCACTCTAATTTATAACCGAGAAACACCACAGGCCACAAGGGCATTTCCCTAGTTACCAGGGTGGGGAACATAGAAAGGCTGCCACCCTCTGGCAGTTACCTGCAAAAACAGCTTTAAGGCCTGTGCTAATGGTCATTTCATAGGAAGAAGTAATGCAGGACCGTAAATGAAACATGCCCTCAATATGTCTTGAGGGAGGTAATGGCCAAAACATTTCAAAATGTGACACATACTTTAAGAGAACACTTTGAAGAACTAAGGGGTAATCACAGCTTGAAAAATAAAAAGGATATGCCTTAAAGCTCAGTTTCAACGGATTATGAGGCACATGCGAATTCAACCAAAAAGAGGTATCAGCTCACACTTGTCAGAAAAACCATCAGCAAGAAAACTACAAACAATAAATGCTGAAGCTGATGTGGAGAAATGCATACCCTCAACTTCAAGGGGGACGTAACTTGGAAAGGGCCACGAATGAGAACAGAATGGAGGTGCCTTAAAAAGGTAAACATTGAGCTACCATATGATCCAGCAGGCCCACTCCTCGACCTATAATCTAAGAAGAGAGAATTGGAAAGACACAGGCAGGCAAATCTGCATTGCACAGTATTACAATAGCCAAGATATGGAGGTAACCAAAAAGTCCACCAACAGATGGGTGGACAAAGAAGAACTCCTCCATGTATAGATGGAATATTCGCCAGTGAAAAAAATGAAACAATGCCATTTGCAGCACCATAGATGAGTCTAGACGAAATCACACCACCTGTAGTAAGTGAGAAAGTAAAAGACACATATCCTATCATATCACTTTTAGGAGTTACATAAAAATTGATACCAATGAAGATATTTCCACAGAGAAAGGCAATCACAGATTCATTAAAAAACTTATGGTTCACCAAATAGAAAGGGATGAGGATTGGATAATTTACCATATTGGGGTTAACAGAGATATACAAACCATGTGAAATATATAATCACCAAAGACGTACGGAAGACCAGGAGAAGACTACTCAACATTGTGTCATAACCTACATGGGAAAAGGATGCGAGGAAGAATAGATACACGTATATGTGTGAAAGAACCACATTTGCCCACCTAGAACAAACAAACCATTGTAATCAAATTTGCTTGGATAAAAAATAAAAAGTAAATTATAAATATGAACAACAAGTAATGAGACATAAACATAAAGGGCTTTTTCCTGGCACATTCCATTCTAATTTACAACCTAGAACACCACTTCCATTAAGGCTCTGTTTCCCCAGTTACCAAATTTGGTAAAGGAGAAATGATGCCACCTTGTGGCCGTTTCCTGCAAGAGCAGCTTTAAACTCACAGCTAAGGGTCACTTAACATTCACAAGGACTCAGGGCTGTAAAGGACACCTGCCCTAAAAAATTGTGCTGAAGTAGGGAATGGACAAAAATTTCAAAACAGGCAAATGTTTCCAGAAGAGAGTATGAATATTAACGTTTTACTCACGCTCTTTTAAAAAAAAGGAAAATGGATAAAAGCTCAACCTCAGGGAGTGTTAGACCCATGAAATCTAATCTACAAAAAGTTTCAACTTACACCAGTCGACTGACCATCAGCAAAAAGTCTACAAACAATAAATGCTGACGGGGTTTTAGAGAACTGTGTACCCTCTCCCTGCTGGTGAGACGTAAAGGGGTAACGGCCAATAATGAGAACAGAAAGGAGCTGTGTTTAAAAGTAAAAATGGAGGTACCATTCAATCCAGCAGGCGCACCATTGGACCTCTCACCGGAGAAGACAAGAATCGAGAAGACACAGGCCGCAAAAGCTTCAGTGCAGCCTTATTCACAATAGCCAAGACAGTGAAGGAATCAAAATGTCCAACAACAGGTGAATAGATAAAGAAGAAGTGGTCCATGTACACAATGGAATATTAGCCATGGAAAACAATGAACCATTGTTCTTTGAGGCACCACAAATGAGTCTGGAGATAATCACGAAACATGAGGTAAGTCCGAAAGCAAAAGACCTATATTCTATGATATCACTTACAGGCGTTATCTAATAACTGACACAAATGAACATATTTCCAAAGAGAAAGACACTCACAGATTTAGAAAACAAACTATGCTCATCTAAAAGGAAAGGTGGGGGGAGTGGATAAATTAAGGTTAGTGTTACTATATGTATACAAACACCTATTATATACATATCTCAAAAAGACCTACCATATAGAAGGGAGGTGTGCGGAACCCTCTGTAACATTTTACATGGGAAGGGGATCTGTACTTGAATAGACATATATAATGTACAAATGAACCAGATTGTGTACACCTCGGACAAACAATATTCTAAGCTTTACTCCAATTAAAGAAATTTTTAAAACCAAGAAGAAATAATGAGACATAAACTTATGGGGGTTTCTCCATGCACATTCCAATATAATTTACAACCTAGGAACACGACTTCCAGAAAGGCTCTGCTGCCCTAGTACCCAGATTTGGGAATGGAGGAATGCTGCCTGCTTGAGGCCACTTCCCACAACAGCAGCTTTTAACCCATTACTAAAGGTCACTAAATATGCACCACACTTGCAGTTCGGGAAATGAGACCTGCTCTCTAAAAAAATTCTGGGCTGGAAAATCGACCAAAAAATTTAACAGAGGGCAAGCTTCCAAGAAGACAATTTCAAGAATTATATTGTACTCCCAACTGTTTCCTTTTTTTAGCAGAAAAGAAAACGGCAGAGAAAAATGATGAGTTTTATGAATTTTCAAAGACATGAAAACCCAAAGTACAAAAACCTATCAGCTCACACCAGCCAGAAGGGCCATTAGCATAAATGCTGCAAACAATAAATGCTGAAGCGATTGTGGAGAAATGCGTACCCTCGATTCTAAGGGGGACGTGGTAAGAGCCACTAATGAAAACACAAAGAAGGTGCTTTGATAAGGGTAACACGGTGCTACCAGTCAATCAATCACACCCACTGCTGGGCCTATCACCTGAGAAAATGAGAATCAAAAAGTCACAGGCTTGGGGCTTCCCTGGTGGTGCAGTGGTTGAGAGTCTGCCTGCCAATGCAGGGCACACGGGTTCGAGCCCCGGTCTGGGAAGATCCCACATGCCGCGGAGCAACTGGGCCCGTGAGCCACAACCACTGAGCCTGCGCGCATGGAGCCTGTGCTCCGCAACAAGAGAGGCCGCGATAGTGAGAGACCCACGCACCGTGATGAAGAGTGGCCCCCGCTTGCCTCAACTACAGAAAGCCCTCGCGCACAAACGAAGATCCAACACAGCCAAAAATAAATAAATAAATAAATAAATAAATAAATAAATAAATAAATATTAAAAAAAAAAGTCACAGGCTGGCAATCCTGCACTCCAACAATATTTACCATAGCCAACACTTGGAAGCAATGAAAATGTCCATCAACTGAGGAATGCACAAAGTAGAAGTGGTCCAAGTACTCAGTGGAAAATTATTCCAATAAAAAATAAAAATTAAATTTAAAAATCCAACAAAAGTAAAGAGACATCAGCTTGTGTGGGTTTCTCCGGGCACACTCCACTCTAATTTATAACCGAGTAACACCACAGGCCGCAAGGGCATTTCCCTAGTTACCAGGGTGGGGAACATAGAAAGGCTGCCACCCTCTGGCAGTTACCTGCAAAAACAGCTTTAAGGCCTGTGCTAATGGTCATTTCATAGGAAGAATTAATGCAGGACCGTAAATGAAACATGCCCTCAATATGTCTTGAGGGAGGTAATGGCCAAAACATTTCAAAATGTGACACATACTTTAAGAGAACACTTTGAAGAACTAAGGGGTAATCACAGCTTGAAAAATAAAAAGGATATGCCTTAAAGCTCAGTTTCAACGGATTATGAGGCACATGCGAATTCAACCAAAAAGAGGTATCAGCTCACACTTGTCAGAAAAACCATCAGCAAGAAAACTACAAACAATAAATGCTGAAGCTGTTGTGGAGAAATGCATACCCTCAACTTCAAGGGGGACGTAACTTGGAAAGGGCCACGAATGAGAACAGAATGGAGGTGCCTTAAAAAGGTAAACATTGAGCTACCATATGATCCAGCAGGCCCACTCCTCGACCTATAATCTAAGAAGAGAGAATTGGAAAGACACTGGCAGGCAAATCTGCATTGCTCAGTATTACAATAGCCAAGATATGGAGGTAACCAAAAAGTCCACCAACAGATGGGTGGACAAAGAAGAACTCCTCCATGTATAGATGGAATATTCGCCAGTGAAAAAAATGAAACAATGCCATTTGCAGCACCATAGATGAGTCTAGACGAAATCACACCACCTGTAGTAAGTGAGAAAGTAAAAGACACATATCCTATCATATCACTTTTAGGAGTTACATAAAAATTGATACCAATGAAGATATTTCCACAGAGAAAGGCAATCACAGATTCATTAAAAAACTTATGGTTCACCAAATAGAAAGGGATGAGGATTGGATAATTTACCATATTGGGGTTAACAGAGATATACAAACCATGTGAAATATATAATCACCAAAGACGTACGGAAGACCAGGAGAAGACTACTCAACATTGTGTCATAACCTACATGGGAAAAGGATGCGAGGAAGAATAGATACACGTATATGTGTGAAAGAACCACATTTGCCCACCTAGAACAAACAAACCATTGTAATCAAATTTGCTTGGATAAAAAATAAAAAGTAAATTATAAATATGAACAACAAGTAATGAGACATAAACATAAAGGGCTTTTTCCTGGCACATTCCATTCTAATTTACAACCTAGAACACCACTTCCATTAAGGCTCTGTTTCCCCAGTTACCAAATTTGGTAAAGGAGAAATGATGCCACCTTGTGGCCGTTTCCTGCAAGAGCAGCTTTAAACTCACAGCTAAGGGTCACTTAACATTCACAAGGACTCAGGGCTGTAAAGGACACCTGCCCTAAAAAATTGTGCTGAAGTAGGGAATGGACAAAAATTTCAAAACAGGCAAATGTTTCCAGAAGAGAGTATGAATATTAACGTTTTACTCACGCTCTTTTAAAAAAAAGGAAAATGGATAAAAGCTCAACCTCAGGGAGTGTTAGACCCATGAAATCTAATCTACAAAAAGTTTCAACTTACACCAGTCGACTGACCATCAGCAAAAAGTCTACAAACAATAAATGCTGACGGGGTTTTAGAGAACTGTGTACCCTCTCCCTGCTGGTGAGACGTAAAGGGGTAACGGCCAATAATGAGAACAGAAAGGAGCTGTGTTTAAAAGTAAAAATGGAGGTACCATTCAATCCAGCAGGCGCACCATTGGACCTCTCACCGGAGAAGACAAGAATCGAGAAGACACAGGCCGCAAAAGCTTCAGTGCAGCCTTATTCACAATAGCCAAGACAGTGAAGGAATCAAAATGTCCAACAACAGGTGAATAGATAAAGAAGAAGTGGTCCATGTACACAATGGAATATTAGCCATGGAAAACAATGAACCATTGTTCTTTGAGGCACCACAAATGAGTCTGGAGATAATCACGAAACATGAGGTAAGTCCGAAAGCAAAAGACCTATATTCTATGATATCACTTACAGGCGTTATCTAATAACTGACACAAATGAACATATTTCCAAAGAGAAAGACACTCACAGATTTAGAAAACAAACTATGCTCATCTAAAAGGAAAGGTGGGGGGAGTGGATAAATTAAGGTTAGTGTTACTATATGTATACAAACACCTATTATATACATATCTCAAAAAGACCTACCATATAGAAGGGAGGTGTGCGGAACCCTCTGTAACATTTTACATGGGAAGGGGATCTGTACTTGAATAGACATATATAATGTACAAATGAACCAGATTGTGTACACCTCGGACAAACAATATTCTAAGCTTTACTCCAATTAAAGAAATTTTTAAAACCAAGAAGAAATAATGAGACATAAACTTATGGGGGTTTCTCCATGCACATTCCAATATAATTTACAACCTAGGAACACGACTTCCAGAAAGGCTCTGCTGCCCTAGTACCCAGATTTGGGAATGGAGGAATGCTGCCTGCTTGAGGCCACTTCCCACAACAGCAGCTTTTAACCCATTACTAAAGGTCACTAAATATGCACCACACTTGCAGTTCGGGAAATGAGACCTGCTCTCTAAAAAAATTCTGGGCTGGAAAATCGACCAAAAAATTTAACAGAGGGCAAGCTTCCAAGAAGACAATTTCAAGAATTATATTGTACTCCCAACTGTTTCCTTTTTTTAGCAGAAAAGAAAACGGCAGAGAAAAATGATGAGTTTTATGAATTTTCAAAGACATGAAAACCCAAAGTACAAAAACCTATCAGCTCACACCAGCCAGAAGGGCCATTAGCATAAATGCTGCAAACAATAAATGCTGAAGCGATTGTGGAGAAATGCGTACCCTCGATTCTAAGGGGGACGTGGTAAGAGCCACTAATGAAAACACAAAGAAGGTGCTTTGATAAGGGTAACACGGTGCTACCAGTCAATCAATCACACCCACTGCTGGGCCTATCACCTGAGAAAATGAGAATCAAAAAGTCACAGGCTTGGGGCTTCCCTGGTGGTGCAGTGGTTGAGAGTCTGCCTGCCAATGCAGGGCACACGGGTTCGAGCCCCGGTCTGGGAAGATCCCACATGCCGCGGAGCAACTGGGCCCGTGAGCCACAACCACTGAGCCTGCGCGCATGGAGCCTGTGCTCCGCAACAAGAGAGGCCGCGATAGTGAGAGACCCACGCACCGTGATGAAGAGTGGCCCCCGCTTGCCTCAACTACAGAAAGCCCTCGCGCACAAACGAAGATCCAACACAGCCAAAAATAAATAAATAAATAAATAAATAAATAAATAAATAAATATTAAAAAAAAAAGTCACAGGCTGGCAATCCTGCACTCCAACAATATTTACCATAGCCAACACTTGGAAGCAATGAAAATGTCCATCAACTGAGGAATGCACAAAGTAGAAGTGGTCCAAGTACTCAGTGGAAAATTATTCCAATAAAAAATAAAAATTAAATTTAAAAATCCAACAAAAGTAAAGAGACATCAGCTTGTGTGGGTTTCTCCGGGCACACTCCACTCTAATTTATAACCGAGTAACACCACAGGCCGCAAGGGCATTTCCCTAGTTACCAGGGTGGGGAACATAGAAAGGCTGCCACCCTCTGGCAGTTACCTGCAAAAACAGCTTTAAGGCCTGTGCTAATGGTCATTTCATAGGAAGAATTAATGCAGGACCGTAAATGAAACATGCCCTCAATATGTCTTGAGGGAGGTAATGGCCAAAACATTTCAAAATGTGACACATACTTTAAGAGAACACTTTGAAGAACTAAGGGGTAATCACAGCTTGAAAAATAAAAAGGATATGCCTTAAAGCTCAGTTTCAACGGATTATGAGGCACATGCGAATTCAACCAAAAAGAGGTATCAGCTCACACTTGTCAGAAAAACCATCAGCAAGAAAACTACAAACAATAAATGCTGAAGCTGTTGTGGAGAAATGCATACCCTCAACTTCAAGGGGGACGTAACTTGGAAAGGGCCACGAATGAGAACAGAATGGAGGTGCCTTAAAAAGGTAAACATTGAGCTACCATATGATCCAGCAGGCCCACTCCTCGACCTATAATCTAAGAAGAGAGAATTGGAAAGACACTGGCAGGCAAATCTGCATTGCTCAGTATTACAATAGCCAAGATATGGAGGTAACCAAAAAGTCCACCAACAGATGGGTGGACAAAGAAGAACTCCTCCATGTATAGATGGAATATTCGCCAGTGAAAAAAATGAAACAATGCCATTTGCAGCACCATAGATGAGTCTAGACGAAATCACACCACCTGTAGTAAGTGAGAAAGTAAAAGACACATATCCTATCATATCACTTTTAGGAGTTACATAAAAATTGATACCAATGAAGATATTTCCACAGAGAAAGGCAATCACAGATTCATTAAAAAACTTATGGTTCACCAAATAGAAAGGGACGAGGATTGGATAATTTACCATATTGGGGTTAACAGAGATATACAAACCATGTGAAATATATAATCACCAAAGACGTACGGAAGACCAGGAGAAGACTACTCAACATTGTGTCATAACCTACATGGGAAAAGGATGCGAGGAAGAATAGATACACGTATATGTGTGAAAGAACCACATTTGCCCACCTAGAACAAACAAACCATTGTAATCAAATTTGCTTGGATAAAAAATAAAAAGTAAATTATAAATATGAACAACAAGTAATGAGACATAAACATAAAGGGCTTTTTCCTGGCACATTCCATTCTAATTTACAACCTAGAACACCACTTCCATTAAGGCTCTGTTTCCCCAGTTACCAAATTTGGTAAAGGAGAAATGATGCCACCTTGTGGCCGTTTCCTGCAAGAGCAGCTTTAAACTCACAGCTAAGGGTCACTTAACATTCACAAGGACTCAGGGCTGTAAAGGACACCTGCCCTAAAAAATTGTGCTGAAGTAGGGAATGGACAAAAATTTCAAAACAGGCAAATGTTTCCAGAAGAGAGTATGAATATTAACGTTTTACTCACGCTCTTTTAAAAAAAAGGAAAATGGATAAAAGCTCAACCTCAGGGAGTGTTAGACCCATGAAATCTAATCTACAAAAAGTTTCAACTTACACCAATCGACTGACCATCAGCAAAAAGTCTACAAACAATAAATGCTGACGGGGTTTTAGAGAACTGTGTACCCTCTCCCTGCTGGTGAGACGTAAAGGGGTAACGGCCAATAATGAGAACAGAAAGGAGCTGTGTTTAAAAGTAAAAATGGAGGTACCATTCAATCCAGCAGGCGCACCATTGGACCTCTCACCGGAGAAGACAAGAATCGAGAAGACACAGGCCGCAAAAGCTTCAGTGCAGCCTTATTCACAATAGCCAAGACAGTGAAGGAATCAAAATGTCCAACAACAGGTGAATAGATAAAGAAGTGGTCCATGTACACAATGGAATATTAGCCATGGAAAACAATGAACCATTGTTCTTTGAGGCACCACAAATGAGTCTGGAGATAATCACGAAACATGAGGTAAGTCCGAAAGCAAAAGACCTATATTCTATGATATCACTTACAGGCGTTATCTAATAACTGACACAAATGAACATATTTCCAAAGAGAAAGACACTCACAGATTTAGAAAACAAACTATGCTCATCTAAAAGGAAAGGTGGGGGGAGTGGATAAATTAAGGTTAGTGTTACTATATGTATACAAACACATATTATATACATATCTCAAAAAGACCTACCATATAGAAGGGAGGTGTGCGGAACCCTCTGTAACATTTTACATGGGAAGGGGATCTGTACTTGAATAGACATATATAATGTACAAATGAACCAGATTGTGTACACCTCGGACAAACAATATTCTAAGCTTTACTCCAATTAAAGAAATTTTTAAAACCAAGAAGAAATAATGAGACATAAACTTATGGGGGTTTCTCCATGCACATTCCAATATAATTTACAACCTAGGAACACGACTTCCAGAAAGGCTCTGCTGCCCTAGTACCCAGATTTGGGAATGGAGGAATGCTGCCTGCTTGAGGCCACTTCCCACAACAGCAGCTTTTAACCCATTACTAAAGGTCACTAAATATGCACCACACTTGCAGTTCGGGAAATGAGACCTGCTCTCTAAAAAAATTCTGGGCTGGAAAATCGACCAAAAAATTTAACAGAGGGCAAGCTTCCAAGAAGACAATTTCAAGAATTATATTGTACTCCCAACTGTTTCCTTTTTTTAGCAGAAAAGAAAACGGCAGAGAAAAATGATGAGTTTTATGAATTTTCAAAGACATGAAAACCCAAAGTACAAAAACCTATCAGCTCACACCAGCCAGAAGGGCCATTAGCATAAATGCTGCAAACAATAAATGCTGAAGCGATTGTGGAGAAATGCGTACCCTCGATTCTAAGGGGGACGTGGTAAGAGCCACTAATGAAAACACAAAGAAGGTGCTTTGATAAGGGTAACACGGTGCTACCAGTCAATCAATCACACCCACTGCTGGGCCTATCACCTGAGAAAATGAGAATCAAAAAGTCACAGGCTTGGGGCTTCCCTGGTGGTGCAGTGGTTGAGAGTCTGCCTGCCAATGCAGGGCACACGGGTTCGAGCCCCGGTCTGGGAAGATCCCACATGCCGCGGAGCAACTGGGCCCGTGAGCCACAACCACTGAGCCTGCGCGCATGGAGCCTGTGCTCCGCAACAAGAGAGGCCGCGATAGTGAGAGACCCACGCACCGTGATGAAGAGTGGCCCCCGCTCGCCTCAACTACAGAAAGCCCTCGCGCACAAACGAAGATCCAACACAGCCAAAAATAAATAAATAAATAAATAAATAAATAAATAAATAAATAAATATTAAAAAAAAAAGTCACAGGCTGGCAATCCTGCACTCCAACAATATTTACCATAGCCAACACTTGGAAGCAATGAAAATGTCCATCAACTGAGGAATGCACAAAGTAGAAGTGGTCCAAGTACACAGTGGAAGATTACTCCAATGAAAAATAAAAATTAAATTTAAAAATCGAACAAAAGTAAAGACACATCAGCTTGTGTGGGTTTGTCCGGGCACACTCCACTCTAATTTATAACCGAGAAACACCACAGGCCGCAAGGGCATTTCCCTAGTTACCAGGGTGGGGAACATAGAAAGGCTGCCACCCTCTGGCAGTTACCTGCAAAAACAGCTTTAAGGCCTGTGCTAATGGTCATTTCATAGGAAGAAGTAATGCAGGACCGTAAATGAAACATGCCCTCAATATGTCTTGAGGGAGGTAATGGCCAAAACATTTCAAAATGTGACACATACTTTAAGAGAACACTTTGAAGAACTAAGGGGTAATCACAGCTTGAAAAATAAAAAGGATATGCCTTAAAGCTCAGTTTCAACGGATTATGAGGCACATGCGAATTCAACCAAAAAGAGGTATCAGCTCACACTTGTCAGAAAAACCATCAGCAAGAAAACTACAAACAATAAACGCTGAAGCTGATGTGGAGAAATGCATACCCTCAACTTCAAGGGGGACGTAACTTGGAAAGGGCCACGAATGAGAACAGAATGGAGGTGCCTTAAAAAGGTAAACATTGAGCTACCATATGATCCAGCAGGCCCACTCCTCGACCTATAATCTAAGAAGAGAGAATTGGAAAGACACAGGCAGGCAAATCTGCATTGCACAGTATTACAATAGCCAAGATATGGAGGTAACCAAAAAGTCCACCAACAGATGGGTGGACAAAGAAGAACTCCTCCATGTATAGATGGAATATTCGCCAGTGAAAAAAATGAAACAATGCCATTTGCAGCACCATAGATGAGTCTAGACGAAATCACACCACCTGTAGTAAGTGAGAAAGTAAAAGACACATATCCTATCATATCACTTTTAGGAGTTACATAAAAATTGATACCAATGAAGATATTTCCACAGAGAAAGGCAATCACAGATTCATTAAAAAACTTATGGTTCACCAAATAGAAAGGGATGAGGATTGGATAATTTACCATATTGGGGTTAACAGAGATATACAAACCATGTGAAATATATAATCACCAAAGACGTACGGAAGACCAGGAGAAGACTACTCAACATTGTGTCATAACCTACATGGGAAAAGGATGCGAGGAAGAATAGATACACGTATATGTGTGAAAGAACCACATTTGCCCACCTAGAACAAACAAACCATTGTAATCAAATTTGCTTGGATAAAAAATAAAAAGTAAATTATAAATATGAACAACAAGTAATGAGACATAAACATAAAGGGCTTTTTCCTGGCACATTCCATTCTAATTTACAACCTAGAACACCACTTCCATTAAGGCTCTGTTTCCCCAGTTACCAAATTTGGTAAAGGAGAAATGATGCCACCTTGTGGCCGTTTCCTGCAAGAGCAGCTTTAAACTCACAGCTAAGGGTCACTTAACATTCACAAGGACTCAGGGCTGTAAAGGACACCTGCCCTAAAAAATTGTGCTGAAGTAGGGAATGGACAAAAATTTCAAAACAGGCAAATGTTTCCAGAAGAGAGTATGAATATTAACGTTTTACTCACGCTCTTTTAAAAAAAAGGAAAATGGATAAAAGCTCAACCTCAGGGAGTGTTAGACCCATGAAATCTAATCTACAAAAAGTTTCAACTTACACCAGTCGACTGACCATCAGCAAAAAGTCTACAAACAATAAATGCTGACGGGGTTTTAGAGAACTGTGTACCCTCTCCCTGCTGGTGAGACGTAAAGGGGTAACGGCCAATAATGAGAACAGAAAGGAGCTGTGTTTAAAAGTAAAAATGGAGGTACCATTCAATCCAGCAGGCGCACCATTGGACCTCTCACCGGAGAAGACAAGAATCGAGAAGACACAGGCCGCAAAAGCTTCAGTGCAGCCTTATTCACAATAGCCAAGACAGTGAAGGAATCAAAATGTCCAACAACAGGTGAATAGATAAAGAAGAAGTGGTCCATGTACACAATGGAATATTAGCCATGGAAAACAATGAACCATTGTTCTTTGAGGCACCACAAATGAGTCTGGAGATAATCACGAAACATGAGGTAAGTCCGAAAGCAAAAGACCTATATTCTATGATATCACTTACAGGCGTTATCTAATAACTGACACAAATGAACATATTTCCAAAGAGAAAGACACTCACAGAGTTAGAAAACAAACTATGCTCATCTAAAAGGAAAGGTGGGGGGAGTGGATAAATTAAGGTTAGTGTTACTATATGTATACAAACACATATTATATACATATCTCAAAAAGACCTACCATATAGAAGGGAGGTGTGCGGAACCCTCTGTAACATTTTACATGGGAAGGGGATCTGTACTTGAATAGACATATATAATGTACAAATGAACCAGATTGTGTACACCTCGGACAAACAATATTCTAAGCTTTACTCCAATTAAAGAAATTTTTAAAACCAAGAAGAAATAATGAGACATAAACTTATGGGGGTTTCTCCATGCACATTCCAATATAATTTACAACCTAGGAACAAGACTTCCAGAAAGGCTCTGCTGCCCTAGTACCCAGATTTGGGAATGGAGGAATGCTGCCTGCTTGAGGCCACTTCCCACAACAGCAGCTTTTAACCCATTACTAAAGGTCACTAAATATGCACCACACTTGCAGTTCGGGAAATGAGACCTGCTCTCTAAAAAAATTCTGGGCTGGAAAATCGACCAAAAAATTTAACAGAGGGCAAGCTTCCAAGAAGACAATTTCAAGAATTATATTGTACTCCCAACTGTTTCCTTTTTTTAGCAGAAAAGAAAACGGCAGAGAAAAATGATGAGTTTTATGAATTTTCAAAGACATGAAAACCCAAAGTACAAAAACCTATCAGCTCACACCAGCCAGAAGGGCCATTAGCATAAATGCTGCAAACAATAAATGCTGAAGCGATTGTGGAGAAATGCGTACCCTCGATTCTAAGGGGGACGTGGTAAGAGCCACTAATGAAAACACAAAGAAGGTGCTTTGATAAGGGTAACACGGTGCTACCAGTCAATCAATCACACCCACTGCTGGGCCTATCACCTGAGAAAATGAGAATCAAAAAGTCACAGGCTTGGTGCTTCCCTGGTGGTGCAGTGGTTGAGAGTCTGCCTGCCAATGCAGGGCACACGGGTTCGAGCCCCGGTCTGGGAAGATCCCACATGCCGCGGAGCAACTGGGACCGTGAGCCACAACCACTGAGCCTGTGCGCATGGAGCATGTGCTCGGCAACAAGAGAGGACGCGATAGTGAGAGACCCACGCACCGTGATGAAGAGTGGCCCCCGCTCGCCGCAACTACAGAAAGCCCTCGCGCACAAACGAAGATCCAACACAGCCAAAAATAAATAAATAAATAAATAAATAAATAAATAAATAAATAAATAAATATTAAAAAAAAAGTCACAGGCTGGCAATCCTGCACTCCAACAATATTTACCATAGCCAACACTTGGAAGCAATGAAAATGTCCATCAACTGAGGAATGCACAAAGTAGAAGTGGTCCAAGTACACAGTGGAAGATTACTCCAATGAAAAATAAAAATTAAATTTAAAAATCGAACAAAAGTAAAGACACATCAGCTTGTGTGGGTTTGTCCGGGCACACTCCACTCTAATTTATAACCGAGAAACACCACAGGCCACAAGGGCATTTCCCTAGTTACCAGGGTGGGGAACATAGAAAGGCTGCCACCCTCTGGCAGTTACCTGCAAAAACAGCTTTAAGGCCTGTGCTAATGGTCATTTCATAGGAAGAAGTAATGCATGACCGTAAATGAAACATGCCCTCAATATGTCTTGAGGGAGGTAATGGCCAAAACATTTCAAAATGTGACACATACTTTAAGAGAACACTTTGAAGAACTAAGGGGTAATCACAGCTTGAAAAATAAAAAGGATATGCCTTAAAGCTCAGTTTCAACGGATTATGAGGCACATGCGAATTCAACCAAAAAGAGGTATCAGCTCACACTTGTCAGAAAAACCATCAGCAAGAAAACTACAAACAATAAATGCTGAAGCTGATGTGGAGAAATGCATACCCTCAACTTCAAGGGGGACGTAACTTGGAAAGGGCCACGAATGAGAACAGAATGGAGGTGCCTTAAAAAGGTAAACATTGAGCTACCATATGATCCAGCAGGCCCACTCCTCGACCTATAATCTAAGAAGAGAGAATTGGAAAGACACAGGCAGGCAAATCTGCATTGCTCAGTATTACAATAGCCAAGATATGGAGGTAACCAAAAAGTCCACCAACAGATGGGTGGACAAAGAAGAACTCCTCCATGTATAGATGGAATATTTGCCAGTGAAAAAAATGAAACAATGCCATTTGCAGCACCATAGATGAGTCTAGACGAAATCACACCACCTGTAGTAAGTGAGAAAGTAAAAGACACATATCCTATCATATCACTTTTAGGAGTTACATAAAAATTGATACCAATGAAGATATTTCCACAGAGAAAGGCAATCACAGATTCATTAAAAAACTTATGGTTCACCAAATAGAAAGGGATGAGGATTGGATAATTTACCATATTGGGGTTAACAGAGATATACAAACCATGTGAAATATATAATCACCAAAGACGTACGGAAGACCAGGAGAAGACTACTCAACATTGTGTCATAACCTACATGGGAAAAGGATGCGAGGAAGAATAGATACACGTATATGTGTGAAAGAACCACATTTGCCCACCTAGAACAAACAAACCATTGTAATCAAATTTGCTTGGATAAAAAATAAAAAGTAAATTATAAATATGAACAACAAGTAATGAGACATAAACATAAAGGGCTTTTTCCTGGCACATTCCATTCTAATTTACAACCTAGAACACCACTTCCATTAAGGCTCTGTTTCCCCAGTTACCAAATTTGGTAAAGGAGAAATGATGCCACCTTGTGGCCGTTTCCTGCAAGAGCAGCTTTAAACTCACAGCTAAGGGTCACTTAACATTCACAAGGACTCAGGGCTGTAAAGGACACCTGCCCTAAAAAATTGTGCTGAAGTAGGGAATGGACAAAAATTTCAAAACAGGCAAATGTTTCCAGAAGAGAGTATGAATATTAACGTTTTACTCACGCTCTTTTAAAAAAAAGGAAAATGGATAAAAGCTCAACCTCAGGGAGTGTTAGACCCATGAAATCTAATCTACAAAAAGTTTCAACTTACACCAGTCGACTGACCATCAGCAAAAAGTCTACAAACAATAAATGCTGACGGGGTTTTAGAGAACTGTGTACCCTCTCCCTGCTGGTGAGACGTAAAGGGGTAACGGCCAATAATGAGAACAGAAAGGAGCTGTGTTTAAAAGTAAAAATGGAGGTACCATTCAATCCAGCAGGCGCACCATTGGACCTCTCACCGGAGAAGACAAGAATCGAGAAGACACAGGCCGCAAAAGCTTCAGTGCAGCCTTATTCACAATAGCCAAGACAGTGAAGGAATCAAAATGTCCAACAACAGGTGAATAGATAAAGAAGAAGTGGTCCATGTACACAATGGAATATTAGCCATGGAAAACAATGAACCATTGTTCTTTGAGGCACCACAAATGAGTCTGGAGATAATCACGAAACATGAGGTAAGTCCGAAAGCAAAAGACCTATATTCTATGATATCACTTACAGGCGTTATCTAATAACTGACACAAATGAACATATTTCCAAAGAGAAAGACACTCACAGATTTAGAAAACAAACTATGCTCATCTAAAAGGAAAGGTGGGGGGAGTGGATAAATTAAGGTTAGTGTTACTATATGTATACAAACACCTATTATATACATATCTCAAAAAGACCTACCATATAGAAGGGAGGTGTGCGGAACCCTCTGTAACATTTTACATGGGAAGGGGATCTGTACTTGAATAGACATATATAATGTACAAATGAACCAGATTGTGTACACCTCGGACAAACAATATTCTAAGCTTTACTCCAATTAAAGAAATTTTTAAAACCAAGAAGAAATAATGAGACATAAACTTATGGGGGTTTCTCCATGCACATTCCAATATAATTTACAACCTAGGAACACGACTTCCAGAAAGGCTCTGCTGCCCTAGTACCCAGATTTGGGAATGGAGGAATGCTGCCTGCTTGAGGCCACTTCCCACAACAGCAGCTTTTAACCCATTACTAAAGGTCACTAAATATGCACCACACTTGCAGTTCGGGAAATGAGACCTGCTCTCTAAAAAAATTCTGGGCTGGAAAATCGACCAAAAAATTTAACAGAGGGCAAGCTTCCAAGAAGACAATTTCAAGAATTATATTGTACTCCCAACTGTTTCCTTTTTTTAGCAGAAAAGAAAACGGCAGAGAAAAATGATGAGTTTTATGAATTTTCAAAGACATGAAAACCCAAAGTACAAAAACCTATCAGCTCACACCAGCCAGAAGGGCCATTAGCATAAATGCTGCAAACAATAAATGCTGAAGCGATTGTGGAGAAATGCGTACCCTCGATTCTAAGGGGGACGTGGTAAGAGCCACTAATGAAAACACAAAGAAGGTGCTTTGATAAGGGTAACACGGTGCTACCAGTCAATCAATCACACCCACTGCTGGGCCTATCACCTGAGAAAATGAGAATCAAAAAGTCACAGGCTTGGGGCTTCCCTGGTGGTGCAGTGGTTGAGAGTCTGCCTGCCAATGCAGGGCACACGGGTTCGAGCCCCGGTCTGGGAAGATCCCACATGCCGCGGAGCAACTGGGCCCGTGAGCCACAACCACTGAGCCTGCGCGCATGGAGCCTGTGCTCCGCAACAAGAGAGGCCGCGATAGTGAGAGACCCACGCACCGTGATGAAGAGTGGCCCCCGCTTGCCTCAACTACAGAAAGCCCTCGCGCACAAACGAAGATCCAACACAGCCAAAAATAAATAAATAAATAAATAAATAAATAAATAAATAAATATTAAAAAAAAAAGTCACAGGCTGGCAATCCTGCACTCCAACAATATTTACCATAGCCAACACTTGGAAGCAATGAAAATGTCCATCAACTGAGGAATGCACAAAGTAGAAGTGGTCCAAGTACTCAGTGGAAAATTATTCCAATAAAAAATAAAAATTAAATTTAAAAATCCAACAAAAGTAAAGAGACATCAGCTTGTGTGGGTTTCTCCGGGCACACTCCACTCTAATTTATAACCGAGTAACACCACAGGCCGCAAGGGCATTTCCCTAGTTACCAGGGTGGGGAACATAGAAAGGCTGCCACCCTCTGGCAGTTACCTGCAAAAACAGCTTTAAGGCCTGTGCTAATGGTCATTTCATAGGAAGAATTAATGCAGGACCGTAAATGAAACATGCCCTCAATATGTCTTGAGGGAGGTAATGGCCAAAACATTTCAAAATGTGACACATACTTTAAGAGAACACTTTGAAGAACTAAGGGGTAATCACAGCTTGAAAAATAAAAAGGATATGCCTTAAAGCTCAGTTTCAACGGATTATGAGGCACATGCGAATTCAACCAAAAAGAGGTATCAGCTCACACTTGTCAGAAAAACCATCAGCAAGAAAACTACAAACAATAAATGCTGAAGCTGATGTGGAGAAATGCATACCCTCAACTTCAAGGGGGACGTAACTTGGAAAGGGCCACGAATGAGAACAGAATGGAGGTGCCTTAAAAAGGTAAACATTGAGCTACCATATGATCCAGCAGGCCCACTCCTCGACCTATAATCTAAGAAGAGAGAATTGGAAAGACACAGGCAGGCAAATCTGCATTGCACAGTATTACAATAGCCAAGATATGGAGGTAACCAAAAAGTCCACCAACAGATGGGTGGACAAAGAAGAACTCCTCCATGTATAGATGGAATATTCGCCAGTGAAAAAAATGAAACAATGCCATTTGCAGCACCATAGATGAGTCTAGACGAAATCACACCACCTGTAGTAAGTGAGAAAGTAAAAGACACATATCCTATCATATCACTTTTAGGAGTTACATAAAAATTGATACCAATGAAGATATTTCCACAGAGAAAGGCAATCACAGATTCATTAAAAAACTTATGGTTCACCAAATAGAAAGGGATGAGGATTGGATAATTTACCATATTGGGGTTAACAGAGATATACAAACCATGTGAAATATATAATCACCAAAGACGTACGGAAGACCAGGAGAAGACTACTCAACATTGTGTCATAACCTACATGGGAAAAGGATGCGAGGAAGAATAGATACACGTATATGTGTGAAAGAACAACATTTGCCCACCTAGAACAAACAAACCATTGTAATCAAATTTGCTTGGATAAAAAATAAAAAGTAAATTATAAATATGAACAACAAGTAATGAGACATAAACATAAAGGGCTTTTTCCTGGCACATTCCATTCTAATTTACAACCTAGAACACCACTTCCATTAAGGCTCTGTTTCCCCAGTTACCAAATTTGGTAAAGGAGAAATGATGCCACCTTGTGGCCGTTTCCTGCAAGAGCAGCTTTAAACTCACAGCTAAGGGTCACTTAACATTCACAAGGACTCAGGGCTGTAAAGGACACCTGCCCTAAAAAATTGTGCTGAAGTAGGGAATGGACAAAAATTTCAAAACAGGCAAATGTTTCCAGAAGAGAGTATGAATATTAACGTTTTACTCACGCTCTTTTAAAAAAAAGGAAAATGGATAAAAGCTCAACCTCAGGGAGTGTTAGACCCATGAAATCTAATCTACAAAAAGTTTCAACTTACACCAGTCGACTGACCATCAGCAAAAAGTCTACAAACAATAAATGCTGACGGGGTTTTAGAGAACTGTGTACCCTCTCCCTGCTGGTGAGACGTAAAGGGGTAACGGCCAATAATGAGAACAGAAAGGAGCTGTGTTTAAAAGTAAAAATGGAGGTACCATTCAATCCAGCAGGCGCACCATTGGACCTCTCACCGGAGAAGACAAGAATCGAGAAGACACAGGCCGCAAAAGCTTCAGTGCAGCCTTATTCACAATAGCCAAGACAGTGAAGGAATCAAAATGTCCAACAACAGGTGAATAGATAAAGAAGAAGTGGTCCATGTACACAATGGAATATTAGCCATGGAAAACAATGAACCATTGTTCTTTGAGGCACCACAAATGAGTCTGGAGATAATCACGAAACATGAGGTAAGTCCGAAAGCAAAAGACCTATATTCTATGATATCACTTACAGGCGTTATCTAATAACTGACACAAATGAACATATTTCCAAAGAGAAAGACACTCACAGATTTAGAAAACAAACTATGCTCATCTAAAAGGAAAGGTGGGGGGAGTGGATAAATTAAGGTTAGTGTTACTATATGTATACAAACACATATTATATACATATCTCAAAAAGACCTACCATATAGAAGGGAGGTGTGCGGAACCCTCTGTAACATTTTACATGGGAAGGGGATCTGTACTTGAATAGACATATATAATGTACAAATGAACCAGATTGTGTACACCTCGGACAAACAATATTCTAAGCTTTACTCCAATTAAAAAAAATTTTTAAACCAAGAAGAAATAATGAGACATAAACTTATGGGGGTTTCTCCATGCACATTCCAATATAATTTACAACCTAGGAACACGACTTCCAGAAAGGCTCTGCTGCCCTAGTACCCAGATTTGGGAATGGAGGAATGCTGCCTGCTTGAGGCCACTTCCCACAACAGCAGCTTTTAACCCATTACTAAAGGTCACTAAATATGCACCACACTTGCAGTTCGGGAAATGAGACCTGCTCTCTAAAAAAATTCTGGGCTGGAAAATCGACCAAAAAATTTAACAGAGGGCAAGCTTCCAAGAAGACAATTTCAAGAATTATATTGTACTCCCAACTGTTTCCTTTTTTTAGCAGAAAAGAAAACGGCAGAGAAAAATGATGAGTTTTATGAATTTTCAAAGACATGAAAACCCAAAGTACAAAAACCTATCAGCTCATACCAGCCAGAAGGGCCATTAGCATAAATGCTGCAAACAATAAATGCTGAAGCGATTGTGGAGAAATGCGTACCCTCGATTCTAAGGGGGACGTGGTAAGAGCCACTAATGAAAACACAAAGAAGGTGCTTTGATAAGGGTAACACGGTGCTACCAGTCAATCAATCACACCCACTGCTGGGCCTATCACCTGAGAAAATGAGAATCAAAAAGTCACAGGCTTGGGGCTTCCCTGGTGGTGCAGTGGTTGAGAGTCTGCCTGCCAATGCAGGGCACACGGGTTCGAGCCCCGGTCTGGGAAGATCCCACATGCCGCGGAGCAACTGGGACCGTGAGCCACAACCACTGAGCCTGCGCGCATGGAGCCTGTGCTCCGCAACAAGAGAGGCCGCGATAGTGAGAGACCCACGCACCGCGATGAAGAGTGGCCCCCGCTCGCCGCAACTACAGAAAGCCCTCGCGCACAAACGAAGATCCAACACAGCCAAAAATAAATAAATAAATAAATAAATAAATAAATAAATAAATAAATATTAAAAAAAAAGTCACAGGCTGGCAATCCTGCACTCCAACAATATTTACCATAGCCAACACTTGGAAGCAATGAAAATGTCCATCAACTGAGGAATGCACAAAGTAGAAGTGGTCCAAGTACTCAGTGGAAAATTATTCCAATAAAAAATAAAAATTAAATTTAAAAATCCAACAAAAGTAAAGAGACATCAGCTTGTGTGGGTTTCTCCGGGCACACTCCACTCTAATTTATAACCGAGTAACACCACAGGCCGCAAGGGCATTTCCCTAGTTACCAGGGTGGGGAACATAGAAAGGCTGCCACCCTCTGGCAGTTACCTGCAAAAACAGCTTTAAGGCCTGTGCTAATGGTCATTTCATAGGAAGAATTAATGCAGGACCATAAATGAAACATGCCCTCAATATGTCTTGAGGGAGGTAATGGCCAAAACATTTCAAAATGTGACACATACTTTAAGAGAACACTTTGAAGAACTAAGGGGTAATCACAGCTTGAAAAATAAAAAGGATATGCCTTAAAGCTCAGTTTCAACGGATTATGAGGCACATGCAAATTCAACCAAAAAGAGGTATCAGCTCACACTTGTCAGAAAAACCATCAGCAAGAAAACTACAAACAATAAATGCTGAAGCTGTTGTGGAGAAATGCATACCCTCAACTTCAAGGGGGACGTAACTTGGAAAGGGCCACGAATGAGAACAGAATGGAGGTGCCTTAAAAAGGTAAACATTGAGCTACCATATGATCCAGCAGGCCCACTCCTCGACCTATAATCTAAGAAGAGAGAATTGGAAAGACACTGGCAGGCAAATCTGCATTGCTCAGTATTACAATAGCCAAGATATGGAGGTAACCAAAAAGTCCACCAACAGATGGGTGGACAAAGAAGAACTCCTCCATGTATAGATGGAATATTCGCCAGTGAAAAAAATGAAACAATGCCATTTGCAGCACCATAGATGAGTCTAGACGAAATCACACCACCTGTAGTAAGTGAGAAAGTAAAAGACACATATCCTATCATATCACTTTTAGGAGTTACATAAAAATTGATACCAATGAAGATATTTCCACAGAGAAAGGCAATCACAGATTCATTAAAAAACTTATGGTTCACCAAATAGAAAGGGATGAGGATTGGATAATTTACCATATTGGGGTTAACAGAGATATACAAACCATGTGAAATATATAATCACCAAAGACGTACGGAAGACCAGGAGAAGACTACTCAACATTGTGTCATAACCTACATGGGAAAAGGATGCGAGGAAGAATAGATACACGTATATGTGTGAAAGAACCACATTTGCCCACCTAGAACAAACAAACCATTGTAATCAAATTTGCTTGGATAAAAAATAAAAAGTAAATTATAAATATGAACAACAAGTAATGAGACATAAACATAAAGGGCTTTTTCCTGGCACATTCCATTCTAATTTACAACCTAGAACACCACTTCCATTAAGGCTCTGTTTCCCCAGTTACCAAATTTGGTAAAGGAGAAATGATGCCACCTTGTGGCCGTTTCCTGCAAGAGCAGCTTTAAACTCACAGCTAAGGGTCACTTAACATTCACAAGGACTCAGGGCTGTAAAGGACACCTGCCCTAAAAAATTGTGCTGAAGTAGGGAATGGACAAAAATTTCAAAACAGGCAAATGTTTCCAGAAGAGAGTATGAATATTAACGTTTTACTCACGCTCTTTTAAAAAAAAGGAAAATGGATAAAAGCTCAACCTCAGGGAGTGTTAGACCCATGAAATCTAATCTACAAAAAGTTTCAACTTACACCAGTCGACTGACCATCAGCAAAAAGTCTACAAACAATAAATGCTGACGGGGTTTTAGAGAACTGTGTACCCTCTCCCTGCTGGTGAGACGTAAAGGGGTAACGGCCAATAATGAGAACAGAAAGGAGCTGTGTTTAAAAGTAAAAATGGAGGTACCATTCAATCCAGCAGGCGCACCATTGGACCTCTCACCGGAGAAGACAAGAATCGAGAAGACACAGGCCGCAAAAGCTTCAGTGCAGCCTTATTCACAATAGCCAAGACAGTGAAGGAATCAAAATGTCCAACAACAGGTGAATAGATAAAGAAGAAGTGGTCCATGTACACAATGGAATATTAGCCATGGAAAACAATGAACCATTGTTCTTTGAGGCACCACAAATGAGTCTGGAGATAATCACGAAACATGAGGTAAGTCCGAAAGCAAAAGACCTATATTCTATGATATCACTTACAGGCGTTATCTAATAACTGACACAAATGAACATATTTCCAAAGAGAAAGACACTCACAGATTTAGAAAACAAACTATGCTCATCTAAAAGGAAAGGTGGGGGGAGTGGATAAATTAAGGTTAGTGTTACTATATGTATACAAACACCTATTATATACATATCTCAAAAAGACCTACCATATAGAAGGGAGGTGTGCGGAACCCTCTGTAACATTTTACATGGGAAGGGGATCTGTACTTGAATAGACATATATAATGTACAAATGAACCAGATTGTGTACACCTCGGACAAACAATATTCTAAGCTTTACTCCAATTAAAGAAATTTTTAAAACCAAGAAGAAATAATGAGACATAAACTTATGGGGGTTTCTCCATGCACATTCCAATATAATTTACAACCTAGGAACACGACTTCCAGAAAGGCTCTGCTGCCCTAGTACCCAGATTTGGGAATGGAGGAATGCTGCCTGCTTGAGGCCACTTCCCACAACAGCAGCTTTTAACCCATTACTAAAGGTCACTAAATATGCACCACACTTGCAGTTCGGGAAATGAGACCTGCTCTCTAAAAAAATTCTGGGCTGGAAAATCGACCAAAAAATTTAACAGAGGGCAAGCTTCCAAGAAGACAATTTCAAGAATTATATTGTACTCCCAACTGTTTCCTTTTTTTAGCAGAAAAGAAAACGGCAGAGAAAAATGATGAGTTTTATGAATTTTCAAAGACATGAAAACCCAAAGTACAAA
This sequence comes from Balaenoptera physalus, assembly GCF_965194825.1. Taxonomy (NCBI): domain Eukaryota; kingdom Metazoa; phylum Chordata; class Mammalia; order Artiodactyla; family Balaenopteridae; genus Balaenoptera; species Balaenoptera physalus. Next base: position 139,514 of record NW_028125807.1, read on the forward strand.
AACCTATCAGCTCACACCAGCCAGAAGGGCCATTAGCATAAATGCTGCAAACAATAAATGCTGAAGCGATTGTGGAGAAATGCGTACCCTCGATTCTAAGGGGGACGTGGTAAGAGCCACTAATGAAAACACAAAGAAGGTGCTTTGATAAGGGTAACACGGTGCTACCAGTCAATCAATCACACCCACTGCTGGGCCTATCACCTGAGAAAATGAGAATCAAAAAGTCACAGGCTTGGGGCTTCCCTGGTGGTGCAGTGGTTGAGAGTCTGCCTGCCAATGCAGGGCACACGGGTTCGAGCCCCAGTCTGGGAAGATCCCACATGCCGCGGAGCAACTGGGCCCGTGAGCCACAACCACTGAGCCTGCGCGCATGGAGCCTGTGCTCGGCAACAAGAGAGGCCGCGATAGTGAGAGACCCACGCACCGTGATGAAGAGTGGCCCCCGCTCGCCTCAACTACAGAAAGCCCTCGCGCACAAACGAATATCCAACACAGCCAAAAATAAATAAATAAATAAATAAATAAATAAATAAATAAATATTAAAAAAAAAAGTCACAGGCTGGCAATCCTGCACTCCAACAATATTTACCATAGCCAACACTTGGAAGCAATGAAAATGTCCATCAACTGAGGAATGCACAAAGTAGAAGTGGTCCAAGTACACAGTGGAAGATTACTCCAATGAAAAATAAAAATTAAATTTAAAAATCGAACAAAAGTAAAGACACATCAGCTTGTGTGGGTTTGTCCGGGCACACTCCACTCTAATTTATAACCGAGAAACACCACAGGCCGCAAGGGCATTTCCCTAGTTACCAGGGTGGGGAACAGAGAAAGGCTGCCACCCTCTGGCAGTTACCTGCAAAAACAGCTTTAAGGCCTGTGCTAATGGTCATTTCATAGGAAGAAGTAATGCAGGACCGTAAATGAAACATGCCCTCAATATGTCTTGAGGGAGGTAATGGCCAAAACATTTCAAAATGTGACACATACTTTAAGAGAACACTTTGAAGAACTAAGGGGTAATCACAGCTTGAAAAATAAAAAGGATATGCCTTAAAGCTCAGTTTCAACGGATTATGAGGCACATGCGAATTCAACCAAAAAGAGGTATCAGCTCACACTTGTCAGAAAAACCATCAGCAAGAAAACTACAAACAATAAATGCTGAAGCTGATGTGGAGAAATGCATACCCTCAACTTCAAGGGGGACGTAACTTGGAAAGGGCCACGAATGAGAACAGAATGGAGGTGCCTTAAAAAGGTAAACATTGAGCTACCATATGATCCAGCAGGCCCACTCCTCGACCTATAATCTAAGAAGAGAGAATTGGAAAGACACAGGCAGGCAAATCTGCATTGCACAGTATTACAATAGCCAAGATATGGAGGTAACCAAAAAGTCCACCAACAGATGGGTGGACAAAGAAGAACTCCTCCATGTATAGATGGAATATTCGCCAGTGAAAAAAATGAAACAATGCCATTTGCAGCACCATAGATGAGTCTAGACGAAATCACACCACCTGTAGTAAGTGAGAAAGTAAAAGACACATATCCTATCATATCACTTTTAGGAGTTACATAAAAATTGATACCAATGAAGATATTTCCACAGAGAAAGGCAATCACAGATTCATTAAAAAACTTATGGTTCACCAAATAGAAAGGGATGAGGATTGGATAATTTACCATATTGGGGTTAACAGAGATATACAAACCATGTGAAATATATAATCACCAAAGACGTACGGAAGACCAGGAGAAGACTACTCAACATTGTGTCATAACCTATATGGGAAAAAGATGCGAGGAAGAATAGATACACGTATATGTGTGAAAGAACCACATTTGCCCACCTAGAACAAACAAACCATTGTAATCAAATTTGCTTGGATAAAAAATAAAAAGTAAATTATAAATATGAACAACAAGTAATGAGACATAAACATAAAGGGCTTTTTCCTGGCACATTCCATTCTAATTTACAACCTAGAACACCACTTCCATTAAGGCTCTGTTTCCCCAGTTACCAAATTTGGTAAAGGAGAAATGATGCCACCTTGTGGCCGTTTCCTGCAAGAGCAGCTTTAAACTCACAGCTAAGGGTCACTTAACATTCACAAGGACTCAGGGCTGTAAAGGACACCTGCCCTAAAAAATTGTGCTGAAGTAGGGAATGGACAAAAATTTCAAAACAGGCAAATGTTTCCAGAAGAGAGTATGAATATTAACGTTTTACTCACGCTCTTTTAAAAAAAAGGAAAATGGATAAAAGCTCAACCTCAGGGAGTGTTAGACCCATGAAATCTAATCTACAAAAAGTTTCTACTTACACCAGTCGACTGACCATCAGCAAAAAGTCTACAAACAATAAATGCTGACGGGGTTTTAGAGAACTGTGTACCCTCTCCCTGCTGGTGAGACCTAAAGGGGTAAAGGCCAATAATGAGAACAGAAAGGAGCTGTGTTTAAAAGTAAAAATGGAGGTACCATTCAATCCAGCAGGCGCACCATTGGACCTCTCACCGGAGAAGACAAGAATCGAGAAGACACAGGCCGCAAAAGCTTCAGTGCAGCCTTATTCACAATAGCCAAGACAGTGAAGGAATCAAAATGTCCAACAACAGGTGAATAGATAAAGAAGAAGTGGTCCATGTACACAATGGAATATTAGCCATGGAAAACAATGAACCATTGTTCTTTGAGGCACCACAAATGAGTCTGGAGATAATCACGAAACATGAGGTAAGTCCGAAAGCAAAAGACCTATATTCTATGATATCACTTACAGGCGTTATCTAATAACTGACACAAATGAACATATTTCCAAAGAGAAAGACACTCACAGATTTAGAAAACAAACTATGCTCATCTAAAAGGAAAGGTGGGGGGAGTGGATAAATTAAGGTTAGTGTTACTGTATGTATACAAACACATATTATATACATATCTCAAAAAGACCTACCATATAGAAGGGAGGTGTGCGGAACCCTCTGTAACATTTTACATGGGAAGGGGATCTGTACTTGAATAGACATATATAATGTACAAATGAACCAGATTGTGTACACCTCGGACAAACAATATTCTAAGCTTTACTCCAATTAAAGAAATTTTTAAAACCAAGAAGAAATAATGAGACATAAACTTATGGGGGTTTCTCCATGCACATTCCAATATAATTTACAACCTAGGAACACGACTTCCAGAAAGGCTCTGCTGCCCTAGTACCCAGATTTGGGAATGGAGGAATGCTGCCTGCTTGAGGCCACTTCCCACAACAGCAGCTTTTAACCCATTACTAAAGGTCACTAAATATGCACCACACTTGCAGTTCGGGAAATGAGACCTGCTCTCTAAAAAAATTCTGGGCTGGAAAATCGACCAAAAAATTTAACAGAGGGCAAGCTTCCAAGAAGACAATTTCAAGAATTATATTGTACTCCCAACTGTTTCCTTTTTTTAGCAGAAAAGAAAACGGCAGAGAAAAATGATGAGTTTTATGAATTTTCAAAGACATGAAAACCCAAAGTACAAAAACCTATCAGCTCACACCAGCCAGAAGGGCCATTAGCATAAATGCTGCAAACAAAAATGCTGAAGCGATTGTGGAGAAATGCGTACCCTCGATTCTAAGGGGGACGTGGTAAGAGCCACTAATGAAAACACAAAGAAGGTGCTTTGATAAGGGTAACACGGTGCTACCAGTCAATCAATCACACCCACTGCTGGGCCTATCACCTGAGAAAATGAGAATCAAAAAGTCACAGGCTTGGGGCTTCCCTGGTGGTGCAGTGGTTGAGAGTCTGCCTGCCAATGCAGGGCACATGGGTTCGAGCCCCGGTCTGGGAAGATCCCACATGCCGCGGAGCAACTGGGCCCGTGAGCCACAACCACTGAGCCTGCGCGCATGGAGCCTGTGCTCCGCAACAAGAGAGGCCGCGATAGTGAGAGACCCACGCACCGCGATGAAGAGTGGCCCCCGCTCGCCGCAACTACAGAAAGCCCTCGCGCACAAACGAAGATCCAACACAGCCAAAAATAAATAAATAAATAAATAAATAAATAAATAAATAAATAAATATTAAAAAAAAAAGTCACAGGCTGGCAATCCTGCACTCCAACAATATTTACCATAGCCAACACTTGGAAGCAATGAAAATGTCCATCAACTGAGGAATGCACAAAGTAGAAGTGGTCCAAGTACTCAGTGGAAAATTATTCCAATAAAAAATAAAAATTAAATTTAAAAATCCAACAAAAGTAAAGAGACATCAGCTTGTGTGGGTTTCTCCGGGCACACTCCACTCTAATTTATAACCGAGTAACACCACAGGCCGCAAGGGCATTTCCCTAGTTACCAGGGTGGGGAACATAGAAAGGCTGCCACCCTCTGGCAGTTACCTGCAAAAACAGCTTTAAGGCCTGTGCTAATGGTCATTTCATAGGAAGATTTAATGCAGGACCGTAAATGAAACATGCCCTCATATGTCTTGAGGGAGGTAATGGCCAAAACATTTCAAAATGTGACACATACTTTAAGAGAACACTTTGAAGAACTAAGGGGTAATCACAGCTTGAAAAATAAAAAGGATATGCCTTAAAGCTCAGTTTCAACGGATTATGAGGCACATGCGAATTCAACCAAAAAGAGGTATCAGCTCACACTTGTCAGAAAAACCATCAGCAAGAAAACTACAAACAATAAATGCTGAAGCTGTTGTGGAGAAATGCATACCCTCAACTTCAAGGGGGACGTAACTTGGAAAGGGCCACGAATGAGAACAGAATGGAGGTGCCTTAAAAAGGTAAACATTGAGCTACCATATGATCCAGCAGGCCCACTCCTCGACCTATAATCTAAGAAGAGAGAATTGGAAAGACACTGGCAGGCAAATCTGCATTGCTCAGTATTACAATAGCCAAGATATGGAGGTAACCAAAAAGTCCACCAACAGATGGGTGGACAAAGAAGAACTCCTCCATGTATAGATGGAATATTCGCCAGTGAAAAAAATGAAACAATGCCATTTGCAGCACCATAGATGAGTCTAGACGAAATCACACCACCTGTAGTAAGTGAGAAAGTAAAAGACACATATCCTATCATATCACTTTTAGGAGTTACATAAAAATTGATACCAATGAAGATATTTCCACAGAGAAAGGCAATCACAGATTCATTAAAAAACTTATGGTTCACCAAATAGAAAGGGATGAGGATTGGATAATTTACCATATTGGGGTTAACAGAGATATACAAACCATGTGAAATATATAATCACCAAAGACGTACGGAAGACCAGGAGAAGACTACTCAACACTGTGTCATAACCTATATGGGAAAAGGATGCGAGGAAGAATAGATACACGTATATGTGTGAAAGAACCACATTTGCACACCTAGAACAAACAAACCATTGTAATCAAATTTGCTTGGATAAAAAATAAAAAGTAAATTATAAATATGAACAACAAGTAATGAGACATAAACATAAAGGGCTTTTTCCTGGCACATTCCATTCTAATTTACAACCTAGAACACCACTTCCATTAAGGCTCTGTTTCCCCAGTTACCAAATTTGGTAAAGGAGAAATGATGCCACCTTGTGGCCGTTTCCTGCAAGAGCAGCTTTAAACTCACAGCTAATGGTCACTTAACATGCACAAGGACTCAGGGCTGTAAAGGACACCTGCCCTAAAAAATTGTGCTGAAGTAGGGAATGGACAAAAATTTCAAAACAGGCAAATGTTTCCAGAAGAGAGTATGAATATTAACGTTTTACTCACGCTCTTTTAAAACAAAGGAAAATGGATAAAAGCTCAACCTCAGGGAGTGTTAGACCCATGCAATCTAATCTACAAAAAGTTTCAACTTACACCAGTCGACTGACCATCAGCAAAAAGTCTACAAACAATAAATGCTGACGGGGTTTTAGAGAACTGTGTACCCTCTACCTGCTGGTGAGACGTAAAGGGGTAACGGCCAATAATGAGAACAGAAAGGAGCTGTGTTTAAAAGTAAAAATGGAGGTACCATTCAATCCAGCAGGCGCACCATTGGACCTCTCACCGGAGAAGACAAGAATCGAGAAGACACAAGCCGCAAAAGCTTCAGTGCAGCCTTATTCACAATAGCCAAGACAGTGAAGGAATCAAAATGTCCAACAACAGGTGAATGGATAAAGAAGAAGTGGTCCATGTACACAATGGAATATTAGCCATGGAAAACAATGAACCATTGTTCTTTGAGGCACCACAAATGAGTCTGGAGATAATCACGAAACATGAGGTAAGTCCGAAAGCAAAAGACCTATATTCTATGATATCACTTATAGGCGTTATCTAATAACTGACACAAATGAATGTATTTCCACAGAGAAAGACACTCACAGACGTAGAAAACAAACTATGCTCATCTAAAAGGAAAGGTGGGGGGAGTGGAAAAATTAAGGTTAGTGTTACTATATGTATACAAACATATATTATATACATATCTCAAAAAGACCGACCATATAGAAGGGAGGTGTGCGGAACGCTCTGTAACATTTTACATGGGAAGGGGATCTGTACTTGAATAGACATATATAATGTATAAATGAACCAGGTTGTGTACACCTCGGACAAACAATATTCTAAGCTTTACCCCAATTAAAATAATTTTTAAAACCAAGAAGAAATAATGAGACATAAACGTATGGTGGTTTCTCCATGCACATTCCAATATAATTTACAACCTAGGAACACGACTTCCAGCAAGGCTCTGCTGTCCTAGTACCCAGGTTCGGGAATGGAGGAATGCTGCCTGCTTGAGGCCAATTCCCACAACAGCAACTTTTAACCCATTGCTAAAGGTCACTAAATATTCAACAAACTTGCAGTTCGGTAAATGACACCTGCTCTCTAAAAAATTTCTGGGCTGGAAAATCGACCAAAAAATTTAACAGAGGGCGAGCTTCCAAGAAGACAATTTCAAGAGTTATATTGTACTCCCGACTGTTTCCTTTTTTTAACAGAAAAGAAAACGGTGGAGAAAAATGATGAGTTTTATGAATTTTCAAAGACATGCAAACCCAAAGTACAAAAACCTATCAGCTCACACCAGCCAGAAGGGCCATTAGCATTAATGCTGCAAACAATAAATGCTGAAGCGATTGTGGAGAAATGCGTACCCTCGATTCTAAGGGGGACGTGGTAAGAGCCACTAATGAAAACACAAAGAAGGTGCTTTGATAAGGGTAACACGGTGCTACCAGTCAATCAATCACACCCACTGCTGGGCCTATCACCTGAGAAAATGAGAATCAAAAAGTCACAGGCTTGGGGCTTCCCTGGTGGTGCAGTGGTTGAGAGTCTGCCTGCCAATGCAGGGCACACGGGTTCGAGCCCCGGTCTGGGAAGATCCCACATGCCGCGGAGGAACTGGGCCCGTGAGCCACAACCACTGAGCCTGCGCGCCGAGAGCCTGTGCTCCGCAAAAAGAGAGGCCGCGATAGTGAGAGACCCACGCACCGCGATGAAGAGTGGCCCCCGCTCGCCGCAACTACAGAAAGCCCTCGCACACAAACGAAGATCCAACACAGCCAAAAATAAATAAATAAATAAATAAATAAATATTAAAAAAAAAAAGTCACAGGCTGGCAATCCTGCACTCCAACAATACTGACCATAGCCAACACTTGGAAGCAATGAAAATGTCTATCAACCGAGGAATGCACAAAGTAGATGTGGTCCACGTACACAGTGGAAAATTACTCCAATAAAAAATAAAAATTAAATTTAAAAATCCAACAAAAGTAAAGAGACATCAGCTTGTGTGGGTTTGTCCGGACACACTCCACTCTAATTTATAACCGAGAAACACCACAGGCCGCAAGGGCATTTCCCTAGTTACCAGGGTGGGGAACATAGAAAGGCTGCGACCCTCTGGCAGTTACCTGCAAAAACAGCTTTAAGGCCTGTGCTAATGGTCATTTCATAGGAAGGAGTAATGCAGGACTGTAAATGAAACATGCCCTCAATATGTCTTGAGGGAGGTAATGGCCAAAACATTTCAAAATGTGACACATACTTTAAGAGAACACTTTGAAGAACTAAGGGGTAATCACAGCTTGAAAAATAAAAAGGATATGCCTTAAAGCTCAGTTTCAACGGATTATGAGGCACATGAGAATTCAACCAAAAAGAGGTATCAGCTCACACTTGTCAGAAAAACCATCAGCAAGAAAACTACAAACAATAAATGCTGAAGCTGTTGTGGAGAAATGCATACCCTCAACTTCAAGGGGGACGTAACTTGGAAAGGGCCACAAATGAGAACAGAATGGAGGTGCCTTAAAAAGGTAAACATTGAGCTACCATATGATCCAGCAGGCCCACTCCTCGACCTATAATCTAAGAAGAGAGAATTGGAAAGACACAGGCAGGCAAATCTGCATTGCACAGTATTACAATAGCCAAGATATGGAGGTAACCAAAAAGTCCACCAACAGATGGGTGGACAAAGAAGAACTCCTCCATGTATAGATGGAATATTCGCTAGTGAAAAAAATGAAACAATGCCATTTGCAGCACCATAGATGAGTCTAGACGTAATCACACCACCTGTAGTAAGTGAGAAAGTAAAAGACACATATCCTATCATATCACTTTTAGGAGTTACATAAAAATTGATACTAATGAAGATATTTCCACAGAGAAAGGCAATCACAGATTCATTAAAAAACTTATGGTTCATCAAATAGAAAGGGATGAGGATTGGATAATTTACCATATTGGGGTTAACAGAGATATACAAACCATGTGAAATATATAATCACCAAAGACGTACGGAAGACCAGGAGAAGACTACTCAACATTGTGTCATAACCTATATGGGAAAAGGATGCGAGGAAGAATAGATACACGTATATGTGTGAAAGAACCACATTTGCACACCTAGAACAAACAAACCATTGTAATCAAATTTGCTTGGATAAAAAATAAAAAGTAAATTATAAATATGAACAACAAGTAATGAGACATAAACATAAAGGGCTTTTTCCTGGCACATTCCATTCTAATTTACAACCTAGAACACCACTTCCATTAAGGCTCTGTTTCCCCAGTTACCAAATTTGGTAAAGGAGAAATGATGCCACCTTGTGGCCGTTTCCTGCAAGAGCAGCTTTAAACTCACAGCTAATGGTCACTTAACATGCACAAGGACTCAGGGCTGTAAAGGACACCTGCCCTAAAAAATTGTGCTGAAGTAGGGAATGGACAAAAATTTCAAAACAGGCAAATGTTTCCAGAAGAGAGTATGAATATTAACGTTTTACTCACGCTCTTTTAAAACAAAGGAAAATGGATAAAAGCTCAACCTCAGGGAGTGTTAGACCCATGCAATCTAATCTACAAAAAGTTTCAACTTACACCAGTCGACTGACCATCAGCAAAAAGTCTACAAACAATAAATGCTGACGGGGTTTTAGAGAACTGTGTACCCTCTACCTGCTGGTGAGACGTAAAGGGGTAACGGCCAATAATGAGAACAGAAAGGAGCTGTGTTTAAAAGTAAAAATGGAGGTACCATTCAATCCAGCAGGCGCACCATTGGACCTCTCACCGGAGAAGACAAGAATCGAGAAGACACAGGCCGCAAAAGCTTCAGTGCAGCCTTATTCACAATAGCCAAGACAGTGAAGGAATCAAAATGTCCAACAACAGGTGAATGGATAAAGAAGAAGTGGTCCATGTACACAATGGAATATTAGCCATGGAAAACAATGAACCATTGTTCTTTGAGGCACCACAAATGAGTCTGGAGATAATCACGAAACATGAGGTAAGTCCGAAAGCAAAAGACCTATATTCTATGATATCACTTATAGGCGTTATCTAATAACTGACACAAATGAATGTATTTCCACAGAGAAAGACACTCACAGACGTAGAAAACAAACTATGCTCATCTAAAAGGAAAGGTGGGGGGAGTGGATAAATTAAGGTTAGTGTTACTATATGTATACAAACATATATTATATACATATCTCAAAAAGACCGACCATATAGAAGGGAGGTGTGCGGAACGCTCTGTAACATTTTACATGGGAAGGGGATCTGTACTTGAATAGACATATATAATGTATAAATGAACCAGGTTGTGTACACCTCGGACAAACAATATTCTAAGCTTTACCCCAATTAAAATAATTTTTAAAACCAAGAAGAAATAATGAGACATAAACGTATGGTGGTTTCTCCATGCACATTCCAATATAATTTACAACCTAGGAACACGACTTCCAGCAAGGCTCTGCTGTCCTAGTACCCAGGTTGGGGAATGGAGGAATGCTGCCTGCTTGAGGCCAATTCCCACAACAGCAACTTTTAACCCATTGCTAAAGGTCACTAAATATTCAACAAACTTGCAGTTCGGTAAATGACACCTGCTCTCTAAAAAATTTCTGGGCTGGAAAATCGACCAAAAAATTTAACAGAGGGCGAGCTTCCAAGAAGACAATTTCAAGAGTTATATTGTACTCCCGACTGTTTCCTTTTTTTAACAGAAAAGAAAACGGTGGAGAAAAATGATGAGTTTTATGAATTTTCAAAGACATGCAAACCCAAAGTACAAAAACCTATCAGCTCACACCAGCCAGAAGGGCCATTAGCATTAATGCTGCAAACAATAAATGCTGAAGCGATTGTGGAGAAATGCGTACCCTCGATTCTAAGGGGGACGTGGTAAGAGCCACTAATGAAAACACAAAGAAGGTGCTTTGATAAGGGTAACACGGTGCTACCAGTCAATCAATCACACCCACTGCTGGGCCTATCACCTGAGAAAATGAGAATCAAAAAGTCACAGGCTTGGGGCTTCCCTGGTGGTGCAGTGGTTGAGAGTCTGCCTGCCAATGCAGGGCACACGGGTTCGAGCCCCGGTCTGGGAAGATCCCACATGCCGCGGAGGAACTGGGCCCGTGAGCCACAACCACTGAGCCTGCGCGCCGAGAGCCTGTGCTCCGCAAAAAGAGAGGCCGCGATAGTGAGAGACCCACGCACCGCGATGAAGAGTGGCCCCCTCTCGCCGCAACTACAGAAAGCCCTCGCACACAAACGAAGATCCAACACAGCCAAAAATAAATAAATAAATAAATAAATAAATATTAAAAAAAAAAAGTCACAGGCTGGCAATCCTGCACTCCAACAATACTGACCATAGCCAACACTTGGAAGCAATGAAAATGTCTATCAACCGAGGAATGCACAAAGTAGATGTGGTCCACGTACACAGTGGAAAATTACTCCAATAAAAAATAAAAATTAAATTTAAAAATCCAACAAAAGTAAAGAGACATCAGCTTGTGTGGGTTTGTCCGGACACACTCCACTCTAATTTATAACCGAGAAACACCACAGGCCGCAAGGGCATTTCCCTAGTTACCAGGGTGGGGAACATAGAAAGGCTGCGACCCTCTGGCAGTTACCTGCAAAAACAGCTTTAAGGCCTGTGCTAATGGTCATTTCATAGGAAGGAGTAATGCAGGACTGTAAATGAAACATGCCCTCAATATGTCTTGAGGGAGGTAATGGCCAAAACATTTCAAAATGTGACACATACTTTAAGAGAACACTTTGAAGAACTAAGGGGTAATCACAGCTTGAAAAATAAAAAGGATATGCCTTAAAGCTCAGTTTCAACGGATTATGAGGCACATGAGAATTCAACCAAAAAGAGGTATCAGCTCACACTTGTCAGAAAAACCATCAGCAAGAAAACTACAAACAATAAATGCTGAAGCTGTTGTGGAGAAATGCATACCCTCAACTTCAAGGGGGCCGTAACTTGGAAAGGGCCACAAATGAGAACAGAATGGAGGTGCCTTAAAAAGGTAAACATTGAGCTACCATATGATCCAGCAGGCCCACTCCTCGACCTATAATCTAAGAAGAGAGAATTGGAAAGACACAGGCAGGCAAATCTGCATTGCACAGTATTACAATAGCCAAGATATGGAGGTAACCAAAAAGTCCACCAACAGATGGGTGGACAAAGAAGAACTCCTCCATGTATAGATGGAATATTCGCTAGTGAAAAAAATGAAACAATGCCATTTGCAGCACCATAGATGAGTCTAGACGTAATCACACCACCTGTAGTAAGTGAGAAAGTAAAAGACACATATCCTATCATATCACTTTTAGGAGTTACATAAAAATTGATACTAATGAAGATATTTCCACAGAGAAAGGCAATCACAGATTCATTAAAAAACTTATGGTTCATCAAATAGAAAGGGATGAGGATTGGATAATTTACCATATTGGGGTTAACAGAGATATACAAACCATGTGAAATATATAATCACCAAAGACGTACGGAAGACCAGGAGAAGACTACTCAACATTGTGTCATAACCTATATGGGAAAAGGATGCGAGGAAGAATAGATACACGTATATGTGTGAAAGAACCACATTTGCACACGTAGAACAAACAAACCATTGTAATCAAATTTGCTTGGATAAAAAATAAAAAGTAAATTATAAATATGAACAACAAGTAATGAGACATAAACATAAAGGGCTTTTTCCTGGCACATTCCATTCTAATTTACAACCTAGAACACCACTTCCATTAAGGCTCTTTTTCCCCAGTTACCAAATTTGGTAAAGGAGAAATGATGCCACCTTGTGGCCGTTTCCTGCAAGAGCAGCTTTAAACTCACAGCTAATGGTCACATAACATTCACAAGGACTCAGGGCTGTAAAGGACACCTGCCCTAAAAAATAGTGCTGAAGTAGGGAATGGACAAAAATTTCAAAACAGGCAAATGTTTCCAGAAGGGAGTATGAATATTAACGTTTTACTCACGCTCTTTTAAAAAAAAGGAAAATGGATAAAAGCTCAACCTCAGAGAGTGTTAGACCCATGAAATCTAATCTACAAAAAGTTTCAACTTACACCAGTCGACTGACCATCAGCAAAAAGTCTACAAACAATAAATGCTGACGGGGTTTTAGAGAACTGTGTACCCTCTACCTGCTGGTGAGACGTAAAGGGGTAACGGCCAATAATGAGAACAGAAAGGAGCTGTGTTTAAAAGTAAAAATGGAGGTACCATTCAATCCAGCAGGCGCACCATTGGACCTCTCACCGGAGAAGACAAGAATCGAGAAGACACAAGCCGCAAAAGCTTCAGTGCAGCCTTATTCACAATAGCCAAGACAGTGAAGGAATCAAAATGTCCAACAACAGGTGAATGGATAAAGAAGAAGTGGTCCATGTACACAATGGAATATTAGCCATGGAAAACAATGAACCATTGTTCTTTGAGGCACCACAAATGAGTCTGGAGATAATCACGAAACATGAGGTAAGTCCGAAAGCAAAAGACCTATATTCTATGATATCACTTATAGGCGTTATCTAATAACTGACACAAATGAATATATTTCCACAGAGAAAGACACTCACAGACGTAGAAAACAAACTATGCTCATCTAAAAGGAAAGGTGGGGGGAGTGGATAAATTAAGGTTAGTGTTACTATATGTATACAAACATATATTATATACATATCTCAAAAAGACCGACCATATAGAAGGGAGGTGTGCGGAACGCTCTGTAACATTTTACATGGGAAGGGGATCTGTACTTGAATAGACATATATAATGTATAAATGAACCAGGTTGTGTACACCTCGGACAAACAATATTCTAAGCTTTACCCCAATTAAAATAAGTTTTAAAACCAAGAAGAAATAATGAGACATAAACGTATGGTGGTTTCTCCATGCACATTCCAATATAATTTACAACCTAGGAACACGACTTCCAGCAAGGCTCTGCTGTCCTAGTACCCAGGTTCGGGAATGGAGGAATGCTGCCTGCTTGAGGCCAATTCCCACAACAGCAACTTTTAACCCATTGCTAAAGGTCACTAAATATTCAACAAACTTGCAGTTCGGTAAATGACACCTGCTCTCTAAAAAATTTCTGGGCTGGAAAATCGACCAAAAAATTTAACAGAGGGCGAGCTTCCAAGAAGACAATTTCAAGAGTTATATTGTACTCCCGACTGTTTCCTTTTTTTAACAGAAAAGAAAACGGTGGAGAAAAATGATGAGTTTTATGAATTTTCAAAGACATGCAAACCCAAAGTACAAAAACCTATCAGCTCACACCAGCCAGAAGGGCCATTAGCATTAATGCTGCAAACAATAAATGCTGAAGCGATTGTGGAGAAATGCGTACCCTCGATTCTAAGGGGGACGTGGTAAGAGCCACTAATGAAAACACAAAGAAGGTGCTTTGATAAGGGTAACACGGTGCTACCAGTCAATCAATCACACCCACTGCTGGGCCTATCACCTGAGAAAATAAGAATCAAAAAGTCACAGGCTTGGGGCTTCCCTGGTGGTGCAGTGGTTGAGAGTCTGCCTGCCAATGCAGGGCACACGGGTTCGAGCCCCGGTCTGGGAAGATCCCACATGCCGCGGAGGAACTGGGCCCGTGAGCCACAACCACTGAGCCTGCGCGCGGAGAGCCTGTGCTCCGCAACAAGAGAGGCCGCGATAGTGAGAGACCCACGCACCGCGATGAAGAGTGGCCCCCGCTCGCCGCAACTACAGAAAGCCCTCGCACACAAACGAAGATCCAACACAGCCAAAAATAAATAAATAAATAAATAAATAAATATTAAAAAAAAAAAGTCACAGGCTGGCAATCCTGCACTCCAACAATACTGACCATAGCCAACACTTGGAAGCAATGAAAATGTCTATCAACCGAGGAATGCACAAAGTAGATGTGGTCCACGTACACAGTGGAAAATTACTCCAATAAAAAATAAAAATTAAATTTAAAAATCCAACAAAAGTAAAGAGACATCAGCTTGTGTGGGTTTGTCCGGACACACTCCACTCTAATTTATAACCGAGAAACACCACAGGCCGCAAGGGCATTTCCCTAGTTACCAGGGTGGGGAACATAGAAAGGCTGCGACCCTCTGGCAGTTACCTGCAAAAACAGCTTTAAGGCCTGTGCTACTGGTCATTTCATAGGAAGGAGTAATGCAGGACTGTAAATGAAACATGCCCTCAATATGTCTTGAGGGAGGTAATGGCCAAAACATTTCAAAATGTGACACATACTTTAAGAGAACACTTTGAAGAACTAAGGGGTAATCACAGCTTGAAAAATAAAAAGGATATGCCTTAAAGCTCAGTTTCAACGGATTATGAGGCACATGAGAATTCAACCAAAAAGAGGTATCAGCTCACACTTGTCAGAAAAACCATCAGCAAGAAAACTACAAACAATAAATGCTGAAGCTGTTGTGGAGAAATGCATACCCTCAACTTCAAGGGGGACGTAACTTGGAAAGGGCCACAAATGAGAACAGAATGGAGGTGCCTTAAAAAGGTAAACATTGAGCTACCATATGATCCAGCAGGCCCACTCCTCGACCTATAATCTAAGAAGAGAGAATTGGAAAGACACAGGCAGGCAAATCTGCATTGCACAGTATTACAATAGCCAAGATATGGAGGTAACCAAAAGGTCCACCAACAGATGGGTGGACAAAGAAGAACTCCTCCATGTATAGATGGAATATTCGCTAGTGAAAAAAATGAAACAATGCCATTTGCAGCACCATAGATAGTCTAGACGTAATCACACCACCTGTAGTAAGTGAGAAAGTAAAAGACACATATCCTATCATATTACTTTTAGGAGTTACATAAAAATTGATACCAATGAAGATATTTCCACAGAGAAAGGCAATCACAGATTCATTAAAAAACTTATGGTTCATCAAATAGAAAGGGATGAGGATTGGATAATTTACCATATTGGGGTTAACAGAGATATACAAACCATGTGAAATATATAATCACCAAAGACGTACGGAAGACCAGGAGAAGACTACTCAACATTGTGTCATAACCTATATGGGAAAAGGATGCGAGGAAGAATAGATACACGTATATGTGTGAAAGAACCACATTTGCACACCTAGAACAAACAAACCATTGTAATCAAATTTGCTTGGATAAAAAATAAAAAGTAAATTATAAATATGAACAACAAGTAATGAGACATAAACATAAAGGGCTTTTTCCTGGCACATTCCATTCTAATTTACAACCTAGAACACCACTTCCATTAAGGCTCTGTTTCCCCAGTTACCAAATTTGGTAAAGGAGAAATAATGCCACCTTGTGGCCGTTTCCTGCAAGAGCAGCTTTAAACTCACAGCTAATGGTCACATAACATTCACAAGGACTCAGGGCTGTAAAGACACCTGCCCTAAAAAATAGTGCTGAAGTAGGGAATGGACAAAAATTTCAAAACAGGCAAATGTTTCCAGAAGGGAGTATGAATATTAACGTTTTACTCACGCTCTTTTAAAAAAAAGGAAAATGGATAAAAGCTCAACCTCAGAGAGTGTTAGACCCATGAAATCTAATCTACAAAAAGTTTCAACTTACACCAGTCGACTGACCATCAGCAAAAAGTCTACAAACAATAAATGCTGACGGGGATTTAGAGAACTGTGTACCCTCTACCTGCTGGTGAGACGTAAAGGGGTAACGGCCAATAATGAGAACAGAAAGGAGCTGTGTTTAAAAGTAAAAATGGAGGTACCATTCAATCCAGCAGGCGCACCATTGGACCTCTCACCGGAGAAGACAAGAATCGAGAAGACACAGGCCGCAAAAGCTTCAGTGCAGCCTTATTCACAATAGCCAAGACAG
Source organism: Balaenoptera physalus (assembly GCF_965194825.1). Taxonomy (NCBI): domain Eukaryota; kingdom Metazoa; phylum Chordata; class Mammalia; order Artiodactyla; family Balaenopteridae; genus Balaenoptera; species Balaenoptera physalus. Next base: position 156,268 of record NW_028125807.1, read on the forward strand.
TGAAGGAATCAAAATTTCCAACAACAGGTGAATAGATAAAGAAGAAGTGGTCCATGTACACAATGGAATATTAGCCATGGAAAACAGTGAACCATTGTTCCTTGAGGCACCACAAATGATTCAGGAGATAATCACGAAACATGAGGTAAGTCCGAAAGCATAAGACCTATATTCTATGATATCACTTATAGGCGTTATCTAATAATTGACACAAATGAACATATTTCCACAGAGAAAGACACTCACAGATTTAGAAAACAAACTCTGCTCATCTAAAAGGAAAGGTGGGGGGAGTGGATAATTTAAGGTTAGTGTTACTATATGTATACAAACACATATTATATACATATCTCAAAAAGACCTACCATATAGAAGGGAGGTGTGCGGAACCCTCTGTAACATTTTACATGGGAAGGGGATCTGTACTTGAATAGACATATATAATGTACAAATGAACCAGATTGTGTACACCTCGGACAAACAATATTCTAAGCTTTACTCCAATTAAAGAAATTTTTAAAACCAAGAAGAAATAATGAGACATAAACTTATGGGGGTTTCTCCATGCACATTCCAATATAATTTACAACCTAGGAACACGACTTCCAGAAAGGCTCTGCTGCCCTAGTACCCAGATTTGGGAATGGAGGAATGCTGCCTGCTTGAGGCCACTTCCCACAACAGCAGCTTTTAACCCATTACTAAAGGTCACTAAATATGCACCACACTTGCAGTTCGGGAAATGAGACCTGCTCTCTAAAAAAATTCTGGGCTGGAAAATCGACCAAAAAATTTAACAGAGGGCAAGCTTCCAAGAAGACAATTTCAAGAATTATATTGTACTCCCAACTGTTTCCTTTTTTTAGCAGAAAAGAAAACGGCAGAGAAAAATGATGAGTTTTATGAATTTTCAAAGACATGAAAACCCAAAGTACAAAAACCTATCAGCTCACACCAGCCAGAAGGGCCATTAGCATAAATGCTGCAAACAAAAATGCTGAAGCGATTGTGGAGAAATGCGTACCCTCGATTCTAAGGGGGACGTGGTAAGAGCCACTAATGAAAACACAAAGAAGGTGCTTTGATAAGGGTAACACGGTGCTACCAGTCAATCAATCACACCCACTGCTGGGCCTATCACCTGAGAAAATGAGAATCAAAAAGTCACAGGCTTGGGGCTTCCCTGGTGGTGCAGTGGTTGAGAGTCTGCCTGCCAATGCAGGGCACATGGGTTCGAGCCCCGGTCTGGGAAGATCCCACATGCCGCGGAGCAACTGGGCCCGTGAGCCACAACCACTGAGCCTGCGCGCATGGAGCCTGTGCTCCGCAACAAGAGAGGCCGCGATAGTGAGAGACCCACGCACCGCGATGAAGAGTGGCCCCCGCTCGCCGCAACTACAGAAAGCCCTCGCGCACAAACGAAGATCCAACACAGCCAAAAATAAATAAATAAATAAATAAATAAATAAATAAATAAATAAATATTAAAAAAAAAAGTCACAGGCTGGCAATCCTGCACTCCAACAATATTTACCATAGCCAACACTTGGAAGCAATGAAAATGTCCATCAACTGAGGAATGCACAAAGTAGAAGTGGTCCAAGTACTCAGTGGAAAATTATTCCAATAAAAAATAAAAATTAAATTTAAAAATCCAACAAAAGTAAAGAGACATCAGCTTGTGTGGGTTTCTCCGGGCACACTCCACTCTAATTTATAACCGAGTAACACCACAGGCCGCAAGGGCATTTCCCTAGTTACCAGGGTGGGGAACATAGAAAGGCTGCCACCCTCTGGCAGTTACCTGCAAAAACAGCTTTAAGGCCTGTGCTAATGGTCATTTCATAGGAAGATTTAATGCAGGACCGTAAATGAAACATGCCCTCATATGTCTTGAGGGAGGTAATGGCCAAAACATTTCAAAATGTGACACATACTTTAAGAGAACACTTTGAAGAACTAAGGGGTAATCACAGCTTGAAAAATAAAAAGGATATGCCTTAAAGCTCAGTTTCAACGGATTATGAGGCACATGCGAATTCAACCAAAAAGAGGTATCAGCTCACACTTGTCAGAAAAACCATCAGCAAGAAAACTACAAACAATAAATGCTGAAGCTGTTGTGGAGAAATGCATACCCTCAACTTCAAGGGGGACGTAACTTGGAAAGGGCCACGAATGAGAACAGAATGGAGGTGCCTTAAAAAGGTAAACATTGAGCTACCATATGATCCAGCAGGCCCACTCCTCGACCTATAATCTAAGAAGAGAGAATTGGAAAGACACTGGCAGGCAAATCTGCATTGCTCAGTATTACAATAGCCAAGATATGGAGGTAACCAAAAAGTCCACCAACAGATGGGTGGACAAAGAAGAACTCCTCCATGTATAGATGGAATATTCGCCAGTGAAAAAAATGAAACAATGCCATTTGCAGCACCATAGATGAGTCTAGACGAAATCACACCACCTGTAGTAAGTGAGAAAGTAAAAGACACATATCCTATCATATCACTTTTAGGAGTTACATAAAAATTGATACCAATGAAGATATTTCCACAGAGAAAGGCAATCACAGATTCATTAAAAAACTTATGGTTCACCAAATAGAAAGGGATGAGGATTGGATAATTTACCATATTGGGGTTAACAGAGATATACAAACCATGTGAAATATATAATCACCAAAGACGTACGGAAGACCAGGAGAAGACTACTCAACACTGTGTCATAACCTATATGGGAAAAGGATGCGAGGAAGAATAGATACACGTATATGTGTGAAAGAACCACATTTGCACACCTAGAACAAACAAACCATTGTAATCAAATTTGCTTGGATAAAAAATAAAAAGTAAATTATAAATATGAACAACAAGTAATGAGACATAAACATAAAGGGCTTTTTCCTGGCACATTCCATTCTAATTTACAACCTAGAACACCACTTCCATTAAGGCTCTGTTTCCCCAGTTACCAAATTTGGTAAAGGAGAAATGATGCCACCTTGTGGCCGTTTCCTGCAAGAGCAGCTTTAAACTCACAGCTAATGGTCACTTAACATGCACAAGGACTCAGGGCTGTAAAGGACACCTGCCCTAAAAAATTGTGCTGAAGTAGGGAATGGACAAAAATTTCAAAACAGGCAAATGTTTCCAGAAGAGAGTATGAATATTAACGTTTTACTCACGCTCTTTTAAAACAAAGGAAAATGGATAAAAGCTCAACCTCAGGGAGTGTTAGACCCATGCAATCTAATCTACAAAAAGTTTCAACTTACACCAGTCGACTGACCATCAGCAAAAAGTCTACAAACAATAAATGCTGACGGGGTTTTAGAGAACTGTGTACCCTCTACCTGCTGGTGAGACGTAAAGGGGTAACGGCCAATAATGAGAACAGAAAGGAGCTGTGTTTAAAAGTAAAAATGGAGGTACCATTCAATCCAGCAGGCGCACCATTGGACCTCTCACCGGAGAAGACAAGAATCGAGAAGACACAAGCCGCAAAAGCTTCAGTGCAGCCTTATTCACAATAGCCAAGACAGTGAAGGAATCAAAATGTCCAACAACAGGTGAATGGATAAAGAAGAAGTGGTCCATGTACACAATGGAATATTAGCCATGGAAAACAATGAACCATTGTTCTTTGAGGCACCACAAATGAGTCTGGAGATAATCACGAAACATGAGGTAAGTCCGAAAGCAAAAGACCTATATTCTATGATATCACTTATAGGCGTTATCTAATAACTGACACAAATGAATGTATTTCCACAGAGAAAGACACTCACAGACGTAGAAAACAAACTATGCTCATCTAAAAGGAAAGGTGGGGGGAGTGGAAAAATTAAGGTTAGTGTTACTATATGTATACAAACATATATTATATACATATCTCAAAAAGACCGACCATATAGAAGGGAGGTGTGCGGAACGCTCTGTAACATTTTACATGGGAAGGGGATCTGTACTTGAATAGACATATATAATGTATAAATGAACCAGGTTGTGTACACCTCGGACAAACAATATTCTAAGCTTTACCCCAATTAAAATAATTTTTAAAACCAAGAAGAAATAATGAGACATAAACGTATGGTGGTTTCTCCATGCACATTCCAATATAATTTACAACCTAGGAACACGACTTCCAGCAAGGCTCTGCTGTCCTAGTACCCAGGTTCGGGAATGGAGGAATGCTGCCTGCTTGAGGCCAATTCCCACAACAGCAACTTTTAACCCATTGCTAAAGGTCACTAAATATTCAACAAACTTGCAGTTCGGTAAATGACACCTGCTCTCTAAAAAATTTCTGGGCTGGAAAATCGACCAAAAAATTTAACAGAGGGCGAGCTTCCAAGAAGACAATTTCAAGAGTTATATTGTACTCCCGACTGTTTCCTTTTTTTAACAGAAAAGAAAACGGTGGAGAAAAATGATGAGTTTTATGAATTTTCAAAGACATGCAAACCCAAAGTACAAAAACCTATCAGCTCACACCAGCCAGAAGGGCCATTAGCATTAATGCTGCAAACAATAAATGCTGAAGCGATTGTGGAGAAATGCGTACCCTCGATTCTAAGGGGGACGTGGTAAGAGCCACTAATGAAAACACAAAGAAGGTGCTTTGATAAGGGTAACACGGTGCTACCAGTCAATCAATCACACCCACTGCTGGGCCTATCACCTGAGAAAATGAGAATCAAAAAGTCACAGGCTTGGGGCTTCCCTGGTGGTGCAGTGGTTGAGAGTCTGCCTGCCAATGCAGGGCACACGGGTTCGAGCCCCGGTCTGGGAAGATCCCACATGCCGCGGAGGAACTGGGCCCGTGAGCCACAACCACTGAGCCTGCGCGCCGAGAGCCTGTGCTCCGCAAAAAGAGAGGCCGCGATAGTGAGAGACCCACGCACCGCGATGAAGAGTGGCCCCCTCTCGCCGCAACTACAGAAAGCCCTCGCACACAAACGAAGATCCAACACAGCCAAAAATAAATAAATAAATAAATAAATAAATATTAAAAAAAAAAAGTCACAGGCTGGCAATCCTGCACTCCAACAATACTGACCATAGCCAACACTTGGAAGCAATGAAAATGTCTATCAACCGAGGAATGCACAAAGTAGATGTGGTCCACGTACACAGTGGAAAATTACTCCAATAAAAAATAAAAATTAAATTTAAAAATCCAACAAAAGTAAAGAGACATCAGCTTGTGTGGGTTTGTCCGGACACACTCCACTCTAATTTATAACCGAGAAACACCACAGGCCGCAAGGGCATTTCCCTAGTTACCAGGGTGGGGAACATAGAAAGGCTGCGACCCTCTGGCAGTTACCTGCAAAAACAGCTTTAAGGCCTGTGCTAATGGTCATTTCATAGGAAGGAGTAATGCAGGACTGTAAATGAAACATGCCCTCAATATGTCTTGAGGGAGGTAATGGCCAAAACATTTCAAAATGTGACACATACTTTAAGAGAACACTTTGAAGAACTAAGGGGTAATCACAGCTTGAAAAATAAAAAGGATATGCCTTAAAGCTCAGTTTCAACGGATTATGAGGCACATGAGAATTCAACCAAAAAGAGGTATCAGCTCACACTTGTCAGAAAAACCATCAGCAAGAAAACTACAAACAATAAATGCTGAAGCTGTTGTGGAGAAATGCATACCCTCAACTTCAAGGGGGCCGTAACTTGGAAAGGGCCACAAATGAGAACAGAATGGAGGTGCCTTAAAAAGGTAAACATTGAGCTACCATATGATCCAGCAGGCCCACTCCTCGACCTATAATCTAAGAAGAGAGAATTGGAAAGACACAGGCAGGCAAATCTGCATTGCACAGTATTACAATAGCCAAGATATGGAGGTAACCAAAAAGTCCACCAACAGATGGGTGGACAAAGAAGAACTCCTCCATGTATAGATGGAATATTCGCTAGTGAAAAAAATGAAACAATGCCATTTGCAGCACCATAGATGAGTCTAGACGTAATCACACCACCTGTAGTAAGTGAGAAAGTAAAAGACACATATCCTATCATATCACTTTTAGGAGTTACATAAAAATTGATACTAATGAAGATATTTCCACAGAGAAAGGCAATCACAGATTCATTAAAAAACTTATGGTTCATCAAATAGAAAGGGATGAGGATTGGATAATTTACCATATTGGGGTTAACAGAGATATACAAACCATGTGAAATATATAATCACCAAAGACGTACGGAAGACCAGGAGAAGACTACTCAACATTGTGTCATAACCTATATGGGAAAAGGATGCGAGGAAGAATAGATACACGTATATGTGTGAAAGAACCACATTTGCACACCTAGAACAAACAAACCATTGTAATCAAATTTGCTTGGATAAAAAATAAAAAGTAAATTATAAATATGAACAACAAGTAATGAGACATAAACATAAAGGGCTTTTTCCTGGCACATTCCATTCTAATTTACAACCTAGAACACCACTTCCATTAAGGCTCTGTTTCCCCAGTTACCAAATTTGGTAAAGGAGAAATGATGCCACCTTGTGGCCGTTTCCTGCAAGAGCAGCTTTAAACTCACAGCTAATGGTCACATAACATTCACAAGGACTCAGGGCTGTAAAGGACACCTGCCCTAAAAAATAGTGCTGAAGTAGGGAATGGACAAAAATTTCAAAACAGGCAAATGTTTCCAGAAGGGAGTATGAATATTAACGTTTTACTCACGCTCTTTTAAAAAAAAGGAAAATGGATAAAAGCTCAACCTCAGAGAGTGTTAGACCCATGAAATCTAATCTACAAAAAGTTTCAACTTACACCAGTCGACTGACCATCAGCAAAAAGTCTACAAACAATAAATGCTGACGGGGTTTTAGAGAACTGTGTACCCTCTACCTGCTGGTGAGACGTAAAGGGGTAACGGCCAATAATGAGAACAGAAAGGAGCTGTGTTTAAAAGTAAAAATGGAGGTACCATTCAATCCAGCAGGCGCACCATTGGACCTCTCACCGGAGAAGACAAGAATCGAGAAGACACAAGCCGCAAAAGCTTCAGTGCAGCCTTATTCACAATAGCCAAGACAGTGAAGGAATCAAAATGTCCAACAACAGGTGAATGGATAAAGAAGAAGTGGTCCATGTACACAATGGAATATTAGCCATGGAAAACAATGAACCATTGTTCTTTGAGGCACCACAAATGAGTCTGGAGATAATCACGAAACATGAGGTAAGTCCGAAAGCAAAAGACCTATATTCTATGATATCACTTATAGGCGTTATCTAATAACTGACACAAATGAATATATTTCCACAGAGAAAGACACTCACAGACGTAGAAAACAAACTATGCTCATCTAAAAGGAAAGGTGGGGGGAGTGGATAAATTAAGGTTAGTGTTACTATATGTATACAAACATATATTATATACATATCTCAAAAAGACCGACCATATAGAAGGGAGGTGTGCGGAACGCTCTGTAACATTTTACATGGGAAGGGGATCTGTACTTGAATAGACATATATAATGTATAAATGAACCAGGTTGTGTACACCTCGGACAAACAATATTCTAAGCTTTACCCCAATTAAAATAAGTTTTAAAACCAAGAAGAAATAATGAGACATAAACGTATGGTGGTTTCTCCATGCACATTCCAATATAATTTACAACCTAGGAACACGACTTCCAGCAAGGCTCTGCTGTCCTAGTACCCAGGTTCGGGAATGGAGGAATGCTGCCTGCTTGAGGCCAATTCCCACAACAGCAACTTTTAACCCATTGCTAAAGGTCACTAAATATTCAACAAACTTGCAGTTCGGTAAATGACACCTGCTCTCTAAAAAATTTCTGGGCTGGAAAATCGACCAAAAAATTTAACAGAGGGCGAGCTTCCAAGAAGACAATTTCAAGAGTTATATTGTACTCCCGACTGTTTCCTTTTTTTAACAGAAAAGAAAACGGTGGAGAAAAATGATGAGTTTTATGAATTTTCAAAGACATGCAAACCCAAAGTACAAAAACCTATCAGCTCACACCAGCCAGAAGGGCCATTAGCATTAATGCTGCAAACAATAAATGCTGAAGCGATTGTGGAGAAATGCGTACCCTCGATTCTAAGGGGGACGTGGTAAGAGCCACTAATGAAAACACAAAGAAGGTGCTTTGATAAGGGTAACACGGTGCTACCAGTCAATCAATCACACCCACTGCTGGGCCTATCACCTGAGAAAATAAGAATCAAAAAGTCACAGGCTTGGGGCTTCCCTGGTGGTGCAGTGGTTGAGAGTCTGCCTGCCAATGCAGGGCACACGGGTTCGAGCCCCGGTCTGGGAAGATCCCACATGCCGCGGAGGAACTGGGCCCGTGAGCCACAACCACTGAGCCTGCGCGCGGAGAGCCTGTGCTCCGCAACAAGAGAGGCCGCGATAGTGAGAGACCCACGCACCGCGATGAAGAGTGGCCCCCGCTCGCCGCAACTACAGAAAGCCCTCGCACACAAACGAAGATCCAACACAGCCAAAAATAAATAAATAAATAAATAAATAAATATTAAAAAAAAAAAGTCACAGGCTGGCAATCCTGCACTCCAACAATACTGACCATAGCCAACACTTGGAAGCAATGAAAATGTCTATCAACCGAGGAATGCACAAAGTAGATGTGGTCCACGTACACAGTGGAAAATTACTCCAATAAAAAATAAAAATTAAATTTAAAAATCCAACAAAAGTAAAGAGACATCAGCTTGTGTGGGTTTGTCCGGACACACTCCACTCTAATTTATAACCGAGAAACACCACAGGCCGCAAGGGCATTTCCCTAGTTACCAGGGTGGGGAACATAGAAAGGCTGCGACCCTCTGGCAGTTACCTGCAAAAACAGCTTTAAGGCCTGTGCTACTGGTCATTTCATAGGAAGGAGTAATGCAGGACTGTAAATGAAACATGCCCTCAATATGTCTTGAGGGAGGTAATGGCCAAAACATTTCAAAATGTGACACATACTTTAAGAGAACACTTTGAAGAACTAAGGGGTAATCACAGCTTGAAAAATAAAAAGGATATGCCTTAAAGCTCAGTTTCAACGGATTATGAGGCACATGAGAATTCAACCAAAAAGAGGTATCAGCTCACACTTGTCAGAAAAACCATCAGCAAGAAAACTACAAACAATAAATGCTGAAGCTGTTGTGGAGAAATGCATACCCTCAACTTCAAGGGGGACGTAACTTGGAAAGGGCCACAAATGAGAACAGAATGGAGGTGCCTTAAAAAGGTAAACATTGAGCTACCATATGATCCAGCAGGCCCACTCCTCGACCTATAATCTAAGAAGAGAGAATTGGAAAGACACAGGCAGGCAAATCTGCATTGCACAGTATTACAATAGCCAAGATATGGAGGTAACCAAAAGGTCCACCAACAGATGGGTGGACAAAGAAGAACTCCTCCATGTATAGATGGAATATTCGCTAGTGAAAAAAATGAAACAATGCCATTTGCAGCACCATAGATAGTCTAGACGTAATCACACCACCTGTAGTAAGTGAGAAAGTAAAAGACACATATCCTATCATATTACTTTTAGGAGTTACATAAAAATTGATACCAATGAAGATATTTCCACAGAGAAAGGCAATCACAGATTCATTAAAAAACTTATGGTTCATCAAATAGAAAGGGATGAGGATTGGATAATTTACCATATTGGGGTTAACAGAGATATACAAACCATGTGAAATATATAATCACCAAAGACGTACGGAAGACCAGGAGAAGACTACTCAACATTGTGTCATAACCTATATGGGAAAAGGATGCGAGGAAGAATAGATACACGTATATGTGTGAAAGAACCACATTTGCACACCTAGAACAAACAAACCATTGTAATCAAATTTGCTTGGATAAAAAATAAAAAGTAAATTATAAATATGAACAACAAGTAATGAGACATAAACATAAAGGGCTTTTTCCTGGCACATTCCATTCTAATTTACAACCTAGAACACCACTTCCATTAAGGCTCTGTTTCCCCAGTTACCAAATTTGGTAAAGGAGAAATAATGCCACCTTGTGGCCGTTTCCTGCAAGAGCAGCTTTAAACTCACAGCTAATGGTCACATAACATTCACAAGGACTCAGGGCTGTAAAGACACCTGCCCTAAAAAATAGTGCTGAAGTAGGGAATGGACAAAAATTTCAAAACAGGCAAATGTTTCCAGAAGGGAGTATGAATATTAACGTTTTACTCACGCTCTTTTAAAAAAAAGGAAAATGGATAAAAGCTCAACCTCAGAGAGTGTTAGACCCATGAAATCTAATCTACAAAAAGTTTCAACTTACACCAGTCGACTGACCATCAGCAAAAAGTCTACAAACAATAAATGCTGACGGGGATTTAGAGAACTGTGTACCCTCTACCTGCTGGTGAGACGTAAAGGGGTAACGGCCAATAATGAGAACAGAAAGGAGCTGTGTTTAAAAGTAAAAATGGAGGTACCATTCAATCCAGCAGGCGCACCATTGGACCTCTCACCGGAGAAGACAAGAATCGAGAAGACACAGGCCGCAAAAGCTTCAGTGCAGCCTTATTCACAATAGCCAAGACAGTGAAGGAATCAAAATTTCCAACAACAGGTGAATAGATAAAGAAGAAGTGGTCCATGTACACAATGGAATATTAGCCATGGAAAACAGTGAACCATTGTTCCTTGAGGCACCACAAATGATTCAGGAGATAATCACGAAACATGAGGTAAGTCCGAAAGCATAAGACCTATATTCTATGATATCACTTATAGGCGTTATCTAATAATTGACACAAATGAACATATTTCCACAGAGAAAGACACTCACAGATTTAGAAAACAAACTCTGCTCATCTAAAAGGAAAGGTGGGGGGAGTGGATAATTTAAGGTTAGTGTTACTATATGTATACAAACACATATTATATACATATCTCAAAAAGACCTACCATATAGAAGGGAGGTGTGCGGAACCCTCTGTAACATTTTACATGGGAAGGGGATCTGTACTTGAATAGACATATATAATGTACAAATGAACCAGATTGTGTACACCTCGGACAAACAATATTCTAAGCTTTACTCCAATTAAAGAAATTTTTAAAACCAAGAAGAAATAATGAGACATAAACTTATGGGGGTTTCTCCATGCACATTCCAATATAATTTACAACCTAGGAACACGACTTCCAGAAAGGCTCTGCTGCCCTAGTACCCAGATTTGGGAATGGAGGAATGCTGCCTGCTTGAGGCCACTTCCCACAACAGCAGCTTTTAACCCATTACTAAAGGTCACTAAATATGCACCACACTTGCAGTTCGGGAAATGAGACCTGCTCTCTAAAAAAATTCTGGGCTGGAAAATCGACCAAAAAATTTAACAGAGGGCAAGCTTCCAAGAAGACAATTTCAAGAATTATATTGTACTCCCAACTGTTTCCTTTTTTTAGCAGAAAAGAAAACGGCAGAGAAAAATGATGAGTTTTATGAATTTTCAAAGACATGAAAACCCAAAGTACAAAAACCTATCAGCTCACACCAGCCAGAAGGGCCATTAGCATAAATGCTGCAAACAAAAATGCTGAAGCGATTGTGGAGAAATGCGTACCCTCGATTCTAAGGGGGACGTGGTAAGAGCCACTAATGAAAACACAAAGAAGGTGCTTTGATAAGGGTAACACGGTGCTACCAGTCAATCAATCACACCCACTGCTGGGCCTATCACCTGAGAAAATGAGAATCAAAAAGTCACAGGCTTGGGGCTTCCCTGGTGGTGCAGTGGTTGAGAGTCTGCCTGCCAATGCAGGGCACATGGGTTCGAGCCCCGGTCTGGGAAGATCCCACATGCCGCGGAGCAACTGGGCCCGTGAGCCACAACCACTGAGCCTGCGCGCATGGAGCCTGTGCTCCGCAACAAGAGAGGCCGCGATAGTGAGAGACCCACGCACCGCGATGAAGAGTGGCCCCCGCTCGCCGCAACTACAGAAAGCCCTCGCGCACAAACGAAGATCCAACACAGCCAAAAATAAATAAATAAATAAATAAATAAATAAATAAATAAATAAATATTAAAAAAAAAAGTCACAGGCTGGCAATCCTGCACTCCAACAATATTTACCATAGCCAACACTTGGAAGCAATGAAAATGTCCATCAACTGAGGAATGCACAAAGTAGAAGTGGTCCAAGTACTCAGTGGAAAATTATTCCAATAAAAAATAAAAATTAAATTTAAAAATCCAACAAAAGTAAAGAGACATCAGCTTGTGTGGGTTTCTCCGGGCACACTCCACTCTAATTTATAACCGAGTAACACCACAGGCCGCAAGGGCATTTCCCTAGTTACCAGGGTGGGGAACATAGAAAGGCTGCCACCCTCTGGCAGTTACCTGCAAAAACAGCTTTAAGGCCTGTGCTAATGGTCATTTCATAGGAAGATTTAATGCAGGACCGTAAATGAAACATGCCCTCATATGTCTTGAGGGAGGTAATGGCCAAAACATTTCAAAATGTGACACATACTTTAAGAGAACACTTTGAAGAACTAAGGGGTAATCACAGCTTGAAAAATAAAAAGGATATGCCTTAAAGCTCAGTTTCAACGGATTATGAGGCACATGCGAATTCAACCAAAAAGAGGTATCAGCTCACACTTGTCAGAAAAACCATCAGCAAGAAAACTACAAACAATAAATGCTGAAGCTGTTGTGGAGAAATGCATACCCTCAACTTCAAGGGGGACGTAACTTGGAAAGGGCCACGAATGAGAACAGAATGGAGGTGCCTTAAAAAGGTAAACATTGAGCTACCATATGATCCAGCAGGCCCACTCCTCGACCTATAATCTAAGAAGAGAGAATTGGAAAGACACTGGCAGGCAAATCTGCATTGCTCAGTATTACAATAGCCAAGATATGGAGGTAACCAAAAAGTCCACCAACAGATGGGTGGACAAAGAAGAACTCCTCCATGTATAGATGGAATATTCGCCAGTGAAAAAAATGAAACAATGCCATTTGCAGCACCATAGATGAGTCTAGACGAAATCACACCACCTGTAGTAAGTGAGAAAGTAAAAGACACATATCCTATCATATCACTTTTAGGAGTTACATAAAAATTGATACCAATGAAGATATTTCCACAGAGAAAGGCAATCACAGATTCATTAAAAAACTTATGGTTCACCAAATAGAAAGGGATGAGGATTGGATAATTTACCATATTGGGGTTAACAGAGATATACAAACCATGTGAAATATATAATCACCAAAGACGTACGGAAGACCAGGAGAAGACTACTCAACACTGTGTCATAACCTATATGGGAAAAGGATGCGAGGAAGAATAGATACACGTATATGTGTGAAAGAACCACATTTGCACACCTAGAACAAACAAACCATTGTAATCAAATTTGCTTGGATAAAAAATAAAAAGTAAATTATAAATATGAACAACAAGTAATGAGACATAAACATAAAGGGCTTTTTCCTGGCACATTCCATTCTAATTTACAACCTAGAACACCACTTCCATTAAGGCTCTGTTTCCCCAGTTACCAAATTTGGTAAAGGAGAAATGATGCCACCTTGTGGCCGTTTCCTGCAAGAGCAGCTTTAAACTCACAGCTAATGGTCACTTAACATGCACAAGGACTCAGGGCTGTAAAGGACACCTGCCCTAAAAAATTGTGCTGAAGTAGGGAATGGACAAAAATTTCAAAACAGGCAAATGTTTCCAGAAGAGAGTATGAATATTAACGTTTTACTCACGCTCTTTTAAAACAAAGGAAAATGGATAAAAGCTCAACCTCAGGGAGTGTTAGACCCATGCAATCTAATCTACAAAAAGTTTCAACTTACACCAGTCGACTGACCATCAGCAAAAAGTCTACAAACAATAAATGCTGACGGGGTTTTAGAGAACTGTGTACCCTCTACCTGCTGGTGAGACGTAAAGGGGTAACGGCCAATAATGAGAACAGAAAGGAGCTGTGTTTAAAAGTAAAAATGGAGGTACCATTCAATCCAGCAGGCGCACCATTGGACCTCTCACCGGAGAAGACAAGAATCGAGAAGACACAAGCCGCAAAAGCTTCAGTGCAGCCTTATTCACAATAGCCAAGACAGTGAAGGAATCAAAATGTCCAACAACAGGTGAATGGATAAAGAAGAAGTGGTCCATGTACACAATGGAATATTAGCCATGGAAAACAATGAACCATTGTTCTTTGAGGCACCACAAATGAGTCTGGAGATAATCACGAAACATGAGGTAAGTCCGAAAGCAAAAGACCTATATTCTATGATATCACTTATAGGCGTTATCTAATAACTGACACAAATGAATGTATTTCCACAGAGAAAGACACTCACAGACGTAGAAAACAAACTATGCTCATCTAAAAGGAAAGGTGGGGGGAGTGGAAAAATTAAGGTTAGTGTTACTATATGTATACAAACATATATTATATACATATCTCAAAAAGACCGACCATATAGAAGGGAGGTGTGCGGAACGCTCTGTAACATTTTACATGGGAAGGGGATCTGTACTTGAATAGACATATATAATGTATAAATGAACCAGGTTGTGTACACCTCGGACAAACAATATTCTAAGCTTTACCCCAATTAAAATAATTTTTAAAACCAAGAAGAAATAATGAGACATAAACGTATGGTGGTTTCTCCATGCACATTCCAATATAATTTACAACCTAGGAACACGACTTCCAGCAAGGCTCTGCTGTCCTAGTACCCAGGTTCGGGAATGGAGGAATGCTGCCTGCTTGAGGCCAATTCCCACAACAGCAACTTTTAACCCATTGCTAAAGGTCACTAAATATTCAACAAACTTGCAGTTCGGTAAATGACACCTGCTCTCTAAAAAATTTCTGGGCTGGAAAATCGACCAAAAAATTTAACAGAGGGCGAGCTTCCAAGAAGACAATTTCAAGAGTTATATTGTACTCCCGACTGTTTCCTTTTTTTAACAGAAAAGAAAACGGTGGAGAAAAATGATGAGTTTTATGAATTTTCAAAGACATGCAAACCCAAAGTACAAAAACCTATCAGCTCACACCAGCCAGAAGGGCCATTAGCATTAATGCTGCAAACAATAAATGCTGAAGCGATTGTGGAGAAATGCGTACCCTCGATTCTAAGGGGGACGTGGTAAGAGCCACTAATGAAAACACAAAGAAGGTGCTTTGATAAGGGTAACACGGTGCTACCAGTCAATCAATCACACCCACTGCTGGGCCTATCACCTGAGAAAATGAGAATCAAAAAGTCACAGGCTTGGGGCTTCCCTGGTGGTGCAGTGGTTGAGAGTCTGCCTGCCAATGCAGGGCACACGGGTTCGAGCCCCGGTCTGGGAAGATCCCACATGCCGCGGAGGAACTGGGCCCGTGAGCCACAACCACTGAGCCTGCGCGCCGAGAGCCTGTGCTCCGCAAAAAGAGAGGCCGCGATAGTGAGAGACCCACGCACCGCGATGAAGAGTGGCCCCCTCTCGCCGCAACTACAGAAAGCCCTCGCACACAAACGAAGATCCAACACAGCCAAAAATAAATAAATAAATAAATAAATAAATATTAAAAAAAAAAAGTCACAGGCTGGCAATCCTGCACTCCAACAATACTGACCATAGCCAACACTTGGAAGCAATGAAAATGTCTATCAACCGAGGAATGCACAAAGTAGATGTGGTCCACGTACACAGTGGAAAATTACTCCAATAAAAAATAAAAATTAAATTTAAAAATCCAACAAAAGTAAAGAGACATCAGCTTGTGTGGGTTTGTCCGGACACACTCCACTCTAATTTATAACCGAGAAACACCACAGGCCGCAAGGGCATTTCCCTAGTTACCAGGGTGGGGAACATAGAAAGGCTGCGACCCTCTGGCAGTTACCTGCAAAAACAGCTTTAAGGCCTGTGCTAATGGTCATTTCATAGGAAGGAGTAATGCAGGACTGTAAATGAAACATGCCCTCAATATGTCTTGAGGGAGGTAATGGCCAAAACATTTCAAAATGTGACACATACTTTAAGAGAACACTTTGAAGAACTAAGGGGTAATCACAGCTTGAAAAATAAAAAGGATATGCCTTAAAGCTCAGTTTCAACGGATTATGAGGCACATGAGAATTCAACCAAAAAGAGGTATCAGCTCACACTTGTCAGAAAAACCATCAGCAAGAAAACTACAAACAATAAATGCTGAAGCTGTTGTGGAGAAATGCATACCCTCAACTTCAAGGGGGCCGTAACTTGGAAAGGGCCACAAATGAGAACAGAATGGAGGTGCCTTAAAAAGGTAAACATTGAGCTACCATATGATCCAGCAGGCCCACTCCTCGACCTATAATCTAAGAAGAGAGAATTGGAAAGACACAGGCAGGCAAATCTGCATTGCACAGTATTACAATAGCCAAGATATGGAGGTAACCAAAAAGTCCACCAACAGATGGGTGGACAAAGAAGAACTCCTCCATGTATAGATGGAATATTCGCTAGTGAAAAAAATGAAACAATGCCATTTGCAGCACCATAGATGAGTCTAGACGTAATCACACCACCTGTAGTAAGTGAGAAAGTAAAAGACACATATCCTATCATATTACTTTTAGGAGTTACTTAAAAATTGATACCAATGAAGATATTTCCACAGAGAAAGGCAATCACAGATTCATTAAAAAACTTATGGTTCACCAAATAGAAAGGGATGAGGATTGGATAATTTACCATATTGGGGTTAACAGAGATATACAAACCATGTGAAATATATAATCACCAAAGACGTACGGAAGACCAGGAGAAGACTACTCAACACTGTGTCATAACCTATATGGGAAAAGGATGCGAGGAAGAATAGATACACGTATATGTGTGAAAGAACCACATTTGCACACCTAGAACAAACAAACCATTGTAATCAAATTTGCTTGGATAAAAAATAAAAAGTAAATTATAAATATGAACAACAAGTAATGAGACATAAACATAAAGGGCTTTTTCCTGGCACATTCCATTCTAATTTACAACCTAGAACACCACTTCCATTAAGGCTCTGTTTCCCCAGTTACCAAATTTGGTAAAGGAGAAATGATGCCACCTTGTGGCCGTTTCCTGCAAGAGCAGCTTTAAACTCACAGCTAATGGTCACTTAACATGCACAAGGACTCAGGGCTGTAAAGGACACCTGCCCTAAAAAATTGTGCTGAAGTAGGGAATGGACAAAAATTTCAAAACAGGCAAATGTTTCCAGAAGAGAGTATGAATATTAACGTTTTACTCACGCTCTTTTAAAACAAAGGAAAATGGATAAAAGCTCAACCTCAGGGAGTGTTAGACCCATGCAATCTAATCTACAAAAAGTTTCAACTTACACCAGTCGACTGACCATCAGCAAAAAGTCTACAAACAATAAATGCTGACGGGGTTTTAGAGAACTGTGTACCCTCTACCTGCTGGTGAGACGTAAAGGGGTAACGGCCAATAATGAGAACAGAAAGGAGCTGTGTTTAAAAGTAAAAATGGAGGTACCATTCAATCCAGCAGGCGCACCATTGGACCTCTCACCGGAGAAGACAAGAATCGAGAAGACACAGGCCGCAAAAGCTTCAGTGCAGCCTTATTCACAATAGCCAAGACAGTGAAGGAATCAAAATGTCCAACAACAGGTGAATGGATAAAGAAGAAGTGGTCCATGTACACAATGGAATATTAGCCATGGAAAACAATGAACCATTGTTCTTTGAGGCACCACAAATGAGTCTGGAGATAATCACGAAACATGAGGTAAGTCCGAAAGCAAAAGACCTATATTCTATGATATCACTTATAGGCGTTATCTAATAACTGACACAAATGAATGTATTTCCACAGAGAAAGACACTCACAGACGTAGAAAACAAACTATGCTCATCTAAAAGGAAAGGTGGGGGGAGTGGATAAATTAAGGTTAGTGTTACTATATGTATACAAACATATATTATATACATATCTCAAAAAGACCGACCATATAGAAGGGAGGTGTGCGGAACGCTCTGTAACATTTTACATGGGAAGGGGATCTGTACTTGAATAGACATATATAATGTATAAATGAACCAGGTTGTGTACACCTCGGACAAACAATATTCTAAGCTTTACCCCAATTAAAATAATTTTTAAAACCAAGAAGAAATAATGAGACATAAACGTATGGTGGTTTCTCCATGCACATTCCAATATAATTTACAACCTAGGAACACGACTTCCAGCAAGGCTCTGCTGTCCTAGTACCCAGGTTCGGGAATGGAGGAATGCTGCCTGCTTGAGGCCAATTCCCACAACAGCAACTTTTAACCCATTGCTAAAGGTCACTAAATATTCAACAAACTTGCAGTTCGGTAAATGACACCTGCTCTCTAAAAAATTTCTGGGCTGGAAAATCGACCAAAAAATTTAACAGAGGGCGAGCTTCCAAGAAGACAATTTCAAGAGTTATATTGTACTCCCGACTGTTTCCTTTTTTTAACAGAAAAGAAAACGGTGGAGAAAAATGATGAGTTTTATGAATTTTCAAAGACATGCAAACCCAAAGTACAAAAACCTATCAGCTCACACCAGCCAGAAGGGCCATTAGCATTAATGCTGCAAACAATAAATGCTGAAGCGATTGTGGAGAAATGCGTACCCTCGATTCTAAGGGGGACGTGGTAAGAGCCACTAATGAAAACACAAAGAAGGTGCTTTGATAAGGGTAACACGGTGCTACCAGTCAATCAATCACACCCACTGCTGGGCCTATCACCTGAGAAAATGAGAATCAAAAAGTCACAGGCTTGGGGCTTCCCTGGTGGTGCAGTGGTTGAGAGTCTGCCTGCCAATGCAGGGCACACGGGTTCGAGCCCCGGTCTGGGAAGATCCCACATGCCGCGGAGGAACTGGGCCCGTGAGCCACAACCACTGAGCCTGCGCGCCGAGAGCCTGTGCTCCGCAAAAAGAGAGGCCGCGATAGTGAGAGACCCACGCACCGCGATGAAGAGTGGCCCCCTCTCGCCGCAACTACAGAAAGCCCTCGCACACAAACGAAGATCCAACACAGCCAAAAATAAATAAATAAATAAATAAATAAATATTAAAAAAAAAAAGTCACAGGCTGGCAATCCTGCACTCCAACAATACTGACCATAGCCAACACTTGGAAGCAATGAAAATGTCTATCAACCGAGGAATGCACAAAGTAGATGTGGTCCACGTACACAGTGGAAAATTACTCCAATAAAAAATAAAAATTAAATTTAAAAATCCAACAAAAGTAAAGAGACATCAGCTTGTGTGGGTTTGTCCGGACACACTCCACTCTAATTTATAACCGAGAAACACCACAGGCCGCAAGGGCATTTCCCTAGTTACCAGGGTGGGGAACATAGAAAGGCTGCGACCCTCTGGCAGTTACCTGCAAAAACAGCTTTAAGGCCTGTGCTAATGGTCATTTCATAGGAAGGAGTAATGCAGGACTGTAAATGAAACATGCCCTCAATATGTCTTGAGGGAGGTAATGGCCAAAACATTTCAAAATGTGACACATACTTTAAGAGAACACTTTGAAGAACTAAGGGGTAATCACAGCTTGAAAAATAAAAAGGATATGCCTTAAAGCTCAGTTTCAACGGATTATGAGGCACATGAGAATTCAACCAAAAAGAGGTATCAGCTCACACTTGTCAGAAAAACCATCAGCAAGAAAACTACAAACAATAAATGCTGAAGCTGTTGTGGAGAAATGCATACCCTCAACTTCAAGGGGGACGTAACTTGGAAAGGGCCACAAATGAGAACAGAATGGAGGTGCCTTAAAAAGGTAAACATTGAGCTACCATATGATCCAGCAGGCCCACTCCTCGACCTATAATCTAAGAAGAGAGAATTGGAAAGACACAGGCAGGCAAATCTGCATTGCACAGTATTACAATAGCCAAGATATGGAGGTAACCAAAAAGTCCACCAACAGATGGGTGGACAAAGAAGAACTCCTCCATGTATAGATGGAATATTCGCTAGTGAAAAAAATGAAACAATGCCATTTGCAGCACCATAGATGAGTCTAGACGTAATCACACCACCTGTAGTAAGTGAGAAAGTAAAAGACACATATCCTATCATATCACTTTTAGGAGTTACATAAAAATTGATACTAATGAAGATATTTCCACAGAGAAAGGCAATCACAGATTCATTAAAAAACTTATGGTTCATCAAATAGAAAGGGATGAGGATTGGATAATTTACCATATTGGGGTTAACAGAGATATACAAACCATGTGAAATATATAATCACCAAAGACGTACGGAAGACCAGGAGAAGACTACTCAACATTGTGTCATAACCTATATGGGAAAAGGATGCGAGGAAGAATAGATACACGTATATGTGTGAAAGAACCACATTTGCACACCTAGAACAAACAAACCATTGTAATCAAATTTGCTTGGATAAAAAATAAAAAGTAAATTATAAATATGAACAACAAGTAATGAGACATAAACATAAAGGGCTTTTTCCTGGCACATTCCATTCTAATTTACAACCTAGAACACCACTTCCATTAAGGCTCTGTTTCCCCAGTTACCAAATTTGGTAAAGGAGAAATGATGCCACCTTGTGGCCGTTTCCTGCAAGAGCAGCTTTAAACTCACAGCTAATGGTCACTTAACATGCACAAGGACTCAGGGCTGTAAAGGACACCTGCCCTAAAAAATTGTGCTGAAGTAGGGAATGGACAAAAATTTCAAAACAGGCAAATGTTTCCAGAAGAGAGTATGAATATTAACGTTTTACTCACGCTCTTTTAAAACAAAGGAAAATGGATAAAAGCTCAACCTCAGGGAGTGTTAGACCCATGCAATCTAATCTACAAAAAGTTTCAACTTACACCAGTCGACTGACCATCAGCAAAAAGTCTACAAACAATAAATGCTGACGGGGTTTTAGAGAACTGTGTACCCTCTACCTGCTGGTGAGACGTAAAGGGGTAACGGCCAATAATGAGAACAGAAAGGAGCTGTGTTTAAAAGTAAAAATGGAGGTACCATTCAATCCAGCAGGCGCACCATTGGACCTCTCACCGGAGAAGACAAGAATCGAGAAGACACAAGCCGCAAAAGCTTCAGTGCAGCCTTATTCACAATAGCCAAGACAGTGAAGGAATCAAAATGTCCAACAACAGGTGAATGGATAAAGAAGAAGTGGTCCATGTACACAATGGAATATTAGCCATGGAAAACAATGAACCATTGTTCTTTGAGGCACCACAAATGAGTCTGGAGATAATCACGAAACATGAGGTAAGTCCGAAAGCAAAAGACCTATATTCTATGATATCACTTATAGGCGTTATCTAATAACTGACACAAATGAATGTATTTCCACAGAGAAAGACACTCACAGACGTAGAAAACAAACTATGCTCATCTAAAAGGAAAGGTGGGGGGAGTGGATAAATTAAGGTTAGTGTTACTATATGTATACAAACATATATTATATACATATCTCAAAAAGACCGACCATATAGAAGGGAGGTGTGCGGAACGCTCTGTAACATTTTACATGGGAAGGGGATCTGTACTTGAATAGACATATATAATGCATAAATGAACCAGGTTGTGTACACCTCGGACAAACAATATTCTAAGCTTTACCCCAATTAAAATAATTTTTAAAACCAAGAAGAAATAATGAGACATAAACGTATGGTGGTTTCTCCATGCACATTCCAATATAATTTACAACCTAGGAACACGACTTCCAGCAAGGCTCTGCTGTCCTAGTACCCAGGTTCGGGAATGGAGGAATGCTGCCTGCTTGAGGCCAATTCCCACAACAGCAACTTTTAACCCATTGCTAAAGGTCACTAAATATTCAACAAACTTGCAGTTCGGTAAATGACACCTGCTCTCTAAAAAATTTCTGGGCTGGAAAATCGACCAAAAAATTTAACAGAGGGCGAGCTTCCAAGAAGACAATTTCAAGAGTTATATTGTACTCCCGACTGTTTCCTTTTTTTAACAGAAAAGAAAACGGTGGAGAAAAATGATGAGTTTTATGAATTTTCAAAGACATGCAAACCCAAAGTACAAAAACCTATCAGCTCACACCAGCCAGAAGGGCCATTAGCATTAATGCTGCAAACAATAAATGCTGAAGCGATTGTGGAGAAATGCGTACCCTCGATTCTAAGGGGGACGTGGTAAGAGCCACTAATGAAAACACAAAGAAGGTGCTTTGATAAGGGTAACACGGTGCTACCAGTCAATCAATCACACCCACTGCTGGGCCTATCACCTGAGAAAATGAGAATCAAAAAGTCACAGGCTTGGGGCTTCCCTGGTGGTGCAGTGGTTGAGAGTCTGCCTGCCAATGCAGGGCACACGGGTTCGAGCCCCGGTCTGGGAAGATCCCACATGCCGCGGAGGAACTGGGCCCGTGAGCCACAACCACTGAGCCTGCGCGCCGAGAGCCTGTGCTCCGCAAAAAGAGAGGCCGCGATAGTGAGAGACCCACGCACCGCGATGAAGAGTGGCCCCCTCTCGCCGCAACTACAGAAAGCCCTCGCACACAAACGAAGATCCAACACAGCCAAAAATAAATAAATAAATAAATAAATAAATATTAAAAAAAAAAAGTCACAGGCTGGCAATCCTGCACTCCAACAATACTGACCATAGCCAACACTTGGAAGCAATGAAAATGTCTATCAACCGAGGAATGCACAAAGTAGATGTGGTCCACGTACACAGTGGAAAATTACTCCAATAAAAAATAAAAATTAAATTTAAAAATCCAACAAAAGTAAAGAGACATCAGCTTGTGTGGGTTTGTCCGGACACACTCCACTCTAATTTATAACCGAGAAACACCACAGGCCGCAAGGGCATTTCCCTAGTTACCAGGGTGGGGAACATAGAAAGGCTGCGACCCTCTGGCAGTTACCTGCAAAAACAGCTTTAAGGCCTGTGCTAATGGTCATTTCATAGGAAGGAGTAATGCAGGACTGTAAATGAAACATGCCCTCAATATGTCTTGAGGGAGGTAATGGCCAAAACATTTCAAAATGTGACACATACTTTAAGAGAACACTTTGAAGAACTAAGGGGTAATCACAGCTTGAAAAATAAAAAGGATATGCCTTAAAGCTCAGTTTCAACGGATTATGAGGCACATGAGAATTCAACCAAAAAGAGGTATCAGCTCACACTTGTCAGAAAAACCATCAGCAAGAAAACTACAAACAATAAATGCTGAAGCTGTTGTGGAGAAATGCATACCCTCAACTTCAAGGGGGACGTAACTTGGAAAGGGCCACAAATGAGAACAGAATGGAGGTGCCTTAAAAAGGTAAACATTGAGCTACCATATGATCCAGCAGGCCCACTCCTCGACCTATAATCTAAGAAGAGAGAATTGGAAAGACACAGGCAGGCAAATCTGCATTGCACAGTATTACAATAGCCAAGATATGGAGGTAACCAAAAAGTCCACCAACAGATGGGTGGACAAAGAAGAACTCCTCCATGTATAGATGGAATATTCGCTAGTGAAAAAAATGAAACAATGCCATTTGCAGCACCATAGATGAGTCTAGACGTAATCACACCACCTGTAGTAAGTGAGAAAGTAAAAGACACATATCCTATCATATCACTTTTAGGAGTTACATAAAAATTGATACTAATGAAGATATTTCCACAGAGAAAGGCAATCACAGATTCATTAAAAAACTTATGGTTCATCAAATAGAAAGGGATGAGGATTGGATAATTTACCATATTGGGGTTAACAGAGATATACAAACCATGTGAAATATATAATCACCAAAGACGTACGGAAGACCAGGAGAAGACTACTCAACATTGTGTCATAACCTATATGGGAAAAGGATGCGAGGAAGAATAGATACACGTATATGTGTGAAAGAACCACATTTGCACACCTAGAACAAACAAACCATTGTAATCAAATTTGCTTGGATAAAAAATAAAAAGTAAATTATAAATATGAACAACAAGTAATGAGACATAAACATAAAGGGCTTTTTCCTGGCACATTCCATTCTAATTTACAACCTAGAACACCACTTCCATTAAGGCTCTGTTTCCCCAGTTACCAAATTTGGTAAAGGAGAAATGATGCCACCTTGTGGCCGTTTCCTGCAAGAGCAGCTTTAAACTCACAGCTAATGGTCACTTAACATGCACAAGGACTCAGGGCTGTAAAGGACACCTGCCCTAAAAAATTGTGCTGAAGTAGGGAATGGACAAAAATTTCAAAACAGGCAAATGTTTCCAGAAGAGAGTATGAATATTAACGTTTTACTCACGCTCTTTTAAAACAAAGGAAAATGGATAAAAGCTCAACCTCAGGGAGTGTTAGACCCATGCAATCTAATCTACAAAAAGTTTCAACTTACACCAGTCGACTGACCATCAGCAAAAAGTCTACAAACAATAAATGCTGACGGGGTTTTAGAGAACTGTGTACCCTCTACCTGCTGGTGAGACGTAAAGGGGTAACGGCCAATAATGAGAACAGAAAGGAGCTGTGTTTAAAAGTAAAAATGGAGGTACCATTCAATCCAGCAGGCGCACCATTGGACCTCTCACCGGAGAAGACAAGAATCGAGAAGACACAAGCCGCAAAAGCTTCAGTGCAGCCTTATTCACAATAGCCAAGACAGTGAAGGAATCAAAATGTCCAACAACAGGTGAATGGATAAAGAAGAAGTGGTCCATGTACACAATGGAATATTAGCCATGGAAAACAATGAACCATTGTTCTTTGAGGCACCACAAATGAGTCTGGAGATAATCACGAAACATGAGGTAAGTCCGAAAGCAAAAGACCTATATTCTATGATATCACTTATAGGCGTTATCTAATAACTGACACAAATGAATGTATTTCCACAGAGAAAGACACTCACAGACGTAGAAAACAAACTATGCTCATCTAAAAGGAAAGGTGGGGGGAGTGGATAAATTAAGGTTAGTGTTACTATATGTATACAAACATATATTATATACATATCTCAAAAAGACCGACCATATAGAAGGGAGGTGTGCGGAACGCTCTGTAACATTTTACATGGGAAGGGGATCTGTACTTGAATAGACATATATAATGTATAAATGAACCAGGTTGTGTACACCTCGGACAAACAATATTCTAAGCTTTACCCCAATTAAAATAATTTTTAAAACCAAGAAGAAATAATGAGACATAAACGTATGGTGGTTTCTCCATGCACATTCCAATATAATTTACAACCTAGGAACACGACTTCCAGCAAGGCTCTGCTGTCCTAGTACCCAGGTTCGGGAATGGAGGAATGCTGCCTGCTTGAGGCCAATTCCCACAACAGCAACTTTTAACCCATTGCTAAAGGTCACTAAATATTCAACAAACTTGCAGTTCGGTAAATGACACCTGCTCTCTAAAAAATTTCTGGGCTGGAAAATCGACCAAAAAATTTAACAGAGGGCGAGCTTCCAAGAAGACAATTTCAAGAGTTATATTGTACTCCCGACTGTTTCCTTTTTTTAACAGAAAAGAAAACGGTGGAGAAAAATGATGAGTTTTATGAATTTTCAAAGACATGCAAACCCAAAGTACAAAAACCTATCAGCTCACACCAGCCAGAAGGGCCATTAGCATTAATGCTGCAAACAATAAATGCTGAAGCGATTGTGGAGAAATGCGTACCCTCGATTCTAAGGGGGACGTGGTAAGAGCCACTAATGAAAACACAAAGAAGGTGCTTTGATAAGGGTAACACGGTGCTACCAGTCAATCAATCACACCCACTGCTGGGCCTATCACCTGAGAAAATGAGAATCAAAAAGTCACAGGCTTGGGGCTTCCCTGGTGGTGCAGTGGTTGAGAGTCTGCCTGCCAATGCAGGGCACACGGGTTCGAGCCCCGGTCTGGGAAGATCCCACATGCCGCGGAGGAACTGGGCCCGTGAGCCACAACCACTGAGCCTGCGCGCCGAGAGCCTGTGCTCCGCAAAAAGAGAGGCCGCGATAGTGAGAGACCCACGCACCGCGATGAAGAGTGGCCCCCGCTCGCCGCAACTACAGAAAGCCCTCGCACACAAACGAAGATCCAACACAGCCAAAAATAAATAAATAAATAAATAAATAAATATTAAAAAAAAAAAGTCACAGGCTGGCAATCCTGCACTCCAACAATACTGACCATAGCCAACACTTGGAAGCAATGAAAATGTCTATCAACCGAGGAATGCACAAAGTAGATGTGGTCCACGTACACAGTGGAAAATTACTCCAATAAAAAATAAAAATTAAATTTAAAAATCCAACAAAAGTAAAGAGACATCAGCTTGTGTGGGTTTGTCCGGACACACTCCACTCTAATTTATAACCGAGAAACACCACAGGCCGCAAGGGCATTTCCCTAGTTACCAGGGTGGGGAACATAGAAAGGCTGCGACCCTCTGGCAGTTACCTGCAAAAACAGCTTTAAGGCCTGTGCTAATGGTCATTTCATAGGAAGGAGTAATGCAGGACTGTAAATGAAACATGCCCTCAATATGTCTTGAGGGAGGTAATGGCCAAAACATTTCAAAATGTGACACATACTTTAAGAGAACACTTTGAAGAACTAAGGGGTAATCACAGCTTGAAAAATAAAAAGGATATGCCTTAAAGCTCAGTTTCAACGGATTATGAGGCACATGAGAATTCAACCAAAAAGAGGTATCAGCTCACACTTGTCAGAAAAACCATCAGCAAGAAAACTACAAACAATAAATGCTGAAGCTGTTGTGGAGAAATGCATACCCTCAACTTCAAGGGGGACGTAACTTGGAAAGGGCCACAAATGAGAACAGAATGGAGGTGCCTTAAAAAGGTAAACATTGAGCTACCATATGATCCAGCAGGCCCACTCCTCGACCTATAATCTAAGAAGAGAGAATTGGAAAGACACAGGCAGGCAAATCTGCATTGCACAGTATTACAATAGCCAAGATATGGAGGTAACCAAAAAGTCCACCAACAGATGGGTGGACAAAGAAGAACTCCTCCATGTATAGATGGAATATTCGCTAGTGAAAAAAATGAAACAATGCCATTTGCAGCACCATAGATGAGTCTAGACGTAATCACACCACCTGTAGTAAGTGAGAAAGTAAAAGACACATATCCTATCATATCACTTTTAGGAGTTACATAAAAATTGATACTAATGAAGATATTTCCACAGAGAAAGGCAATCACAGATTCATTAAAAAACTTATGGTTCATCAAATAGAAAGGGATGAGGATTGGATAATTTACCATATTGGGGTTAACAGAGATATACAAACCATGTGAAATATATAATCACCAAAGACGTACGGAAGACCAGGAGAAGACTACTCAACATTGTGTCATAACCTATATGGGAAAAGGATGCGAGGAAGAATAGATACACGTATATGTGTGAAAGAACCACATTTGCACACCTAGAACAAACAAACCATTGTAATCAAATTTGCTTGGATAAAAAATAAAAAGTAAATTATAAATATGAACAACAAGTAATGAGACATAAACATAAAGGGCTTTTTCCTGGCACATTCCATTCTAATTTACAACCTAGAACACCACTTCCATTAAGGCTCTGTTTCCCCAGTTACCAAATTTGGTAAAGGAGAAATGATGCCACCTTGTGGCCGTTTCCTGCAAGAGCAGCTTTAAACTCACAGCTAATGGTCACTTAACATGCACAAGGACTCAGGGCTGTAAAGGACACCTGCCCTAAAAAATTGTGCTGAAGTAGGGAATGGACAAAAATTTCAAAACAGGCAAATGTTTCCAGAAGAGAGTATGAATATTAACGTTTTACTCACGCTCTTTTAAAACAAAGGAAAATGGATAAAAGCTCAACCTCAGGGAGTGTTAGACCCATGCAATCTAATCTACAAAAAGTTTCAACTTACACCAGTCGACTGACCATCAGCAAAAAGTCTACAAACAATAAATGCTGACGGGGTTTTAGAGAACTGTGTACCCTCTACCTGCTGGTGAGACGTAAAGGGGTAACGGCCAATAATGAGAACAGAAAGGAGCTGTGTTTAAAAGTAAAAATGGAGGTACCATTCAATCCAGCAGGCGCACCATTGGACCTCTCACCGGAGAAGACAAGAATCGAGAAGACACAAGCCGCAAAAGCTTCAGTGCAGCCTTATTCACAATAGCCAAGACAGTGAAGGAATCAAAATGTCCAACAACAGGTGAATGGATAAAGAAGAAGTGGTCCATGTACACAATGGAATATTAGCCATGGAAAACAATGAACCATTGTTCTTTGAGGCACCACAAATGAGTCTGGAGATAATCACGAAACATGAGGTAAGTCCGAAAGCAAAAGACCTATATTCTATGATATCACTTATAGGCGTTATCTAATAACTGACACAAATGAATGTATTTCCACAGAGAAAGACACTCACAGACGTAGAAAACAAACTATGCTCATCTAAAAGGAAAGGTGGGGGGAGTGGATAAATTAAGGTTAGTGTTACTATATGTATACAAACATATATTATATACATATCTCAAAAAGACCGACCATATAGAAGGGAGGTGTGCGGAACGCTCTGTAACATTTTACATGGGAAGGGGATCTGTACTTGAATAGACATATATAATGTATAAATGAACCAGGTTGTGTACACCTCGGACAAACAATATTCTAAGCTTTACCCCAATTAAAATAATTTTTAAAACCAAGAAGAAATAATGAGACATAAACGTATGGTGGTTTCTCCATGCACATTCCAATATAATTTACAACCTAGGAACACGACTTCCAGCAAGGCTCTGCTGTCCTAGTACCCAGGTTCGGGAATGGAGGAATGCTGCCTGCTTGAGGCCAATTCCCACAACAGCAACTTTTAACCCATTGCTAAAGGTCACTAAATATTCAACAAACTTGCAGTTCGGTAAATGACACCTGCTCTCTAAAAAATTTCTGGGCTGGAAAATCGACCAAAAAATTTAACAGAGGGCGAGCTTCCAAGAAGACAATTTCAAGAGTTATATTGTACTCCCGACTGTTTCCTTTTTTTAACAGAAAAGAAAACGGTGGAGAAAAATGATGAGTTTTATGAATTTTCAAAGACATGCAAACCCAAAGTACAAAAACCTATCAGCTCACACCAGCCAGAAGGGCCATTAGCATTAATGCTGCAAACAATAAATGCTGAAGCGATTGTGGAGAAATGCGTACCCTCGATTCTAAGGGGGACGTGGTAAGAGCCACTAATGAAAACACAAAGAAGGTGCTTTGATAAGGGTAACACGGTGCTACCAGTCAATCAATCACACCCACTGCTGGGCCTATCACCTGAGAAAATGAGAATCAAAAAGTCACAGGCTTGGGGCTTCCCTGGTGGTGCAGTGGTTGAGAGTCTGCCTGCCAATGCAGGGCACACGGGTTCGAGCCCCGGTCTGGGAAGATCCCACATGCCGCGGAGGAACTGGGCCCGTGAGCCACAACCACTGAGCCTGCGCGCCGAGAGCCTGTGCTCCGCAAAAAGAGAGGCCGCGATAGTGAGAGACCCACGCACCGCGATGAAGAGTGGCCCCCGCTCGCCGCAACTACAGAAAGCCCTCGCACACAAACGAAGATCCAACACAGCCAAAAATAAATAAATAAATAAATAAATAAATATTAAAAAAAAAAAGTCACAGGCTGGCAATCCTGCACTCCAACAATACTGACCATAGCCAACACTTGGAAGCAATGAAAATGTCTATCAACCGAGGAATGCACAAAGTAGATGTGGTCCACGTACACAGTGGAAAATTACTCCAATAAAAAATAAAAATTAAATTTAAAAATCCAACAAAAGTAAAGAGACATCAGCTTGTGTGGGTTTGTCCGGACACACTCCACTCTAATTTATAACCGAGAAACACCACAGGCCGCAAGGGCATTTCCCTAGTTACCAGGGTGGGGAACATAGAAAGGCTGCGACCCTCTGGCAGTTACCTGCAAAAACAGCTTTAAGGCCTGTGCTAATGGTCATTTCATAGGAAGGAGTAATGCAGGACTGTAAATGAAACATGCCCTCAATATGTCTTGAGGGAGGTAATGGCCAAAACATTTCAAAATGTGACACATACTTTAAGAGAACACTTTGAAGAACTAAGGGGTAATCACAGCTTGAAAAATAAAAAGGATATGCCTTAAAGCTCAGTTTCAACGGATTATGAGGCACATGAGAATTCAACCAAAAAGAGGTATCAGCTCACACTTGTCAGAAAAACCATCAGCAAGAAAACTACAAACAATAAATGCTGAAGCTGTTGTGGAGAAATGCATACCCTCAACTTCAAGGGGGACGTAACTTGGAAAGGGCCACAAATGAGAACAGAATGGAGGTGCCTTAAAAAGGTAAACATTGAGCTACCATATGATCCAGCAGGCCCACTCCTCGACCTATAATCTAAGAAGAGAGAATTGGAAAGACACAGGCAGGCAAATCTGCATTGCACAGTATTACAATAGCCAAGATATGGAGGTAACCAAAAAGTCCACCAACAGATGGGTGGACAAAGAAGAACTCCTCCATGTATAGATGGAATATTCGCTAGTGAAAAAAATGAAACAATGCCATTTGCAGCACCATAGATGAGTCTAGACGTAATCACACCACCTGTAGTAAGTGAGAAAGTAAAAGACACATATCCTATCATATCACTTTTAGGAGTTACATAAAAATTGATACCAATGAAGATATTTCCACAGAGAAAGGCAATCACAGATTCATTAAAAAACTTATGGTTCACCAAATAGAAAGGGATGAGGATTGGATAATTTACCATATTGGGGTTAACAGAGATATACAAACCATGTGAAATATATAATCACCAAAGACGTACGGAAGACCAGGAGAAGACTACTCAACACTGTGTCATAACCTATATGGGAAAAGGATGCGAGGAAGAATAGATACACGTATATGTGTGAAAGAACCACATTTGCACACCTAGAACAAACAAACCATTGTAATCAAATTTGCTTGGATAAAAAATAAAAAGTAAATTATAAATATGAACAACAAGTAATGAGACATAAACATAAAGGGCTTTTTCCTGGCACATTCCATTCTAATTTACAACCTAGAACACCACTTCCATTAAGGCTCTGTTTCCCCAGTTACCAAATTTGGTAAAGGAGAAATGATGCCACCTTGTGGCCGTTTCCTGCAAGAGCAGCTTTAAACTCACAGCTAATGGTCACTTAACATGCACAAGGACTCAGGGCTGTAAAGGACACCTGCCCTAAAAAATTGTGCTGAAGTAGGGAATGGACAAAAATTTCAAAACAGGCAAATGTTTCCAGAAGAGAGTATGAATATTAACGTTTTACTCACGCTCTTTTAAAACAAAGGAAAATGGATAAAAGCTCAACCTCAGGGAGTGTTAGACCCATGCAATCTAATCTACAAAAAGTTTCAACTTACACCAGTCGACTGACCATCAGCAAAAAGTCTACAAACAATAAATGCTGACGGGGTTTTAGAGAACTGTGTACCCTCTACCTGCTGGTGAGACGTAAAGGGGTAACGGCCAATAATGAGAACAGAAAGGAGCTGTGTTTAAAAGTAAAAATGGAGGTACCATTCAATCCAGCAGGCGCACCATTGGACCTCTCACCGGAGAAGACAAGAATCGAGAAGACACAGGCCGCAAAAGCTTCAGTGCAGCCTTATTCACAATAGCCAAGACAGTGAAGGAATCAAAATGTCCAACAACAGGTGAATGGATAAAGAAGAAGTGGTCCATGTACACAATGGAATATTAGCCATGGAAAACAATGAACCATTGTTCTTTGAGGCACCACAAATGAGTCTGGAGATAATCACGAAACATGAGGTAAGTCCGAAAGCAAAAGACCTATATTCTATGATATCACTTATAGGCGTTATCTAATAACTGACACAAATGAATGTATTTCCACAGAGAAAGACACTCACAGACGTAGAAAACAAACTATGCTCATCTAAAAGGAAAGGTGGGGGGAGTGGATAAATTAAGGTTAGTGTTACTATATGTATACAAACATATATTATATACATATCTCAAAAAGACCGACCATATAGAAGGGAGGTGTGCGGAACGCTCTGTAACATTTTACATGGGAAGGGGATCTGTACTTGAATAGACATATATAATGTATAAATGAACCAGGTTGTGTACACCTCGGACAAACAATATTCTAAGCTTTACCCCAATTAAAATAATTTTTAAAACCAAGAAGAAATAATGAGACATAAACGTATGGTGGTTTCTCCATGCACATTCCAATATAATTTACAACCTAGGAACACGACTTCCAGCAAGGCTCTGCTGTCCTAGTACCCAGGTTCGGGAATGGAGGAATGCTGCCTGCTTGAGGCCAATTCCCACAACAGCAACTTTTAACCCATTGCTAAAGGTCACTAAATATTCAACAAACTTGCAGTTCGGTAAATGACACCTGCTCTCTAAAAAATTTCTGGGCTGGAAAATCGACCAAAAAATTTAACAGAGGGCGAGCTTCCAAGAAGACAATTTCAAGAGTTATATTGTACTCCCGAGTGTTTCCTTTTTTTAACAGAAAAGAAAACGGTGGAGAAAAATGATGAGTTTTATGAATTTTCAAAGACATGCAAACCCAAAGTACAAAAACCTATCAGCTCACACCAGCCAGAAGGGCCATTAGCATTAATGCTGCAAACAATAAATGCTGAAGCGATTGTGGAGAAATGCGTACCCTCGATTCTAAGGGGGACGTGGTAAGAGCCACTAATGAAAACACAAAGAAGGTGCTTTGATAAGGGTAACACGGTGCTACCAGTCAATCAATCACACCCACTGCTGGGCCTATCACCTGAGAAAATGAGAATCAAAAAGTCACAGGCTTGGGGCTTCCCTGGTGGTGCAGTGGTTGAGAGTCTGCCTGCCAATGCAGGGCACACGGGTTCGAGCCCCGGTCTGGGAAGATCCCACATGCCGCGGAGGAACTGGGCCCGTGAGCCACAACCACTGAGCCTGCGCGCCGAGAGCCTGTGCTCCGCAAAAAGAGAGGCCGCGATAGTGAGAGACCCACGCACCGCGATGAAGAGTGGCCCCCTCTCGCCGCAACTACAGAAAGCCCTCGCACACAAACGAAGATCCAACACAGCCAAAAATAAATAAATAAATAAATAAATAAATATTAAAAAAAAAAAGTCACAGGCTGGCAATCCTGCACTCCAACAATACTGACCATAGCCAACACTTGGAAGCAATGAAAATGTCTATCAACCGAGGAATGCACAAAGTAGATGTGGTCCACGTACACAGTGGAAAATTACTCCAATAAAAAATAAAAATTAAATTTAAAAATCCAACAAAAGTAAAGAGACATCAGCTTGTGTGGGTTTGTCCGGACACACTCCACTCTAATTTATAACCGAGAAACACCACAGGCCGCAAGGGCATTTCCCTAGTTACCAGGGTGGGGAACATAGAAAGGCTGCGACCCTCTGGCAGTTACCTGCAAAAACAGCTTTAAGGCCTGTGCTAATGGTCATTTCATAGGAAGGAGTAATGCAGGACTGTAAATGAAACATGCCCTCAATATGTCTTGAGGGAGGTAATGGCCAAAACATTTCAAAATGTGACACATACTTTAAGAGAACACTTTGAAGAACTAAGGGGTAATCACAGCTTGAAAAATAAAAAGGATATGCCTTAAAGCTCAGTTTCAACGGATTATGAGGCACATGAGAATTCAACCAAAAAGAGGTATCAGCTCACACTTGTCAGAAAAACCATCAGCAAGAAAACTACAAACAATAAATGCTGAAGCTGTTGTGGAGAAATGCATACCCTCAACTTCAAGGGGGACGTAACTTGGAAAGGGCCACAAATGAGAACAGAATGGAGGTGCCTTAAAAAGGTAAACATTGAGCTACCATATGATCCAGCAGGCCCACTCCTCGACCTATAATCTAAGAAGAGAGAATTGGAAAGACACAGGCAGGCAAATCTGCATTGCACAGTATTACAATAGCCAAGATATGGAGGTAACCAAAAAGTCCACCAACAGATGGGTGGACAAAGAAGAACTCCTCCATGTATAGATGGAATATTCGCTAGTGAAAAAAATGAAACAATGCCATTTGCAGCACCATAGATGAGTCTAGACGTAATCACACCACCTGTAGTAAGTGAGAAAGTAAAAGACACATATCCTATCATATCACTTTTAGGAGTTACATAAAAATTGATACTAATGAAGATATTTCCACAGAGAAAGGCAATCACAGATTCATTAAAAAACTTATGGTTCATCAAATAGAAAGGGATGAGGATTGGATAATTTACCATATTGGGGTTAACAGAGATATACAAACCATGTGAAATATATAATCACCAAAGACGTACGGAAGACCAGGAGAAGACTACTCAACATTGTGTCATAACCTATATGGGAAAAGGATGCGAGGAAGAATAGATACACGTATATGTGTGAAACAACCACATTTGCACGCCTAGAACAAACAAACCATTGTAATCAAATTTGCTTGGATAAAAAAATAAAAAGTAAATTATAAATAAGAACAAGAAGTAATGAGACATAAATATAAAGGGTTTTTCCTGGCACATTCCATTCTAATTTACAACCTAGAACACCACTTCCAGTAAGGCTCTGTTTCCCCAGTTACCAAATTTGGTAAAGGAGAAATGATGCCACCTTGTGGCCGATTCCTGCAAGAGCAGCTTTAAACTCACAGCTAATGGTCACTTAACATGCACAAGGACTCAGGGCTGTAAAGGACACCTGCCCTAAAAAATTGTGCTGAAGTAGGGAATGGACAAAAAATTCAAAGCAGGCAAATGTTTCCAGAAGAGAGTATGAATATTAACGTTTTACTCACGCTCTTTTAAAACAAAGGAAAACGGATAAAAGCTCAACCTCAGGGAGTGTTAGACCCATGCAATCTAATCTACAAAAAGTTTCAACTTACACCAGTCGACTGACCATCAGCAAAAAGTCTACAAACAATAAATGCTGAAGGGGTTTTAGAGAACTGTGTACCCTCTACCTGCTGGTGAGACGTAAAGGGGTAACGGCCAATAATGAGAACAGAAAGGAGCTGTGTTTAAAAGTAAAAATGGAGGTACCATTCAATCCAGCAGGCGCACCATTGGACCTCTCACCGGAGAAGACAAGAATCGAGAAGACACAGGCCGCAAAAGCTTCAGTGCAGCCTTATTCACAATAGCCAAGACAGTGAAGGAATCAAAATGTCCAACAACAGGTGAATGGATAAAGAAGTGGTCCATGTACACAATGGAATATTAGCCATGGAAAACAATGAACCATTGTTCTTTGAGGCACCACAAATGAGTCTGGAGATAATCACGAAACATGAGGTAAGTCCGAAAGCAAAAGACCTATATTCTATGATATCACTTATAGGCGTTATCTAATAACTGACACAAATGAATGTATTTCCACAGAGAAAGACACTCACAGACGTAGAAAACAAACTATGCTCATCTAAAAGGAAAGGTGGGGGGAGTGGATAAATTAAGGTTAGTGTTACTATATGTATACAAACATATATTATATACATATCTCAAAAAGACCGACCATATAGAAGGGAGGTGTGCGGAACGCTCTGTAACATTTTACATGGGAAGGGGATCTGTACTTGAATAGACATATATAATGCATAAATGAACCAGGTTGTGTACACCTCGGACAAACAATATTCTAAGCTTTACCCCAATTAAAATAATTTTTAAAACCAAGAAGAAATAATGAGACATAAACGTATGGTGGTTTCTCCATGCACATTCCAATATAATTTACAACCTAGGAACACGACTTCCAGCAAGGCTCTGCTGTCCTAGTACCCAGGTTCGGGAATGGAGGAATGCTGCCTGCTTGAGGCCAATTCCCACAACAGCAACTTTTAACCCATTGCTAAAGGTCACTAAATATTCAACAAACTTGCAGTTCGGTAAATGACACCTGCTCTCTAAAAAATTTCTGGGCTGCAAAATCGACCAAAAAATTTAACAGAGGGCGAGCTTCCAAGAAGACAATTTCAAGAGTTATATTGTACTCCCGACTGTTTCCTTTTTTTAACAGAAAAGAAAACGGTGGAGAAAAATGATGAGTTTTATGAATTTTCAAAGACATGCAAACCCAAAGTACAAAAACCTATCAGCTCACACCAGCCAGAAGGGCCATTAGCATTAATGCTGCAAACAATAAATGCTGAAGCGATTGTGGAGAAATGCGTACCCTCGATTCTAAGGGGGACGTGGTAAGAGCCACTAATGAAAACACAAAGAAGGTGCTTTGATAAGGGTAACACGGTGCTACCAGTCAATCAATCACACCCACTGCTGGGCCTATCACCTGAGAAAATGAGAATCAAAAAGTCACAGGCTTGGGGCTTCCCTGGTGGTGCAGTGGTTGAGAGTCTGCCTGCCAATGCAGGGCACACGGGTTCGAGCCCCGGTCTGGGAAGATCCCACATGCCGCGGAGGAACTGGGCCCGTGAGCCACAACCACTGAGCCTGCGCGCCGAGAGCCTGTGCTCCGCAAAAAGAGAGGCCGCGATAGTGAGAGACCCACGCACCGCGATGAAGAGTGGCCCCCTCTCGCCGCAACTACAGAAAGCCCTCGCACACAAACGAAGATCCAACACAGCCAAAAATAAATAAATAAATAAATAAATAAATATTAAAAAAAAAAAGTCACAGGCTGGCAATCCTGCACTCCAACAATACTGACCATAGCCAACACTTGGAAGCAATGAAAATGTCTATCAACCGAGGAATGCACAAAGTAGATGTGGTCCACGTACACAGTGGAAAATTACTCCAATAAAAAATAAAAATTAAATTTAAAAATCCAACAAAAGTAAAGAGACATCAGCTTGTGTGGGTTTGTCCGGACACACTCCACTCTAATTTATAACCGAGAAACACCACAGGCCGCAAGGGCATTTCCCTAGTTACCAGGGTGGGGAACATAGAAAGGCTGCGACCCTCTGGCAGTTACCTGCAAAAACAGCTTTAAGGCCTGTGCTAATGGTCATTTCATAGGAAGGAGTAATGCAGGACTGTAAATGAAACATGCCCTCAATATGTCTTGAGGGAGGTAATGGCCAAAACATTTCAAAATGTGACACATACTTTAAGAGAACACTTTGAAGAACTAAGGGGTAATCACAGCTTGAAAAATAAAAAGGATATGCCTTAAAGCTCAGTTTCAACGGATTATGAGGCACATGAGAATTCAACCAAAAAGAGGTATCAGCTCACACTTGTCAGAAAAACCATCAGCAAGAAAACTACAAACAATAAATGCTGAAGCTGTTGTGGAGAAATGCATACCCTCAACTTCAAGGGGGACGTAACTTGGAAAGGGCCACAAATGAGAACAGAATGGAGGTGCCTTAAAAAGGTAAACATTGAGCTACCATATGATCCAGCAGGCCCACTCCTCGACCTATAATCTAAGAAGAGAGAATTGGAAAGACACAGGCAGGCAAATCTGCATTGCACAGTATTACAATAGCCAAGATATGGAGGTAACCAAAAAGTCCACCAACAGATGGGTGGACAAAGAAGAACTCCTCCATGTATAGATGGAATATTCGCTAGTGAAAAAAATGAAACAATGCCATTTGCAGCACCATAGATGAGTCTAGACGTAATCACACCACCTGTAGTAAGTGAGAAAGTAAAAGACACATATCCTATCATATCACTTTTAGGAGTTACATAAAAATTGATACTAATGAAGATATTTCCACAGAGAAAGGCAATCACAGATTCATTAAAAAACTTATGGTTCATCAAATAGAAAGGGATGAGGATTGGATAATTTACCATATTGGGGTTAACAGAGATATACAAACCATGTGAAATATATAATCACCAAAGACGTACGGAAGACCAGGAGAAGACTACTCAACATTGTGTCATAACCTATATGGGAAAAGGATGCGAGGAAGAATAGATACACGTATATGTGTGAAAGAACCACATTTGCACACCTAGAACAAACAAACCATTGTAATCAAATTTGCTTGGATAAAAAATAAAAAGTAAATTATAAATATGAACAACAAGTAATGAGACATAAACATAAAGGGCTTTTTCCTGGCACATTCCATTCTAATTTACAACCTAGAACACCACTTCCATTAAGGCTCTGTTTCCCCAGTTACCAAATTTGGTAAAGGAGAAATGATGCCACCTTGTGGCCGTTTCCTGCAAGAGCAGCTTTAAACTCACAGCTAATGGTCACTTAA
The DNA here is from genome assembly GCF_965194825.1 of Balaenoptera physalus. Lineage (NCBI taxonomy): Eukaryota > Metazoa > Chordata > Mammalia > Artiodactyla > Balaenopteridae > Balaenoptera > Balaenoptera physalus. The sequence goes on from NW_028125807.1 coordinate 194,677, forward strand.
CATGCACAAGGACTCAGGGCTGTAAAGGACACCTGCCCTAAAAAATTGTGCTGAAGTAGGGAATGGACAAAAATTTCAAAACAGGCAAATGTTTCCAGAAGAGAGTATGAATATTAACGTTTTACTCACGCTCTTTTAAAACAAAGGAAAATGGATAAAAGCTCAACCTCAGGGAGTGTTAGACCCATGCAATCTAATCTACAAAAAGTTTCAACTTACACCAGTCGACTGACCATCAGCAAAAAGTCTACAAACAATAAATGCTGACGGGGTTTTAGAGAACTGTGTACCCTCTACCTGCTGGTGAGACGTAAAGGGGTAACGGCCAATAATGAGAACAGAAAGGAGCTGTGTTTAAAAGTAAAAATGGAGGTACCATTCAATCCAGCAGGCGCACCATTGGACCTCTCACCGGAGAAGACAAGAATCGAGAAGACACAAGCCGCAAAAGCTTCAGTGCAGCCTTATTCACAATAGCCAAGACAGTGAAGGAATCAAAATGTCCAACAACAGGTGAATGGATAAAGAAGAAGTGGTCCATGTACACAATGGAATATTAGCCATGGAAAACAATGAACCATTGTTCTTTGAGGCACCACAAATGAGTCTGGAGATAATCACGAAACATGAGGTAAGTCCGAAAGCAAAAGACCTATATTCTATGATATCACTTATAGGCGTTATCTAATAACTGACACAAATGAATGTATTTCCACAGAGAAAGACACTCACAGACGTAGAAAACAAACTATGCTCATCTAAAAGGAAAGGTGGGGGGAGTGGATAAATTAAGGTTAGTGTTACTATATGTATACAAACATATATTATATACATATCTCAAAAAGACCGACCATATAGAAGGGAGGTGTGCGGAACGCTCTGTAACATTTTACATGGGAAGGGGATCTGTACTTGAATAGACATATATAATGTATAAATGAACCAGGTTGTGTACACCTCGGACAAACAATATTCTAAGCTTTACCCCAATTAAAATAATTTTTAAAACCAAGAAGAAATAATGAGACATAAACGTATGGTGGTTTCTCCATGCACATTCCAATATAATTTACAACCTAGGAACACGACTTCCAGCAAGGCTCTGCTGTCCTAGTACCCAGGTTCGGGAATGGAGGAATGCTGCCTGCTTGAGGCCAATTCCCACAACAGCAACTTTTAACCCATTGCTAAAGGTCACTAAATATTCAACAAACTTGCAGTTCGGTAAATGACACCTGCTCTCTAAAAAATTTCTGGGCTGGAAAATCGACCAAAAAATTTAACAGAGGGCGAGCTTCCAAGAAGACAATTTCAAGAGTTATATTGTACTCCCGACTGTTTCCTTTTTTTAACAGAAAAGAAAACGGTGGAGAAAAATGATGAGTTTTATGAATTTTCAAAGACATGCAAACCCAAAGTACAAAAACCTATCAGCTCACACCAGCCAGAAGGGCCATTAGCATTAATGCTGCAAACAATAAATGCTGAAGCGATTGTGGAGAAATGCGTACCCTCGATTCTAAGGGGGACGTGGTAAGAGCCACTAATGAAAACACAAAGAAGGTGCTTTGATAAGGGTAACACGGTGCTACCAGTCAATCAATCACACCCACTGCTGGGCCTATCACCTGAGAAAATGAGAATCAAAAAGTCACAGGCTTGGGGCTTCCCTGGTGGTGCAGTGGTTGAGAGTCTGCCTGCCAATGCAGGGCACACGGGTTCGAGCCCCGGTCTGGGAAGATCCCACATGCCGCGGAGGAACTGGGCCCGTGAGCCACAACCACTGAGCCTGCGCGCCGAGAGCCTGTGCTCCGCAAAAAGAGAGGCCGCGATAGTGAGAGACCCACGCACCGCGATGAAGAGTGGCCCCCGCTCGCCGCAACTACAGAAAGCCCTCGCACACAAACGAAGATCCAACACAGCCAAAAATAAATAAATAAATAAATAAATAAATATTAAAAAAAAAAAGTCACAGGCTGGCAATCCTGCACTCCAACAATACTGACCATAGCCAACACTTGGAAGCAATGAAAATGTCTATCAACCGAGGAATGCACAAAGTAGATGTGGTCCACGTACACAGTGGAAAATTACTCCAATAAAAAATAAAAATTAAATTTAAAAATCCAACAAAAGTAAAGAGACATCAGCTTGTGTGGGTTTGTCCGGACACACTCCACTCTAATTTATAACCGAGAAACACCACAGGCCGCAAGGGCATTTCCCTAGTTACCAGGGTGGGGAACATAGAAAGGCTGCGACCCTCTGGCAGTTACCTGCAAAAACAGCTTTAAGGCCTGTGCTAATGGTCATTTCATAGGAAGGAGTAATGCAGGACTGTAAATGAAACATGCCCTCAATATGTCTTGAGGGAGGTAATGGCCAAAACATTTCAAAATGTGACACATACTTTAAGAGAACACTTTGAAGAACTAAGGGGTAATCACAGCTTGAAAAATAAAAAGGATATGCCTTAAAGCTCAGTTTCAACGGATTATGAGGCACATGAGAATTCAACCAAAAAGAGGTATCAGCTCACACTTGTCAGAAAAACCATCAGCAAGAAAACTACAAACAATAAATGCTGAAGCTGTTGTGGAGAAATGCATACCCTCAACTTCAAGGGGGACGTAACTTGGAAAGGGCCACAAATGAGAACAGAATGGAGGTGCCTTAAAAAGGTAAACATTGAGCTACCATATGATCCAGCAGGCCCACTCCTCGACCTATAATCTAAGAAGAGAGAATTGGAAAGACACAGGCAGGCAAATCTGCATTGCACAGTATTACAATAGCCAAGATATGGAGGTAACCAAAAAGTCCACCAACAGATGGGTGGACAAAGAAGAACTCCTCCATGTATAGATGGAATATTCGCTAGTGAAAAAAATGAAACAATGCCATTTGCAGCACCATAGATGAGTCTAGACGTAATCACACCACCTGTAGTAAGTGAGAAAGTAAAAGACACATATCCTATCATATCACTTTTAGGAGTTACATAAAAATTGATACTAATGAAGATATTTCCACAGAGAAAGGCAATCACAGATTCATTAAAAAACTTATGGTTCATCAAATAGAAAGGGATGAGGATTGGATAATTTACCATATTGGGGTTAACAGAGATATACAAACCATGTGAAATATATAATCACCAAAGACGTACGGAAGACCAGGAGAAGACTACTCAACATTGTGTCATAATCTCTATGGGAAAAGGATGCGAGGAAGAATAGATACACGTATATGTGTGAAAGAACCACATTTGCACACCTAGAACAAACAAACCATTGTAATCAAATTTGCTTGGATAAAAAATAAAAAGTAAATTATAAATATGAACAACAAGTAATGAGACATAAACATAAAGGGCTTTTTCCTGGCACATTCCATTCTAATTTACAACCTAGAACACCACTTCCATTAAGGCTCTGTTTCCCCAGTTACCAAATTTGGTAAAGGAGAAATGATGCCACCTTGTGGCCGTTTCCTGCAAGAGCAGCTTTAAACTCACAGCTAATGGTCACTTAACATGCACAAGGACTCAGGGCTGTAAAGGACACCTGCCCTAAAAAATTGTGCTGAAGGAGGGAATGGACAAAAATTTCAAAACAGGCAAATGTTTCCAGAAGAGAGTATGAATATTAACGTTTTACTCACGCTCTTTTAAAACAAAGGAAAATGGATAAAAGCTCAACCTCAGGGAGTGTTAGACCCATGCAATCTAATCTACAAAAAGTTTCAACTTACACCAGTCGACTGACCATCAGCAAAAAGTCTACAAACAATAAATGCTGACGGGGTTTTAGAGAACTGTGTACCCTCTACCTGCTGGTGAGACGTAAAGGGGTAACGGCCAATAATGAGAACAGAAAGGAGCTGTGTTTAAAAGTAAAAATGGAGGTACCATTCAATCCAGCAGGCGCACCATTGGACCTCTCACCGGAGAAGACAAGAATCGAGAAGACACAGGCCGCAAAAGCTTCAGTGCAGCCTTATTCACAATAGCCAAGACAGTGAAGGAATCAAAATGTCCAACAACAGGTGAATGGATAAAGAAGAAGTGGTCCATGTACACAATGGAATATTAGCCATGGAAAACAATGAACCATTGTTCTTTGAGGCACCACAAATGAGTCTGGAGATAATCACGAAACATGAGGTAAGTCCGAAAGCAAAAGACCTATATTCTATGATATCACTTATAGGCGTTATCTAATAACTGACACAAATGAATATATTTCCACAGAGAAAGACACTCACAGACGTAGAAAACAAACTATGCTCATCTGAAAGGAAAGGTGGGGGGAGTGGATAAATTAAGGTTAGTGTTACTATATGTATACAAACACATATTATATACATATCCCAAAAAGACCGACCATATAGAAGGGAGGTGTGCGGAACGCTCTGTAACATTTTACATGGGAAGGGGATCTGTACTTGAATAGACATATATAATGTATAAATGAACCAGGTTGTGTACACCTCGGACAAACAATATTCTAAGCTTTACCCCATTTAATATAATTTTTAAAACCAAGAAGAAATAATGAGACATAAACGTATGGTGGTTTCTCCATGCACATTCCAATATAATTTACAACCTAGGAACACGACTTCCAGCAAGGCTCTGCTGTCCTAGTACCCAGGTTCGGGAATGGAGGAATGCTGCCTGCTTGAGGCCAATTCCCACAACAGCAACTTTTAACCCATTGCTAAAGGTCACTAAATATTCAACAAACTTGCAGTTCGGTAAATGACACCTGCTCTCTAAAAAATTTCTGGGCTGGAAAATCGACCAAAAAATTTAACAGAGGGCGAGCTTCCAAGAAGACAATTTCAAGAGTTATATTGTACTCCCGACTGTTTCCTTTTTTTAACAGAAAAGAAAACGGTGGAGAAAAATGATGAGTTTTATGAATTTTCAAAGACATGCAAACCCAAAGTACAAAAACCTATCAGCTCACACCAGCCAGAAGGGCCATTAGCATTAATGCTGCAAACAATAAATGCTGAAGCGATTGTGGAGAAATGCGTACCCTCGATTCTAAGGGGGACGTGGTAAGAGCCACTAATGAAAACACAAAGAAGGTGCTTTGATAAGGGTAACACGGTGCTACCAGTCAATCAATCACACCCACTGCTGGGCCTATCACCTGAGAAAATGAGAATCAAAAAGTCACAGGCTTGGGGCTTCCCTGGTGGTGCAGTGGTTGAGAGTCTGCCTGCCAATGCAGGGCACACGGGTTCGAGCCCCGGTCTGGGAAGATCCCACATGCCGCGGAGGAACTGGGCCCGTGAGCCACAACCACTGAGCCTGCGCGCCGAGAGCCTGTGCTCCGCAAAAAGAGAGGCCGCGATAGTGAGAGACCCACGCACCGCGATGAAGAGTGGCCCCCGCTCGCCGCAACTACAGAAAGCCCTCGCGCACAAACGAAGATCCAACACAGCCAAAAATAAATAAATAAATAAATAAATAAATAAATATTAAAAAAAAAAAAGTCACAGGCTGGCAATCCTGCACTCCAACAATACTGACCATAGCCAACACTTGGAAGCAATGAAAATGTCTATCAACCGAGGAATGCACAAAGTAGATGTGGTCCACGTACACAGTGGAAAATTACTCCAATAAAAAATAAAAATTAAATTTAAAAATCCAACAAAAGTAAAGAGACATCAGCTTGTGTGGGTTTGTCCGGACACACTCCACTCTAATTTATAACCGAGAAACACCACAGGCCGCAAGGGCATTTCCCTAGTTACCAGGGTGGGGAACATAGAAAGGCTGCGACCCTCTGGCAGTTACCTGCAAAAACAGCTTTAAGACCTGTGCTAATGGTCATTTCATAGGAAGGAGTAATGCAGGACTGTAAATGAAACATGCCCTCAATATGTCTTGAGGGAGGTAATGGCCAAAACATTTCAAAATGTGACACATACTTTAAGAGAACACTTTGAAGAACTAAGGGGTAATCACAGCTTGAAAAATAAAAAGGATATGCCTTAAAGCTCAGTTTCAACGGATTATGAGGCACCTGAGAATTCAACCAAAAAGAGGTATCAGCTCACACTTGTCAGAAAAACCATCAGCAAGAAAACTACAAACAATAAATGCTGAAGCTGTTGTGGAGAAATGCATACCCTCAACTTCAAGGGGGACGTAACTTGGAAAGGGCCACAAATGAGAACAGAATGGAGGTGCCTTAAAAAGGTAAACATTGAGCTACCATATGATCCAGCAGGCCCACTCCTCGACCTATAATCTAAGAAGAGAGAATTGGAAAGACACAGGCAGGCAAATCTGCATTGCACAGTATTACAATAGCCAAGATATGGAGGTAACCAAAAAGTCCACCAACAGATGGGTGGACAAAGAAGAACTCCTCCATGTATAGATGGAATATTCGCTAGTGAAAAAAATGAAACAATGCCATTTGCAGCACCATAGATGAGTCTAGACGTAATCACACCACCTGTAGTAAGTGAGAAAGTAAAAGACACATATCCTATCATATCACTTTTAGGAGTTACATAAAAATTGATACTAATGAAGATATTTCCACAGAGAAAGGCAATCACAGATTCATTAAAAAACTTATGGTTCATCAAATAGAAAGGGATGAGGATTGGATAATTTACCATATTGGGGTTAACAGAGATATACAAACCATGTGAAATATATAATCACCAAAGACGTACGGAAGACCAGGAGAAGACTACTCAACATTGTGTCATAACCTATATGGGAAAAGGATGCGAGGAAGAATAGATACACGTATATGTGTGAAAGAACCACATTTGCACACCTAGAACAAACAAACCATTGTAATCAAATTTGCTTGGATAAAAAATAAAAAGTAAATTATAAATATGAACAACAAGTAATGAGACATAAACATAAAGGGCTTTTTCCTGGCACATTCCATTCTAATTTACAACCTAGAACACCACTTCCATTAAGGCTCTGTTTCCCCAGTTACCAAATTTGGTAAAGGAGAAATGATGCCACCTTGTGGCCGTTTCCTGCAAGAGCAGCTTTAAACTCACAGCTAATGGTCACTTAACATGCACAAGGACTCAGGGCTGTAAAGGACACCTGCCCTAAAAAATTGTGCTGAAGGAGGGAATGGACAAAAATTTCAAAACAGGCAAATGTTTCCAGAAGAGAGTATGAATATTAACGTTTTACTCACGCTCTTTTAAAACAAAGGAAAATGGATAAAAGCTCAACCTCAGGGAGTGTTAGACCCATGCAATCTAATCTACAAAAAGTTTCAACTTACACCAGTCGACTGACCATCAGCAAAAAGTCTACAAACAATAAATGCTGACGGGGTTTTAGAGAACTGTGTACCCTCTACCTGCTGGTGAGACGTAAAGGGGTAACGGCCAATAATGAGAACAGAAAGGAGCTGTGTTTAAAAGTAAAAATGGAGGTACCATTCAATCCAGCAGGCGCACCATTGGACCTCTCACCGGAGAAGACAAGAATCGAGAAGACACAGGCCGCAAAAGCTTCAGTGCAGCCTTATTCACAATAGCCAAGACAGTGAAGGAATCAAAATGTCCAACAACAGGTGAATGGATAAAGAAGAAGTGGTCCATGTACACAATGGAATATTAGCCATGGAAAACAATGAACCATTGTTCTTTGAGGCACCACAAATGAGTCTGGAGATAATCACGAAACATGAGGTAAGTCCGAAAGCAAAAGACCTATATTCTATGATATCACTTATAGGCGTTATCTAATAACTGACACAAATGAATATATTTCCACAGAGAAAGACACTCACAGACGTAGAAAACAAACTATGCTCATCTGAAAGGAAAGGTGGGGGGAGTGGATAAATTAAGGTTAGTGTTACTATATGTATACAAACATATATTATATACATATCTCAAAAAGACCGACCATATAGAAGGGAGGTGTGCGGAACGCTCTGTAACATTTTACATGGGAAGGGGATCTGTACTTGAATAGACATATATAATGTATAAATGAACCAGGTTGTGTACACCTCGGACAAACAATATTCTAAGCTTTACCCCAATTAAAATAATTTTTAAAACCAAGAAGAAATAATGAGACATAAACGTATGGTGGTTTCTCCATGCACATTCCAATATAATTTAAAACCTAGGAACACGACTTCCAGCAAGGCTCTGCTGTCCTAGTACCCAGGTTCGGGAATGGAGGAATGCTGCCTGCTTGAGGCCAATTCCCACAACAGCAACTTTTAACCCATTGCTAAAGGTCACTAAATATTCAACAAACTTGCAGTTCGGTAAATGACACCTGCTCTCTAAAAAATTTCTGGGCTGGAAAATCGACCAAAAAATTTAACAGAGGGCGAGCTTCCAAGAAGACAATTTCAAGAGTTATATTGTACTCCCGACTGTTTCCTTTTTTTAACAGAAAAGAAAACGGTGGAGAAAAATGATGAGTTTTATGAATTTTCAAAGACATGCAAACCCAAAGTACAAAAACCTATCAGCTCACACCAGCCAGAAGGGCCATTAGCATTAATGCTGCAAACAATAAATGCTGAAGCGATTGTGGAGAAATGCGTACCCTCGATTCTAAGGGGGACGTGGTAAGAGCCACTAATGAAAACACAAAGAAGGTGCTTTGATAAGGGTAACACGGTGCTACCAGTCAATCAATCACACCCACTGCTGGGCCTATCACCTGAGAAAATGAGAATCAAAAAGTCACAGGCTTGGGGCTTCCCTGGTGGTGCAGTGGTTGAGAGTCTGCCTGCCAATGCAGGGCACACGGGTTCGAGCCCCGGTCTGGGAAGATCCCACATGCCGCGGAGCAACTGGGCCCGTGAGCCACAACCACTGAGCCTGCGCGCCGAGAGCCTGTGCTCCGCAAAAAGAGAGGCCGCGATAGTGAGAGACCCACGCACCGCGATGAAGAGTGGCCCCCGCTCGCCGCAACTACAGAAAGCCCTCGCGCACAAACGAAGATCCAACACAGCCAAAAATAAATAAATAAATAAATAAATAAATAAATATTAAAAAAAAAAAAGTCACAGGCTGGCAATCCTGCACTCCAACAATACTGACCATAGCCAACACTTGGAAGCAATGAAAATGTCTATCAACCGAGGAATGCACAAAGTAGATGTGGTCCACGTACACAGTGGAAAATTACTCCAATAAAAAATAAAAATTAAATTTAAAAATCCAACAAAAGTAAAGAGACATCAGCTTGTGTGGGTTTGTCCGGACACACTCCACTCTAATTTATAACCGAGAAACACCACAGGCCGCAAGGGCATTTCCCTAGTTACCAGGGTGGGGAACATAGAAAGGCTGCGACCCTCTGGCAGTTACCTGCAAAAACAGCTTTAAGGCCTGTGCTAATGGTCATTTCATAGGAAGGAGTAATGCAGGACTGTAAATGAAACATGCCCTCAATATGTCTTGAGGGAGGTAATGGCCAAAACATTTCAAAATGTGACACATATTTTAAGAGAACACTTTGAAGAACTAAGGGGTAATCACAGCTTGAAAAATAAAAAGGATATGCCTTAAAGCTCAGTTTCAACGGATTATGAGGCACATGAGAATTCAACCAAAAAGAGGTATCAGCTCACACTTGTCAGAAAAACCATCAGCAAGAAAACTACAAACAATAAATGCTGAAGCTGTTGTGGAGAAATGCATACCCTCAACTTCAAGGGGGCCGTAACTTGGAAAGGGCCACAAATGAGAACAGAATGGAGGTGCCTTAAAAAGGTAAACATTGAGCTACCATATGATCCAGCAGGCCCACTCCTCGACCTATAATCTAAGAAGAGAGAATTGGAAAGACACAGGCAGGCAAATCTGCATTGCACAGTATTACAATAGCCAAGATATGGAGGTAACCAAAAAGTCCACCAACAGATGGGTGGACAAAGAAGAACTCCTCCATGTATAGATGGAATATTCGCTAGTGAAAAAAATGAAACAATGCCATTTGCAGCACCATAGATGAGTCTAGACGTAATCACACCACCTGTAGTAAGTGAGAAAGTAAAAGACACATATCCTATCATATTACTTTTAGGAGTTACTTAAAAATTGATACCAATGAAGATATTTCCACAGAGAAAGGCAATCACAGATTCATTAAAAAACTTATGGTTCACCAAATAGAAAGGGATGAGGATTGGATAATTTACCATATTGGGGTTAACAGAGATATACAAACCATGTGAAATATATAATCACCAAAGACGTACGGAAGACCAGGAGAAGACTACTCAACACTGTGTCATAACCTATATGGGAAAAGGATGCGAGGAAGAATAGATACACGTATATGTGTGAAAGAACCACATTTGCACACCTAGAACAAACAAACCATTGTAATCAAATTTGCTTGGATAAAAAATAAAAAGTAAATTATAAATATGAACAACAAGTAATGAGACATAAACATAAAGGGCTTTTTCCTGGCACATTCCATTCTAATTTACAACCTAGAACACCACTTCCATTAAGGCTCTGTTTCCCCAGTTACCAAATTTGGTAAAGGAGAAATGATGCCACCTTGTGGCCGTTTCCTGCAAGAGCAGCTTTAAACTCACAGCTAATGGTCACTTAACATGCACAAGGACTCAGGGCTGTAAAGGACACCTGCCCTAAAAAATTGTGCTGAAGTAGGGAATGGACAAAAATTTCAAAACAGGCAAATGTTTCCAGAAGAGAGTATGAATATTAACGTTTTACTCACGCTCTTTTAAAACAAAGGAAAATGGATAAAAGCTCAACCTCAGGGAGTGTTAGACCCATGCAATCTAATCTACAAAAAGTTTCAACTTACACCAGTCGACTGACCATCAGCAAAAAGTCTACAAACAATAAATGCTGACGGGGTTTTAGAGAACTGTGTACCCTCTACCTGCTGGTGAGACGTAAAGGGGTAACGGCCAATAATGAGAACAGAAAGGAGCTGTGTTTAAAAGTAAAAATGGAGGTACCATTCAATCCAGCAGGCGCACCATTGGACCTCTCACCGGAGAAGACAAGAATCGAGAAGACACAAGCCGCAAAAGCTTCAGTGCAGCCTTATTCACAATAGCCAAGACAGTGAAGGAATCAAAATGTCCAACAACAGGTGAATGGATAAAGAAGAAGTGGTCCATGTACACAATGGAATATTAGCCATGGAAAACAATGAACCATTGTTCTTTGAGGCACCACAAATGAGTCTGGAGATAATCACGAAACATGAGGTAAGTCCGAAAGCAAAAGACCTATATTCTATGATATCACTTATAGGCGTTATCTAATAACTGACACAAATGAATGTATTTCCACAGAGAAAGACACTCACAGACGTAGAAAACAAACTATGCTCATCTAAAAGGAAAGGTGGGGGGAGTGGATAAATTAAGGTTAGTGTTACTATATGTATACAAACATATATTATATACATATCTCAAAAAGACCGACCATATAGAAGGGAGGTGTGCGGAACGCTCTGTAACATTTTACATGGGAAGGGGATCTGTACTTGAATAGACATATATAATGTATAAATGAACCAGGTTGTGTACACCTCGGACAAACAATATTCTAAGCTTTACCCCAATTAAAATAATTTTTAAAACCAAGAAGAAATAATGAGACATAAACGTATGGTGGTTTCTCCATGCACATTCCAATATAATTTACAACCTAGGAACACGACTTCCAGCAAGGCTCTGCTGTCCTAGTACCCAGGTTCGGGAATGGAGGAATGCTGCCTGCTTGAGGCCAATTCCCACAACAGCAACTTTTAACCCATTGCTAAAGGTCACTAAATATTCAACAAACTTGCAGTTCGGTAAATGACACCTGCTCTCTAAAAAATTTCTGGGCTGGAAAATCGACCAAAAAATTTAACAGAGGGCGAGCTTCCAAGAAGACAATTTCAAGAGTTATATTGTACTCCCGACTGTTTCCTTTTTTTAACAGAAAAGAAAACGGTGGAGAAAAATGATGAGTTTTATGAATTTTCAAAGACATGCAAACCCAAAGTACAAAAACCTATCAGCTCACACCAGCCAGAAGGGCCATTAGCATTAATGCTGCAAACAATAAATGCTGAAGCGATTGTGGAGAAATGCGTACCCTCGATTCTAAGGGGGACGTGGTAAGAGCCACTAATGAAAACACAAAGAAGGTGCTTTGATAAGGGTAACACGGTGCTACCAGTCAATCAATCACACCCACTGCTGGGCCTATCACCTGAGAAAATGAGAATCAAAAAGTCACAGGCTTGGGGCTTCCCTGGTGGTGCAGTGGTTGAGAGTCTGCCTGCCAATGCAGGGCACACGGGTTCGAGCCCCGGTCTGGGAAGATCCCACATGCCGCGGAGGAACTGGGCCCGTGAGCCACAACCACTGAGCCTGCGCGCCGAGAGCCTGTGCTCCGCAAAAAGAGAGGCCGCGATAGTGAGAGACCCACGCACCGCGATGAAGAGTGGCCCCCGCTCGCCGCAACTACAGAAAGCCCTCGCACACAAACGAAGATCCAACACAGCCAAAAATAAATAAATAAATAAATAAATAAATATTAAAAAAAAAAAGTCACAGGCTGGCAATCCTGCACTCCAACAATACTGACCATAGCCAACACTTGGAAGCAATGAAAATGTCTATCAACCGAGGAATGCACAAAGTAGATGTGGTCCACGTACACAGTGGAAAATTACTCCAATAAAAAATAAAAATTAAATTTAAAAATCCAACAAAAGTAAAGAGACATCAGCTTGTGTGGGTTTGTCCGGACACACTCCACTCTAATTTATAACCGAGAAACACCACAGGCCGCAAGGGCATTTCCCTAGTTACCAGGGTGGGGAACATAGAAAGGCTGCGACCCTCTGGCAGTTACCTGCAAAAACAGCTTTAAGGCCTGTGCTAATGGTCATTTCATAGGAAGGAGTAATGCAGGACTGTAAATGAAACATGCCCTCAATATGTCTTGAGGGAGGTAATGGCCAAAACATTTCAAAATGTGACACATACTTTAAGAGAACACTTTGAAGAACTAAGGGGTAATCACAGCTTGAAAAATAAAAAGGATATGCCTTAAAGCTCAGTTTCAACGGATTATGAGGCACATGAGAATTCAACCAAAAAGAGGTATCAGCTCACACTTGTCAGAAAAACCATCAGCAAGAAAACTACAAACAATAAATGCTGAAGCTGTTGTGGAGAAATGCATACCCTCAACTTCAAGGGGGACGTAACTTGGAAAGGGCCACAAATGAGAACAGAATGGAGGTGCCTTAAAAAGGTAAACATTGAGCTACCATATGATCCAGCAGGCCCACTCCTCGACCTATAATCTAAGAAGAGAGAATTGGAAAGACACAGGCAGGCAAATCTGCATTGCACAGTATTACAATAGCCAAGATATGGAGGTAACCAAAAAGTCCACCAACAGATGGGTGGACAAAGAAGAACTCCTCCATGTATAGATGGAATATTCGCTAGTGAAAAAAATGAAACAATGCCATTTGCAGCACCATAGATGAGTCTAGACGTAATCACACCACCTGTAGTAAGTGAGAAAGTAAAAGACACATATCCTATCATATCACTTTTAGGAGTTACATAAAAATTGATACTAATGAAGATATTTCCACAGAGAAAGGCAATCACAGATTCATTAAAAAACTTATGGTTCATCAAATAGAAAGGGATGAGGATTGGATAATTTACCATATTGGGGTTAACAGAGATATACAAACCATGTGAAATATATAATCACCAAAGACGTACGGAAGACCAGGAGAAGACTACTCAACATTGTGTCATAACCTATATGGGAAAAGGATGCGAGGAAGAATAGATACACGTATATGTGTGAAAGAACCACATTTGCACACCTAGAACAAACAAACCATTGTAATCAAATTTGCTTGGATAAAAAATAAAAAGTAAATTATAAATATGAACAACAAGTAATGAGACATAAACATAAAGGGCTTTTTCCTGGCACATTCCATTCTAATTTACAACCTAGAACACCACTTCCATTAAGGCTCTGTTTCCCCAGTTACCAAATTTGGTAAAGGAGAAATGATGCCACCTTGTGGCCGTTTCCTGCAAGAGCAGCTTTAAACTCACAGCTAATGGTCACTTAACATGCACAAGGACTCAGGGCTGTAAAGGACACCTGCCCTAAAAAATTGTGCTGAAGTAGGGAATGGACAAAAATTTCAAAACAGGCAAATGTTTCCAGAAGAGAGTATGAATATTAACGTTTTACTCACGCTCTTTTAAAACAAAGGAAAATGGATAAAAGCTCAACCTCAGGGAGTGTTAGACCCATGCAATCTAATCTACAAAAAGTTTCAACTTACACCAGTCGACTGACCATCAGCAAAAAGTCTACAAACAATAAATGCTGACGGGGTTTTAGAGAACTGTGTACCCTCTACCTGCTGGTGAGACGTAAAGGGGTAACGGCCAATAATGAGAACAGAAAGGAGCTGTGTTTAAAAGTAAAAATGGAGGTACCATTCAATCCAGCAGGCGCACCATTGGACCTCTCACCGGAGAAGACAAGAATCGAGAAGACACAAGCCGCAAAAGCTTCAGTGCAGCCTTATTCACAATAGCCAAGACAGTGAAGGAATCAAAATGTCCAACAACAGGTGAATGGATAAAGAAGAAGTGGTCCATGTACACAATGGAATATTAGCCATGGAAAACAATGAACCATTGTTCTTTGAGGCACCACAAATGAGTCTGGAGATAATCACGAAACATGAGGTAAGTCCGAAAGCAAAAGACCTATATTCTATGATATCACTTATAGGCGTTATCTAATAACTGACACAAATGAATGTATTTCCACAGAGAAAGACACTCACAGACGTAGAAAACAAACTATGCTCATCTAAAAGGAAAGGTGGGGGGAGTGGATAAATTAAGGTTAGTGTTACTATATGTATACAAACATATATTATATACATATCTCAAAAAGACCGACCATATAGAAGGGAGGTGTGCGGAACGCTCTGTAACATTTTACATGGGAAGGGGATCTGTACTTGAATAGACATATATAATGTATAAATGAACCAGGTTGTGTACACCTCGGACAAACAATATTCTAAGCTTTACCCCAATTAAAATAATTTTTAAAACCAAGAAGAAATAATGAGACATAAACGTATGGTGGTTTCTCCATGCACATTCCAATATAATTTACAACCTAGGAACACGACTTCCAGCAAGGCTCTGCTGTCCTAGTACCCAGGTTCGGGAATGGAGGAATGCTGCCTGCTTGAGGCCAATTCCCACAACAGCAACTTTTAACCCATTGCTAAAGGTCACTAAATATTCAACAAACTTGCAGTTCGGTAAATGACACCTGCTCTCTAAAAAATTTCTGGGCTGGAAAATCGACCAAAAAATTTAACAGAGGGCGAGCTTCCAAGAAGACAATTTCAAGAGTTATATTGTACTCCCGACTGTTTCCTTTTTTTAACAGAAAAGAAAACGGTGGAGAAAAATGATGAGTTTTATGAATTTTCAAAGACATGCAAACCCAAAGTACAAAAACCTATCAACTCACACCAGCCAGAAGGGCCATTAGCATTAATGCTGCAAACAATAAATGCTGAAGCGATTGTGGAGAAATGCGTACCCTCGATTCTAAGGGGGACGTGGTAAGAGCCACTAATGAAAACACAAAGAAGGTGCTTTGATAAGGGTAACACGGTGCTACCAGTCAATCAATCACACCCACTGCTGGGCCTATCACCTGAGAAAATGAGAATCAAAAAGTCACAGGCTTGGGGCTTCCCTGGTGGTGCAGTGGTTGAGAGTCTGCCTGCCAATGCAGGGCACACGGGTTCGAGCCCCGGTCTGGGAAGATCCCACATGCCGCGGAGGAACTGGGCCCGTGAGCCACAACCACTGAGCCTGCGCGCCGAGAGCCTGTGCTCCGCAACAAGAGAGGCCGCGATAGTGAGAGACCCACGCACCGCGATGAAGAGTGGCCCCCGCTCGCCGCAACTACAGAAAGCCCTCGCGCACAAACGAAGATCCAACACAGCCAAAAATAAATAAATAAATAAATAAATAAATATTAAAAAAAAAAAGTCACAGGCTGGCAATCCTGCACTCCAACAATACTGACCATAGCCAACACTTGGAAGCAATGAAAATGTCTATCAACCGAGGAATGCACAAAGTAGATGTGGTCCACGTACACAGTGGAAAATTACTCCAATAAAAAATAAAAATTAAATTTAAAAATCCAACAAAAGTAAAGAGACATCAGCTTGTGTGGGTTTGTCCGGACACACTCCACTCTAATTTATAACCGAGAAACACCACAGGCCGCAAGGGCATTTCCCTAGTTACCAGGGTGGGGAACATAGAAAGGCTGCGACCCTCTGGCAGTTACCTGCAAAAACAGCTTTAAGGCCTGTGCTAATGGTCATTTCATAGGAAGGAGTAATGCAGGACTGTAAATGAAACATGCCCTCAATATGTCTTGAGGGAGGTAATGGCCAAAACATTTCAAAATGTGACACATACTTTAAGAGAACACTTTGAAGAACTAAGGGGTAATCACAGCTTGAAAAATAAAAAGGATATGCCTTAAAGCTCAGTTTCAACGGATTATGAGGCACATGAGAATTCAACCAAAAAGAGGTATCAGCTCACACTTGTCAGAAAAACCATCAGCAAGAAAACTACAAACAATAAATGCTGAAGCTGTTGTGGAGAAATGCATACCCTCAACTTCAAGGGGGACGTAACTTGGAAAGGGCCACAAATGAGAACAGAATGGAGGTGCCTTAAAAAGGTAAACATTGAGCTACCATATGATCCAGCAGGCCCACTCCTCGACCTATAATCTAAGAAGAGAGAATTGGAAAGACACAGGCAGGCAAATCTGCATTGCACAGTATTACAATAGCCAAGATATGGAGGTAACCAAAAAGTCCACCAACAGATGGGTGGACAAAGAAGAACTCCTCCATGTATAGATGGAATATTCGCTAGTGAAAAAAATGAAACAATGCCATTTGCAGCACCATAGATGAGTCTAGACGTAATCACACCACCTGTAGTAAGTGAGAAAGTAAAAGACACATATCCTATCATATCACTTTTAGGAGTTACATAAAAATTGATACTAATGAAGATATTTCCACAGAGAAAGGCAATCACAGATTCATTAAAAAACTTATGGTTCATCAAATAGAAAGGGATGAGGATTGGATAATTTACCATATTGGGGTTAACAGAGATATACAAACCATGTGAAATATATAATCACCAAAGACGTACGGAAGACCAGGAGAAGACTACTCAACATTGTGTCATAACCTATATGGGAAAAGGATGCGAGGAAGAATAGATACACGTATATGTGTGAAAGAACCACATTTGCACACCTAGAACAAACAAACCATTGTAATCAAATTTGCTTGGATAAAAAATAAAAAGTAAATTATAAATATGAACAACAAGTAATGAGACATAAACATAAAGGGCTTTTTCCTGGCACATTCCATTCTAATTTACAACCTAGAACACCACTTCCATTAAGGCTCTGTTTCCCCAGTTACCAAATTTGGTAAAGGAGAAATGATGCCACCTTGTGGCCGTTTCCTGCAAGAGCAGCTTTAAACTCACAGCTAATGGTCACTTAACATGCACAAGGACTCAGGGCTGTAAAGGACACCTGCCCTAAAAAATTGTGCTGAAGTAGGGAATGGACAAAAATTTCAAAACAGGCAAATGTTTCCAGAAGAGAGTATGAATATTAACGTTTTACTCACGCTCTTTTAAAACAAAGGAAAATGGATAAAAGCTCAACCTCAGGGAGTGTTAGACCCATGCAATCTAATCTACAAAAAGTTTCAACTTACACCAGTCGACTGACCATCAGCAAAAAGTCTACAAACAATAAATGCTGACGGGGTTTTAGAGAACTGTGTACCCTCTACCTGCTGGTGAGACGTAAAGGGGTAACGGCCAATAATGAGAACAGAAAGGAGCTGTGTTTAAAAGTAAAAATGGAGGTACCATTCAATCCAGCAGGCGCACCATTGGACCTCTCACCGGAGAAGACAAGAATCGAGAAGACACAAGCCGCAAAAGCTTCAGTGCAGCCTTATTCACAATAGCCAAGACAGTGAAGGAATCAAAATGTCCAACAACAGGTGAATGGATAAAGAAGAAGTGGTCCATGTACACAATGGAATATTAGCCATGGAAAACAATGAACCATTGTTCTTTGAGGCACCACAAATGAGTCTGGAGATAATCACGAAACATGAGGTAAGTCCGAAAGCAAAAGACCTATATTCTATGATATCACTTATAGGCGTTATCTAATAACTGACACAAATGAATGTATTTCCACAGAGAAAGACACTCACAGACGTAGAAAACAAACTATGCTCATCTAAAAGGAAAGGTGGGGGGAGTGGATAAATTAAGGTTAGTGTTACTATATGTATACAAACATATATTATATACATATCTCAAAAAGACCGACCATATAGAAGGGAGGTGTGCGGAACGCTCTGTAACATTTTACATGGGAAGGGGATCTGTACTTGAATAGACATATATAATGTATAAATGAACCAGGTTGTGTACACCTCGGACAAACAATATTCTAAGCTTTACCCCAAGTAAAATAATTTTTAAAACCAAGAAGAAATAATGAGACATAAACGTATGGTGGTTTCTCCATGCACATTCCAATATAATTTACAACCTAGGAACACGAC
Source organism: Balaenoptera physalus (assembly GCF_965194825.1). NCBI lineage: Eukaryota > Metazoa > Chordata > Mammalia > Artiodactyla > Balaenopteridae > Balaenoptera > Balaenoptera physalus. The sequence continues at coordinate 213,446 of NW_028125807.1, forward strand.
TTCCAGCAAGGCTCTGCTGTCCTAGTACCCAGGTTCGGGAATGGAGGAATGCTGCCTGCTTGAGGCCAATTCCCACAACAGCAACTTTTAACCCATTGCTAAAGGTCACTAAATATTCAACAAACTTGCAGTTCGGTAAATGACACCTGCTCTCTAAAAAATTTCTGGGCTGGAAAATCGACCAAAAAATTTAACAGAGGGCGAGCTTCCAAGAAGACAATTTCAAGAGTTATATTGTACTCCCGACTGTTTCCTTTTTTTAACAGAAAAGAAAACGGTGGAGAAAAATGATGAGTTTTATGAATTTTCAAAGACATGCAAACCCAAAGTACAAAAACCTATCAGCTCACACCAGCCAGAAGGGCCATTAGCATTAATGCTGCAAACAATAAATGCTGAAGCGATTGTGGAGAAATGCGTACCCTCGATTCTAAGGGGGACGTGGTAAGAGCCACTAATGAAAACACAAAGAAGGTGCTTTGATAAGGGTAACACGGTGCTACCAGTCAATCAATCACACCCACTGCTGGGCCTATCACCTGAGAAAATGAGAATCAAAAAGTCACAGGCTTGGGGCTTCCCTGGTGGTGCAGTGGTTGAGAGTCTGCCTGCCAATGCAGGGCACACGGGTTCGAGCCCCGGTCTGGGAAGATCCCACATGCCGCGGAGGAACTGGGCCCGTGAGCCACAACCACTGAGCCTGCGCGCCGAGAGCCTGTGCTCCGCAAAAAGAGAGGCCGCGATAGTGAGAGACCCACGCACCGCGATGAAGAGTGGCCCCCGCTCGCCGCAACTACAGAAAGCCCTCGCACACAAACGAAGATCCAACACAGCCAAAAATAAATAAATAAATAAATAAATAAATATTAAAAAAAAAAAGTCACAGGCTGGCAATCCTGCACTCCAACAATACTGACCATAGCCAACACTTGGAAGCAATGAAAATGTCTATCAACCGAGGAATGCACAAAGTAGATGTGGTCCACGTACACAGTGGAAAATTACTCCAATAAAAAATAAAAATTAAATTTAAAAATCCAACAAAAGTAAAGAGACATCAGCTTGTGTGGGTTTGTCCGGACACACTCCACTCTAATTTATAACCGAGAAACACCACAGGCCGCAAGGGCATTTCCCTAGTTACCAGGGTGGGGAACATAGAAAGGCTGCGACCCTCTGGCAGTTACCTGCAAAAACAGCTTTAAGGCCTGTGCTAATGGTCATTTCATAGGAAGGAGTAATGCAGGACTGTAAATGAAACATGCCCTCAATATGTCTTGAGGGAGGTAATGGCCAAAACATTTCAAAATGTGACACATACTTTAAGAGAACACTTTGAAGAACTAAGGGGTAATCACAGCTTGAAAAATAAAAAGGATATGCCTTAAAGCTCAGTTTCAACGGATTATGAGGCACATGAGAATTCAACCAAAAAGAGGTATCAGCTCACACTTGTCAGAAAAACCATCAGCAAGAAAACTACAAACAATAAATGCTGAAGCTGTTGTGGAGAAATGCATACCCTCAACTTCAAGGGGGACGTAACTTGGAAAGGGCCACAAATGAGAACAGAATGGAGGTGCCTTAAAAAGGTAAACATTGAGCTACCATATGATCCAGCAGGCCCACTCCTCGACCTATAATCTAAGAAGAGAGAATTGGAAAGACACAGGCAGGCAAATCTGCATTGCACAGTATTACAATAGCCAAGATATGGAGGTAACCAAAAAGTCCACCAACAGATGGGTGGACAAAGAAGAACTCCTCCATGTATAGATGGAATATTCGCTAGTGAAAAAAATGAAACAATGCCATTTGCAGCACCATAGATGAGTCTAGACGTAATCACACCACCTGTAGTAAGTGAGAAAGTAAAAGACACATATCCTATCATATCACTTTTAGGAGTTACATAAAAATTGATACTAATGAAGATATTTCCACAGAGAAAGGCAATCACAGATTCATTAAAAAACTTATGGTTCATCAAATAGAAAGGGATGAGGATTGGATAATTTACCATATTGGGGTTAACAGAGATATACAAACCATGTGAAATATATAATCACCAAAGACGTACGGAAGACCAGGAGAAGACTACTCAACATTGTGTCATAACCTATATGGGAAAAGGATGCGAGGAAGAATAGATACACGTATATGTGTGAAAGAACCACATTTGCACACCTAGAACAAACAAACCATTGTAATCAAATTTGCTTGGATAAAAAATAAAAAGTAAATTATAAATATGAACAACAAGTAATGAGACATAAACATAAAGGGCTTTTTCCTGGCACATTCCATTCTAATTTACAACCTAGAACACCACTTCCATTAAGGCTCTGTTTCCCCAGTTACCAAATTTGGTAAAGGAGAAATGATGCCACCTTGTGGCCGTTTCCTGCAAGAGCAGCTTTAAACTCACAGCTAATGGTCACTTAACATGCACAAGGACTCAGGGCTGTAAAGGACACCTGCCCTAAAAAATTGTGCTGAAGTAGGGAATGGACAAAAATTTCAAAACAGGCAAATGTTTCCAGAAGAGAGTATGAATATTAACGTTTTACTCACGCTCTTTTAAAACAAAGGAAAATGGATAAAAGCTCAACCTCAGGGAGTGTTAGACCCATGCAATCTAATCTACAAAAAGTTTCAACTTACACCAGTCGACTGACCATCAGCAAAAAGTCTACAAACAATAAATGCTGACGGGGTTTTAGAGAACTGTGTACCCTCTACCTGCTGGTGAGACGTAAAGGGGTAACGGCCAATAATGAGAACAGAAAGGAGCTGTGTTTAAAAGTAAAAATGGAGGTACCATTCAATCCAGCAGGCGCACCATTGGACCTCTCACCGGAGAAGACAAGAATCGAGAAGACACAAGCCGCAAAAGCTTCAGTGCAGCCTTATTCACAATAGCCAAGACAGTGAAGGAATCAAAATGTCCAACAACAGGTGAATGGATAAAGAAGAAGTGGTCCATGTACACAATGGAATATTAGCCATGGAAAACAATGAACCATTGTTCTTTGAGGCACCACAAATGAGTCTGGAGATAATCACGAAACATGAGGTAAGTCCGAAAGCAAAAGACCTATATTCTATGATATCACTTATAGGCGTTATCTAATAACTGACACAAATGAATGTATTTCCACAGAGAAAGACACTCACAGACGTAGAAAACAAACTATGCTCATCTAAAAGGAAAGGTGGGGGGAGTGGATAAATTAAGGTTAGTGTTACTATATGTATACAAACATATATTATATACATATCTCAAAAAGACCGACCATATAGAAGGGAGGTGTGCGGAACGCTCTGTAACATTTTACATGGGAAGGGGATCTGTACTTGAATAGACATATATAATGTATAAATGAACCAGGTTGTGTACACCTCGGACAAACAATATTCTAAGCTTTACCCCAATTAAAATAATTTTTAAAACCAAGAAGAAATAATGAGACATAAACGTATGGTGGTTTCTCCATGCACATTCCAATATAATTTACAACCTAGGAACACGACTTCCAGCAAGGCTCTGCTGTCCTAGTACCCAGGTTCGGGAATGGAGGAATGCTGCCTGCTTGAGGCCAATTCCCACAACAGCAACTTTTAACCCATTGCTAAAGGTCACTAAATATTCAACAAACTTGCAGTTCGGTAAATGACACCTGCTCTCTAAAAAATTTCTGGGCTGGAAAATCGACCAAAAAATTTAACAGAGGGCGAGCTTCCAAGAAGACAATTTCAAGAGTTATATTGTACTCCCGACTGTTTCCTTTTTTTAACAGAAAAGAAAACGGTGGAGAAAAATGATGAGTTTTATGAATTTTCAAAGACATGCAAACCCAAAGTACAAAAACCTATCAACTCACACCAGCCAGAAGGGCCATTAGCATTAATGCTGCAAACAATAAATGCTGAAGCGATTGTGGAGAAATGCGTACCCTCGATTCTAAGGGGGACGTGGTAAGAGCCACTAATGAAAACACAAAGAAGGTGCTTTGATAAGGGTAACACGGTGCTACCAGTCAATCAATCACACCCACTGCTGGGCCTATCACCTGAGAAAATGAGAATCAAAAAGTCACAGGCTTGGGGCTTCCCTGGTGGTGCAGTGGTTGAGAGTCTGCCTGCCAATGCAGGGCACACGGGTTCGAGCCCCGGTCTGGGAAGATCCCACATGCCGCGGAGGAACTGGGCCCGTGAGCCACAACCACTGAGCCTGCGCGCCGAGAGCCTGTGCTCCGCAACAAGAGAGGCCGCGATAGTGAGAGACCCACGCACCGCGATGAAGAGTGGCCCCCGCTCGCCGCAACTACAGAAAGCCCTCGCGCACAAACGAAGATCCAACACAGCCAAAAATAAATAAATAAATAAATAAATAAATATTAAAAAAAAAAAGTCACAGGCTGGCAATCCTGCACTCCAACAATACTGACCATAGCCAACACTTGGAAGCAATGAAAATGTCTATCAACCGAGGAATGCACAAAGTAGATGTGGTCCACGTACACAGTGGAAAATTACTCCAATAAAAAATAAAAATTAAATTTAAAAATCCAACAAAAGTAAAGAGACATCAGCTTGTGTGGGTTTGTCCGGACACACTCCACTCTAATTTATAACCGAGAAACACCACAGGCCGCAAGGGCATTTCCCTAGTTACCAGGGTGGGGAACATAGAAAGGCTGCGACCCTCTGGCAGTTACCTGCAAAAACAGCTTTAAGGCCTGTGCTAATGGTCATTTCATAGGAAGGAGTAATGCAGGACTGTAAATGAAACATGCCCTCAATATGTCTTGAGGGAGGTAATGGCCAAAACATTTCAAAATGTGACACATACTTTAAGAGAACACTTTGAAGAACTAAGGGGTAATCACAGCTTGAAAAATAAAAAGGATATGCCTTAAAGCTCAGTTTCAACGGATTATGAGGCACATGAGAATTCAACCAAAAAGAGGTATCAGCTCACACTTGTCAGAAAAACCATCAGCAAGAAAACTACAAACAATAAATGCTGAAGCTGTTGTGGAGAAATGCATACCCTCAACTTCAAGGGGGACGTAACTTGGAAAGGGCCACAAATGAGAACAGAATGGAGGTGCCTTAAAAAGGTAAACATTGAGCTACCATATGATCCAGCAGGCCCACTCCTCGACCTATAATCTAAGAAGAGAGAATTGGAAAGACACAGGCAGGCAAATCTGCATTGCACAGTATTACAATAGCCAAGATATGGAGGTAACCAAAAAGTCCACCAACAGATGGGTGGACAAAGAAGAACTCCTCCATGTGTAGATGGAATATTCGCTAGTGAAAAAAATGAAACAATGCCATTTGCAGCACCATAGATGAGTCTAGACGTAATCACACCACCTGTAGTAAGTGAGAAAGTAAAAGACACATATCCTATCATATCACTTTTAGGAGTTACATAAAAATTGATACTAATGAAGATATTTCCACAGAGAAAGGCAATCACAGATTCATTAAAAAACTTATGATTCATCAAATAGAAAGGGATAAGGATTGGATAATTTACCATATTGGGGTTAACAGAGATATACAAACCATGTGAAATATATAATCACCAAAGACGTACGGAAGACCAGGAGAAGACTACTCAACATTGTGTCATAACCTATATGGGAAAAGGATGCGAGGAAGAATAGATACACGTATATGTGTGAAAGAACCACATTTGCACACCTAGAACAAACAAACCATTGTAATCAAATTTGCTTGGATAAAAAATAAAAAGTAAATTATAAATATGAACAACAAGTAATGAGACATAAACATAAAGGGCTTTTTCCTGGCACATTCCATTCTAATTTACAACCTAGAACACCACTTCCATTAAGGCTCTGTTTCCCCAGTTACCAAATTTGGTAAAGGAGAAATGATGCCACCTTGTGGCCGTTTCCTGCAAGAGCAGCTTTAAACTCACAGCTAATGGTCACTTAACATGCACAAGGACTCAGGGCTGTAAAGGACACCTGCCCTAAAAAATTGTGCTGAAGTAGGGAATGGACAAAAATTTCAAAACAGGCAAATGTTTCCAGAAGAGAGTATGAATATTAACGTTTTACTCACGCTCTTTTAAAACAAAGGAAAATGGATAAAAGCTCAACCTCAGGGAGTGTTAGACCCATGCAATCTAATCTACAAAAAGTTTCAACTTACACCAGTCGACTGACCATCAGCAAAAAGTCTACAAACAATAAATGCTGACGGGGTTTTAGAGAACTGTGTACCCTCTACCTGCTGGTGAGACGTAAAGGGGTAACGGCCAATAATGAGAACAGAAAGGAGCTGTGTTTAAAAGTAAAAATGGAGGTACCATTCAATCCAGCAGGCGCACCATTGGACCTCTCACCGGAGAAGACAAGAATCGAGAAGACACAAGCCGCAAAAGCTTCAGTGCAGCCTTATTCACAATAGCCAAGACAGTGAAGGAATCAAAATGTCCAACAACAGGTGAATGGATAAAGAAGAAGTGGTCCATGTACACAATGGAATATTAGCCATGGAAAACAATGAACCATTGTTCTTTGAGGCACCACAAATGAGTCTGGAGATAATCACGAAACATGAGGTAAGTCCGAAAGCAAAAGACCTATATTCTATGATATCACTTATAGGCGTTATCTAATAACTGACACAAATGAATGTATTTCCACAGAGAAAGACACTCACAGACGTAGAAAACAAACTATGCTCATCTAAAAGGAAAGGTGGGGGGAGTGGATAAATTAAGGTTAGTGTTACTATATGTATACAAACATATATTATATACATATCTCAAAAAGACCGACCATATAGAAGGGAGGTGTGCGGAACGCTCTGTAACATTTTACATGGGAAGGGGATCTGTACTTGAATAGACATATATAATGTATAAATGAACCAGGTTGTGTACACCTCGGACAAACAATATTCTAAGCTTTACCCCAAGTAAAATAATTTTTAAAACCAAGAAGAAATAATGAGACATAAACGTATGGTGGTTTCTCCATGCACATTCCAATATAATTTACAACCTAGGAACACGACTTCCAGCAAGGCTCTGCTGTCCTAGTACCCAGGTTCGGGAATGGAGGAATGCTGCCTGCTTGAGGCCAATTCCCACAACAGCAACTTTTAACCCATTGCTAAAGGTCACTAAATATTCAACAAACTTGCAGTTCGGTAAATGACACCTGCTCTCTAAAAAATTTCTGGGCTGGAAAATCGACCAAAAAATTTAACAGAGGGCGAGCTTCCAAGAAGACAATTTCAAGAGTTATATTGTACTCCCGACTGTTTCCTTTTTTTAACAGAAAAGAAAACGGTGGAGAAAAATGATGAGTTTTATGAATTTTCAAAGACATGCAAACCCAAAGTACAAAAACCTATCAACTCACACCAGCCAGAAGGGCCATTAGCATTAATGCTGCAAACAATAAATGCTGAAGCGATTGTGGAGAAATGCGTACCCTCGATTCTAAGGGGGACGTGGTAAGAGCCACTAATGAAAACACAAAGAAGGTGCTTTGATAAGGGTAACACGGTGCTACCAGTCAATCAATCACACCCACTGCTGGGCCTATCACCTGAGAAAATGAGAATCAAAAAGTCACAGGCTTGGGGCTTCCCTGGTGGTGCAGTGGTTGAGAGTCTGCCTGCCAATGCAGGGCACACGGGTTCGAGCCCCGGTCTGGGAAGATCCCACATGCCGCGGAGGAACTGGGCCCGTGAGCCACAACCACTGAGCCTGCGCGCCGAGAGCCTGTGCTCCGCAACAAGAGAGGCCGCGATAGTGAGAGACCCACGCACCGCGATGAAGAGTGGCCCCCGCTCGCCGCAACTACAGAAAGCCCTCGCGCACAAACGAAGATCCAACACAGCCAAAAATAAATAAATAAATAAATAAATAAATATTAAAAAAAAAAAGTCACAGGCTGGCAATCCTGCACTCCAACAATACTGACCATAGCCAACACTTGGAAGCAATGAAAATGTCTATCAACCGAGGAATGCACAAAGTAGATGTGGTCCACGTACACAGTGGAAAATTACTCCAATAAAAAATAAAAATTAAATTTAAAAATCCAACAAAAGTAAAGAGACATCAGCTTGTGTGGGTTTGTCCGGACACACTCCACTCTAATTTATAACCGAGAAACACCACAGGCCGCAAGGGCATTTCCCTAGTTACCAGGGTGGGGAACATAGAAAGGCTGCGACCCTCTGGCAGTTACCTGCAAAAACAGCTTTAAGGCCTGTGCTAATGGTCATTTCATAGGAAGGAGTAATGCAGGACTGTAAATGAAACATGCCCTCAATATGTCTTGAGGGAGGTAATGGCCAAAACATTTCAAAATGTGACACATACTTTAAGAGAACACTTTGAAGAACTAAGGGGTAATCACAGCTTGAAAAATAAAAAGGATATGCCTTAAAGCTCAGTTTCAACGGATTATGAGGCACATGAGAATTCAACCAAAAAGAGGTATCAGCTCACACTTGTCAGAAAAACCATCAGCAAGAAAACTACAAACAATAAATGCTGAAGCTGTTGTGGAGAAATGCATACCCTCAACTTCAAGGGGGACGTAACTTGGAAAGGGCCACAAATGAGAACAGAATGGAGGTGCCTTAAAAAGGTAAACATTGAGCTACCATATGATCCAGCAGGCCCACTCCTCGACCTATAATCTAAGAAGAGAGAATTGGAAAGACACAGGCAGGCAAATCTGCATTGCACAGTATTACAATAGCCAAGATATGGAGGTAACCAAAAAGTCCACCAACAGATGGGTGGACAAAGAAGAACTCCTCCATGTGTAGATGGAATATTCGCTAGTGAAAAAAATGAAACAATGCCATTTGCAGCACCATAGATGAGTCTAGACGTAATCACACCACCTGTAGTAAGTGAGAAAGTAAAAGACACATATCCTATCATATCACTTTTAGGAGTTACATAAAAATTGATACTAATGAAGATATTTCCACAGAGAAAGGCAATCACAGATTCATTAAAAAACTTATGATTCATCAAATAGAAAGGGATAAGGATTGGATAATTTACCATATTGGGGTTAACAGAGATATACAAACCATGTGAAATATATAATCACCAAAGACGTACGGAAGACCAGGAGAAGACTACTCAACATTGTGTCATAACCTATATGGGAAAAGGATGCGAGGAAGAATAGATACACGTATATGTGTGAAAGAACCACATTTGCACACCTAGAACAAACAAACCATTGTAATCAAATTTGCTTGGATAAAAAATAAAAAGTAAATTATAAATATGAACAACAAGTAATGAGACATAAACATAAAGGGCTTTTTCCTGGCACATTCCATTCTAATTTACAACCTAGAACACCACTTCCATTAAGGCTCTGTTTCCCCAGTTACCAAATTTGGTAAAGGAGAAATGATGCCACCTTGTGGCCGTTTCCTGCAAGAGCAGCTTTAAACTCACAGCTAATGGTCACTTAACATGCACAAGGACTCAGGGCTGTAAAGGACACCTGCCCTAAAAAATTGTGCTGAAGTAGGGAATGGACAAAAATTTCAAAACAGGCAAATGTTTCCAGAAGAGAGTATGAATATTAACGTTTTACTCACGCTCTTTTAAAACAAAGGAAAATGGATAAAAGCTCAACCTCAGGGAGTGTTAGACCCATGCAATCTAATCTACAAAAAGTTTCAACTTACACCAGTCGACTGACCATCAGCAAAAAGTCTACAAACAATAAATGCTGACGGGGTTTTAGAGAACTGTGTACCCTCTACCTGCTGGTGAGACGTAAAGGGGTAACGGCCAATAATGAGAACAGAAAGGAGCTGTGTTTAAAAGTAAAAATGGAGGTACCATTCAATCCAGCAGGCGCACCATTGGACCTCTCACCGGAGAAGACAAGAATCGAGAAGACACAAGCCGCAAAAGCTTCAGTGCAGCCTTATTCACAATAGCCAAGACAGTGAAGGAATCAAAATGTCCAACAACAGGTGAATGGATAAAGAAGAAGTGGTCCATGTACACAATGGAATATTAGCCATGGAAAACAATGAACCATTGTTCTTTGAGGCACCACAAATGAGTCTGGAGATAATCACGAAACATGAGGTAAGTCCGAAAGCAAAAGACCTATATTCTATGATATCACTTATAGGCGTTATCTAATAACTGACACAAATGAATGTATTTCCACAGAGAAAGACACTCACAGACGTAGAAAACAAACTATGCTCATCTAAAAGGAAAGGTGGGGGGAGTGGATAAATTAAGGTTAGTGTTACTATATGTATACAAACATATATTATATACATATCTCAAAAAGACCGACCATATAGAAGGGAGGTGTGCGGAACGCTCTGTAACATTTTACATGGGAAGGGGATCTGTACTTGAATAGACATATATAATGTATAAATGAACCAGGTTGTGTACACCTCGGACAAACAATATTCTAAGCTTTACCCCAATTAAAATAATTTTTAAAACCAAGAAGAAATAATGAGACATAAACGTATGGTGGTTTCTCCATGCACATTCCAATATAATTTACAACCTAGGAACACGACTTCCAGCAAGGCTCTGCTGTCCTAGTACCCAGGTTCGGGAATGGAGGAATGCTGCCTGCTTGAGGCCAATTCCCACAACAGCAACTTTTAACCCATTGCTAAAGGTCACTAAATATTCAACAAACTTGCAGTTCGGTAAATGACACCTGCTCTCTAAAAAATTTCTGGGCTGGAAAATCGACCAAAAAATTTAACAGAGGGCGAGCTTCCAAGAAGACAATTTCAAGAGTTATATTGTACTCCCGACTGTTTCCTTTTTTTAACAGAAAAGAAAACGGTGGAGAAAAATGATGAGTTTTATGAATTTTCAAAGACATGCAAACCCAAAGTACAAAAACCTTTCAGCTCACACCAGCCAGAAGGGCCATTAGCATTAATGCTGCAAACAATAAATGCTGAAGCGATTGTGGAGAAATGCGTACCCTCGATTCTAAGGGGGACGTGGTAAGAGCCACTAATGAAAACACAAAGAAGGTGCTTTGATAAGGGTAACACGGTGCTACCAGTCAATCAATCACACCCACTGCTGGGCCTATCACCTGAGAAAATGAGAATCAAAAAGTCACAGGCTTGGGGCTTCCCTGGTGGTGCAGTGGTTGAGAGTCTGCCTGCCAATGCAGGGCACACGGGTTCGAGCCCCGGTCTGGGAAGATCCCACATGCCGCGGAGGAACTGGGCCCGTGAGCCACAACCACTGAGCCTGCGCGCCGAGAGCCTGTGCTCCGCAAAAAGAGAGGCCGCGATAGTGAGAGACCCACGCACCGCGATGAAGAGTGGCCCCCGCTCGCCGCAACTACAGAAAGCCCTCGCGCACAAACGAAGATCCAACACAGCCAAAAATAAATAAATAAATAAATAAATAAATATTAAAAAAAAAAAGTCACAGGCTGGCAATCCTGCACTCCAACAATACTGACCATAGCCAACACTTGGAAGCAATGAAAATGTCTATCAACCGAGGAATGCACAAAGTAGATGTGGTCCACGTACACAGTGGAAAATTACTCCAATAAAAAATAAAAATTAAATTTAAAAATCCAACAAAAGTAAAGAGACATCAGCTTGTGTGGGTTTGTCCGGACACACTCCACTCTAATTTATAACCGAGAAACACCACAGGCCGCAAGGGCATTTCCCTAGTTACCAGGGTGGGGAACATAGAAAGGCTGCGACCCTCTGGCAGTTACCTGCAAAAACAGCTTTAAGGCCTGTGCTAATGGTCATTTCATAGGAAGGAGTAATGCAGGACTGTAAATGAAACATGCCCTCAATATGTCTTGAGGGAGGTAATGGCCAAAACATTTCAAAATGTGACACATACTTTAAGAGAACACTTTGAAGAACTAAGGGGTAATCACAGCTTGAAAAATAAAAAGGATATGCCTTAAAGCTCAGTTTCAACGGATTATGAGGCACATGAGAATTCAACCAAAAAGAGGTATCAGCTCACACTTGTCAGAAAAACCATCAGCAAGAAAACTACAAACAATAAATGCTGAAGCTGTTGTGGAGAAATGCATACCCTCAACTTCAAGGGGGACGTAACTTGGAAAGGGCCACAAATGAGAACAGAATGGAGGTGCCTTAAAAAGGTAAACATTGAGCTACCATATGATCCAGCAGGCCCACTCCTCGACCTATAATCTAAGAAGAGAGAATTGGAAAGACACAGGCAGGCAAATCTGCATTGCACAGTATTACAATAGCCAAGATATGGAGGTAACCAAAAAGTCCACCAACAGATGGGTGGACAAAGAAGAACTCCTCCATGTATAGATGGAATATTCGCTAGTGAAAAAAATGAAACAATGCCATTTGCAGCACCATAGATGAGTCTAGACGTAATCACACCACCTGTAGTAAGTGAGAAAGTAAAAGACACATATCCTATCATATCACTTTTAGGAGTTACATAAAAATTGATACTAATGAAGATATTTCCACAGAGAAAGGCAATCACAGATTCATTAAAAAACTTATGGTTCATCAAATAGAAAGGGATGAGGATTGGATAATTTACCATATTGGGGTTAACAGAGATATACAAACCATGTGAAATATATAATCACCAAAGACGTACGGAAGACCAGGAGAAGACTACTCAACATTGTGTCATAACCTATATGGGAAAAGGATGCGAGGAAGAATAGATACACGTATATGTGTGAAAGAACCACATTTGCACACCTAGAACAAACAAACCATTGTAATCAAATTTGCTTGGATAAAAAATAAAAAGTAAATTATAAATATGAACAACAAGTAATGAGACATAAACATAAAGGGCTTTTTCCTGGCACATTCCATTCTAATTTACAACCTAGAACACCACTTCCATTAAGGCTCTGTTTCCGCAGTTACCAAATTTGGTAAAGGAGAAATGATGCCACCTTGTGGCCGTTTCCTGCAAGAGCAGCTTTAAACTCACAGCTAATGGTCACTTAACATGCACAAGGACTCAGGGCTGTAAAGGACACATGCCCTAAAAAATTGTGCTGAAGTAGGGAATGGACAAAAATTTCAAAACAGGCAAATGTTTCCAGAAGAGAGTATGAATATTAACGTTTTACTCACGCTCTTTTAAAACAAAGGAAAATGGATAAAAGCTCAACCTCAGGGAGTGTTAGACCCATGCAATCTAATCTACAAAAAGTTTCAACTTACACCAGTCGACTGACCATCAGCAAAAAGTCTACAAACAATAAATGCTGACGGGGTTTTAGAGAACTGAGTACCCTCTACATGCTGGTGAGACGTAAAGGGGTAACGGCCAATAATGAGAACAGAAAGGAGCTGTGTTTAAAAGTAAAAATGGAGGTACCATTCAATCCAGCAGGCGCACCATTGGACCTCTCACCGGAGAAGACAAGAAACGAGAAGACACAGGCCGCAAAAGCTTCAGTGCAGCCTTATTCACAATAGCCAAGACAGTGAAGGAATCAAAATGTCCAACAACAGGTGAATGGATAAAGAAGAAGTGGTCCATGTACACAATGGAATATTAGCCATGGAAAACAATGAACCATTGTTCTTTGAGGCACCACAAATGAGTCTGGAGATAATCACGAAACATGAGGTAAGTCCGAAAGCAAAAGACCTATATTCTATGATATCACTTATAGGCGTTATCTAATAACTGACACAAATGAATATATTTCCACAGAGAAAGACACTCACAGACTTAGAAAACAAACTATGCTCATCTGAAAGGAAAGGTGGGGGGAGTGGATAAATTAAGGTTAGTGTTACTATATGTATACAAACACATATTATATACATATCTCAAAAAGACCGACCATATAGAAGGGAGGTGTGCGGAACGCTCTGTAACATTTTACATGGGAAGGGGATCTGTACTTGAATAGACATATATAATGTATAAATGAACCAGGTTGTGTACACCTCGGACAAACAATATTCTAAGCTTTACCCCAATTAAAATAATTTTTAAAACCAAGAAGAAATAATGAGACATAAACGTATGGTGGTTTCTCCATGCACATTCCAATATAATTTACAACCTAGGAACACGACTTCCAGCAAGGCTCTGCTGTCCTAGTACCCAGGTTCGGGAATGGAGGAATGCTGCCTGCTTGAGGCCAATTCCTACAACAGCAGCTTTTAACCCATTGCTAAAGGTCACTAAATATTCAACTAACTTGCAGTTCGGTAAATGACACCTGCTCTCTAAAAAAATTCTGGGCTGGAAAATCGACCAAAAAATTTAACAGAGGGCGAGCTTCCAAGAAGACAATTTCAAGAGTTATATTGTACTCCCGACTGTTTCCTTTTTTTAACAGAAAAGAAAACGGTGGAGAAAAATGATGAGTTTTATGAATTTTCAAAGACATGCAAACCCAAAGTACAAAAACCTATCAGCTCACACCAGCCAGAAGGGCCATTAGCATTAATGCTGCAAACAATAAATGCTGAAGCGATTGTGGAGAAATGCGTACCCTCGATTCTAAGGGGGACGTGGTAAGAGCCACTAATGAAAACACAAAGAAGGTGCTTTGATAAGGGTAACACGGTGCTACCAGTCAATCAATCACACCCACTGCTGGGCCTATCACCTGAGAAAATGAGAATCAAAAAGTCACAGGCTTGGGGCTTCCCTGGTGGTGCAGTGGTTGAGAGTCTGCCTGCCAATGCAGGGCACACGGGTTCGAGCCCCGGTCTGGGAAGATCCCACATGCCACGGAGGAACTGGGCCCGTGAGCCACAACCACTGAGCCTGCGCGCCGAGAGCCTGTGCTCCGCAAAAAGAGAGGCCGCGATAGTGAGAGACCCACGCACCGCGATGAAGAGTGGCCCCCTCTCGCCGCAACTACAGAAAGCCCTCGCACACAAACGAAGATCCAACACAGCCAAAAATAAATAAATAAATAAATAAATAAATATTAAAAAAAAAAAGTCACAGGCTGGCAATCCTGCACTCCAACAATACTGACCATAGCCAACACTTGGAAGCAATGAAAATGTCTATCAACCGAGGAATGCACAAAGTAGATGTGGTCCACGTACACAGTGGAAAATTACTCCAATAAAAAATAAAAATTAAATTTAAAAATCCAACAAAAGTAAAGAGACATCAGCTTGTGTGGGTTTGTCCGGACACACTCCACTCTAATTTATAACCGAGAAACACCACAGGCCGCAAGGGCATTTCCCTAGTTACCAGGGTGGGGAACATAGAAAGGCTGCGACCCTCTGGCAGTTACCTGCAAAAACAGCTTTAAGGCCTGTGCTAATGGTCATTTCATAGGAAGGAGTAATGCAGGACTGTAAATGAAACATGCCCTCAATATGTCTTGAGGGAGGTAATGGCCAAAACATTTCAAAATGTGACACATACTTTAAGAGAACACTTTGAAGAACTAAGGGGTAATCACAGCTTGAAAAATAAAAAGGATATGCCTTAAAGCTCAGTTTCAACGGATTATGAGGCACATGAGAATTCAACCAAAAAGAGGTATCAGCTCACACTTGTCAGAAAAACCATCAGCAAGAAAACTACAAACAATAAATGCTGAAGCTGTTGTGGAGAAATGCATACCCTCAACTTCAAGGGGGACGTAACTTGGAAAGGGCCACAAATGAGAACAGAATGGAGGTGCCTTAAAAAGGTAAACATTGAGCTACCATATGATCCAGCAGGCCCACTCCTCGACCTATAATCTAAGAAGAGAGAATTGGAAAGACACAGGCAGGCAAATCTGCATTGCACAGTATTACAATAGCCAAGATATGGAGGTAACCAAAAAGTCCACCAACAGATGGGTGGACAAAGAAGAACTCCTCCATGTATAGATGGAATTTTCGCTAGTGAAAAAAATGAAACAATGCCATTTGCAGCACCATAGATGAGTCTAGACGTAATCACACCACCTGTAGTAAGTGAGAAAGTAAAAGACACATATCCTATCATATCACTTTTAGGAGTTACATAAAAATTGATACTAATGAAGATATTTCCACAGAGAAAGGCAATCACAGATTCATTAAAAAACTTATGGTTCATCAAATAGAAAGGGATGAGGATTGGATAATTTACCATATTGGGGTTAACAGAGATATACAAACCATGTGAAATATATAATCACCAAAGACGTACGGAAGACCAGGAGAAGACTACTCAACATTGTGTCATAACCTATATGGGAAAAGGATGCGAGGAAGAATAGATACACGTATATGTGTGAAAGAACCACATTTGCACACCTAGAACAAACAAACCATTGTAATCAAATTTGCTTGGATAAAAAATAAAAAGTAAATTATAAATATGAACAACAAGTAATGAGACATAAACATAAAGGGCTTTTTCCTGGCACATTCCATTCTAATTTACAACCTAGAACACCACTTCCATTAAGGCTCTGTTTCCCCAGTTACCAAATTTGGTAAAGGAGAAATGATGCCACCTTGTGGCCGTTTCCTGCAAGAGCAGCTTTAAACTCACAGCTAATGGTCACTTAACATTCACAAGGACTCAGGGCTGTAAAGGACACCTGCCCTAAAAAATTGTGCTGAAGTAGGGAATGGACAAAAATTTCAAAACAGGCAAATGTTTCCAGAAGAGAGTATGAATATTAACGTTTTACTCACGCTCTTTTAAAACAAAGGAAAATGGATAAAAGCTCAACCTCAGGGAGTGTTAGGCCCATGCAATCTAATCTACAAAAAGTTTCAACTTACACCAGTCGACTGACCATCAGCAAAAAGTCTACAAACAATAAATGCTGACGGGGTTTTAGAGAACTGTGTACCCTCTACCTGCTGGTGAGACGTAAAGGGGTAACGGCCAATAATGAGAACAGAAAGGAGCTGTGTTTAAAAGTAAAAATGGAGGTACCATTCAATCCAGCAGGCGCACATTGGACCTCTCACCGGAGAAGACAAGAATCGAGAAGACACAAGCCGCAAAAGCTTCAGTGCAGCCTTATTCACAATAGCCAAGACAGTGAAGGAATCAAAATGTCCAACAATAGGTGAATGGATAAAGAAGAAGTGGTCCATGTACACAATGGAATATTAGCCTTGGAAAACAATGAACCATTGTTCTTTGAGGCACCACAAATGAGTCTGGAGATAATCACGAAACATGAGGTAAGTCCGAAAGCAAAAGACCTATATTCTATGATATCACTTATAGGCGTTATCTAATAACTGACACAAATGAATATATTTCCACAGAGAAAGACACTCACAGACGTAGAAAACAAACTATGCTCATCTAAAAGGAAAGGTGGGGGGAGTGGATAAATTAAGGTTAGTGTTACTATATGTATACAAACATATATTATATACATATCTCAAAAAGACCCACCATATAGAAGGGAGGTGTGCGGAACGCTCTGTAACATTTTACATGGGAAGGGGATCTGTACTTGAATAGACATATATAATGTATAAATGAACCAGGTTGTGTACACCTCGGACAAACAATATTCTAAGCTTTACCCCAATTAAAATAATTTTTAAAACCAAGAAGAAATAATGAGACATAAACGTATGGTGGTTTCTCCATGCACATTCCAATATAATTTACAACCTAGGAACACGACTTCCAGCAAGGCTCTGCTGTCCTAGTACCCAGGTTCGGGAATGGAGGAATGCTGCCTGCTTGAGGCCAATTCCCACAACAGCAACTTTTAACCCATTGCTAAAGGTCACTAAATATTCAACAAACTTGCAGTTCGGTAAATGACACCTGCTCTCTAAAAAATTTCTGGGCTGGAAAATCGACCAAAAAATTTAACAGAGGGCGAGCTTCCAAGAAGACAATTTCAAGAGTTATATTGTACTCCCGACTGTTTCCTTTTTTTAACAGAAAAGAAAACGGTGGAGAAAAATGATGAGTTTTATGAATTTTCAAAGACATGCAAACCCAAAGTACAAAAACCTATCAGCTCACACCAGCCAGAAGGGCCATTAGCATTAATGCTGCAAACAATAAATGCTGAAGCGATTGTGGAGAAATGCGTACCCTCGATTCTAAGGGGGACGTGGTAAGAGCCACTAATGAAAACACAAAGAAGGTGCTTTGATAAGGGTAACACGGTGCTACCAGTCAATCAATCACACCCACTGCTGGGCCTATCACCTGAGAAAATGAGAATCAAAAAGTCACAGGCTTGGGGCTTCCCTGGTGGTGCAGTGGTTGAGAGTCTGCCTGCCAATGCAGGGCACACGGGTTCGAGCCCCGGTCTGGGAAGGTCCCACATGCCACGGAGCAACTGGGCCCATTAGCCACAACCACTGAGCCTGCGCGCCTGGAGCCTCTGCTCCGCAACAAGAGAGGCCGCGATAGTGAGAGACCCACGCACCGCGATGAAGAGTGGCCCCCGCTCGCCGCAACTACAGAAAGCCCTCGCACACAAACGAAGATCCAACACAGCCAAAAATAAATAAATAAATAAATAAATAAATATTAAAAAAAAAAGTCACAGGCTGGCAATCCTGCACTCCAACAATACTGACCATAGCCAACACTTGGAAGCAATGAAAATGTCTATCAACCGAGGAATGCACAAAGTAGATGTGGTCCACGTACACAGTGGAAAATTACTCCAATAAAAAATAAAAATTAAATTTAAAAATCCAACAAAAGTAAAGAGACATCAGCTTGTGTGGGTTTGTCCGGACACACTCCACTCTATAACCGAGAAACACCACAGGCCGCAAGGGCATTTCCCTAGTTACCAGGGTGGGGAACATAGAAAGGCTGCGACCCTCTGGCAGTTACCTGCAAAAACAGCTTTAAGGCCTGTGCTAATGGTCATTTCATAGGAAGGAGTAATGCAGGACTGTAAATGAAACATGCCCTCAATATGTCTTGAGGGAGGTAATGGCCAAAACATTTCAAAATGTGACACATACTTTAAGAGAACACTTTGAAGAACTAAGGGGTAATCACAGCTTGAAAAATAAAAAGGATATGCCTTAAAGCTCAGTTTCAACGGATTATGAGGCACATGAGAATTCAACCAAAAAGAGGTATCAGCTCACACTTGTCAGAAAAACCATCAGCAAGAAAACTACAAACAATAAATGCTGAAGCTGTTGTGGAGAAATGCATACCCTCAACTTCAAGGGGGACGTAACTTGGAAAGGGCCACAAATGAGAACAGAATGGAAGTGCCTTAAAAAGGTAAACATTGAGCTACCATATGATCCAGCAGGCCCACTCCTCGACCTATAATCTAAGAAGAGAGAATTGGAAAGACACAGGCAGGCAAATCTGCATTGCACAGTATTACAATAGCCAAGATATGGAGGTAACCAAAAAGTCCACCAACAGATGGGTGGACAAAGAAGAACTCCTCCATGTATAGATGGAATATTCGCTAGTGAAAAAAATGAAACAATGCCATTTGCAGCACCATAGATGAGTCTAGACGTAATCACACCACCTGTAGTAAGTGAGAAAGTAAAAGACACATATCCTATCATATCACTTTTAGGAGTTACATAAAAATTGATACTAATGAAGATATTTCCACAGAGAAAGGCAATCACAGATTCATTAAAAAACTTATGGTTCATCAAATAGAAAGGGATGAGGATTGGATAATTTACCATATTGGGGTTAACAGAGATATACAAACCATGTGAAATATATAATCACCAAAGACGTACGGAAGACCAGGAGAAGACTACTCAACATTGTGTCATAACCTATATGGGAAAAGGATGCGAGGAAGAATAGATACACGTATATGTGTGAAAGAACCACATTTGCACACCTAGAACAAACAAACCATTGTAATCAAATTTGCTTGGATAAAAAATAAAAAGTAAATTATAAATATGAACAACAAGTAATGAGACATAAACATAAAGGGCTTTTTCCTGGCACATTCCATTCTAATTTACAACCTAGAACACCACTTCCATTAAGGCTCTGTTTCCCCAGTTACCAAATTTGGTAAAGGAGAAATGATGCCACCTTGTGGCCGTTTCCTGCAAGAGCAGCTTTAAACTCACAGCTAATGGTCACTTAACATTCACAAGGACTCAGGGCTGTAAAGGACACCTGCCCTAAAAAATTGTGCTGAAGTAGGGAATGGACAAAAATTTCAAAACAGGCAAATGTTTCCAGAAGAGAGTATGAATATTAACGTTTTACTCACGCTCTTTTAAAACAAAGGAAAATGGATAAAAGCTCAACCTCAGGGAGTGTTAGACCCATGCAATCTAATCTACAAAAAGTTTCAACTTACACCAGTCGACTGACCATCAGCAAAAAGTCTACAAACAATAAATGCTGACGGGGTTTTAGAGAACTGTGTACCCTCTACCTGCTGGTGAGACGTAAAGGGGTAACGGCCAATAATGAGAACAGAAAGGAGCTGTGTTTAAAAGTAAAAATGGAGGTACCATTCAATCCAGCAGGCGCACCATTGGACCTCTCACCGGAGAAGACAAGAATCGAGAAGACACAAGCCGCAAAAGCTTCAGTGCAGCCTTATTCACAATAGCCAAGACAGTGAAGGAATCAAAATGTCCAACAACAGGTGAATGGATAAAGAAGAAGTGGTCCATGTACACAATGGAATATTAGCCATGGAAAACAATGAACCATTGTTCTTTGAGGCACCACAAATGAGTCTGGAGATAATCACGAAACATGAGGTAAGTCCGAAAGCAAAAGACCTATATTCTATGATATCACTTATAGGCGTTATCTAATAACTGACACAAATGAATATATTTCCACAGAGAAAGACACTCACAGACGTAGAAAACAAACTATGCTCATCTAAAAGGAAAGGTGGGGGGAGTGGATAAATTAAGGTTAGTGTTACTATATGTATACAAACATATATTATATACATATCTCAAAAAGACCGACCATATAGAAGGGAGGTGTGCGGAACGCTCTGTAACATTTTACATGGGAAGGGGATCTGTACTTGAATAGACATATATAATGTATAAATGAACCAGGTTGTGTACACCTCGGACAAACAATATTCTAAGCTTTACCCCAATTAAAATAATTTTTAAAACCAAGAAGAAATAATGAGACATAAACGTATGGTGGTTTCTCCATGCACATTCCAATATAATTTACAACCTAGGAACACGACTTCCAGCAAGGCTCTGCTGTCCTAGTACCCAGGTTCGGGAATGGAGGAATGCTGCCTGCTTGAGGCCAATTCCCACAACAGCAACTTTTAACCCATTGCTAAAGGTCACTAAATATTCAACAAACTTGCAGTTCGGTAAATGACACCTGCTCTCTAAAAAATTTCTGGGCTGGAAAATCGACCAAAAAATTTAACAGAGGGCGAGCTTCCAAGAAGACAATTTCAAGAGTTATATTGTACTCCCGACTGTTTCCTTTTTTTAACAGAAAAGAAAACGGTGGAGAAAAATGATGAGTTTTATGAATTTTCAAAGACATGCAAACCCAAAGTACAAAAACCTATCAGCTCACACCAGCCAGAAGGGCCATTAGCATTAATGCTGCAAACAATAAATGCTGAAGCGATTGTGGAGAAATGCGTACCCTCGATTCTAAGGGGGACGTGGTAAGAGCCACTAATGAAAACACAAAGAAGGTGCTTTGATAAGGGTAACACGGTGCTACCAGTCAATCAATCACACCCACTGCTGGGCCTATCACCTGAGAAAATAAGAATCAAAAAGTCACAGGCTTGGGGCTTCCCTGGTGGTGCAGTGGTTGAGAGTCTGCCTGCCAATGCAGGGCACACGGGTTCGAGCCCCGGTCTGGGAAGATCCCACATGCCGCGGAGGAACTGGGCCCGTGAGCCACAACCACTGAGCCTGCGCGCCGAGAGCCTGTGCTCCGCAAAAAGAGAGGCCGCGATAGTGAGAGACCCACGCACCGCGATGAAGAGTGGCCCCCGCTCGCCGCAACTACAGAAAGCCCTCGCACACAAACGAAGATCCAACACAGCCAAAAATAAATAAATAAATAAATAAATAAATATTAAAAAAAAAAAGTCACAGGCTGGCAATCCTGCACTCCAACAATACTGACCATAGCCAACACTTGGAAGCAATGAAAATGTCTATCAACCGAGGAATGCACAAAGTAGATGTGGTCCACGTACACAGTGGAAAATTACTCCAATAAAAAATAAAAATTAAATTTAAAAATCCAACAAAAGTAAAGAGACATCAGCTTGTGTGGGTTTGTCCGGACACACTCCACTCTAATTTATAACCGACAAACACCACAGGCCGCAAGGGCATTTCCCTAGTTACCAGAGTGGGGAACATAGAAAGGCTGCGACCCTCTGGCAGTTACCTGCAAAAACAGCTTTAAGGCCTGTGCTAATGGTCATTTCATAGGAAGGAGTAATGCAGGACTGTAAATGAAACATGCCCTCAATATGTCTTGAGGGAGGTAATGGCCAAAACATTTCAAAATGTGACACATACTTTAAGAGAACACTTTGAAGAACTAAGGGGTAATCACAGCTTGAAAAATAAAAAGGATATGCCTTAAAGCTCAGTTTCAACGGATTATGAGGCACATGAGAATTCAACCAAAAAGAGGTATCAGCTCACACTTGTCAGAAAAACCATCAGCAAGAAAACTACAAACAATAAATGCTGAAGCTGTTGTGGAGAAATGCATACCCTCAACTTCAAGGGGGACGTAACTTGGAAAGGGCCACAAATGAGAACAGAATGGAGGTGCCTTAAAAAGGTAAACATTGAGCTACCATATGATCCAGCAGGCCCACTCCTCGACCTATAATCTAAGAAGAGAGAATTGGAAAGACACAGGCAGGCAAATCTGCATTGCACAGTATTACAATAGCCAAGATATGGAGGTAACCAAAAAGTCCACCAACAGATGGGTGGACAAAGAAGAACTCCTCCATGTATAGATGGAATATTCGCTAGTGAAAAAAATGAAACAATGCCATTTGCAGCACCATAGATAGTCTAGACGTAATCACACCACCTGTAGTAAGTGAGAAAGTAAAAGACACATATCCTATCATATCACTTTTAGGAGTTACATAAAAATTGATACTAATGAAGATATTTCCACAGAGAAAGGCAATCACAGATTCATTAAAAAACTTATGGTTCATCAAATAGAAAGGGATGAGGATTGGATAATTTACCATATTGGGGTTAACAGAGATATACAAACCATGTGAAATATATAATCACCAAAGACGTACGGAAGACCAGGAGAAGACTACTCAACATTGTGTCATAACCTATATGGGAAAAGGATGCGAGGAAGAATAGATACACGTATATGTGTGAAAGAACCACATTTGCACACCTAGAACAAACAAACCATTGTAATCAAATTTGCTTGGATAAAAAATAAAAAGTAATTTATAAATATGAACAACAAGTAATGAGACATAAACATAAAGGGCTTTTTCCTGGCACATTCCATTCTAATTTACAACCTAGAACACCACTTCCATTAAGGCTCTGTTTCCCCAGTTACCAAATTTGGTAAAGGAGAAATGATGCCACCTTGTGGCCGTTTCCTGCAAGAGCAGCTTTAAACTCACAGCTAATGGTCACATAACATTCACAAGGACTCAGGGCTGTAAAGGACACCTGCCCTAAAAAATAGTGCTGAAGTAGGGAATGGACAAAAATTTCAAAACAGGCAAATGTTTCCAGAAGGGAGTATGAATATTAACGTTTTACTCACGCTCTTTTAAAAAAAAGGAAAATGGATAAAAGCTCAACCTCAGAGAGTGTTAGACCCATGAAATCTAATCTACAAAAAGTTTCAACTTACACCAGTCGACTGACCATCAGCAAAAAGTCTACAAACAATAAATGCTGACGGGGTTTTAGAGAACTGTGTACCCTCTACCTGCTGGTGAGACGTAAAGGGGTAACGGCCAATAATGAGAACAGAAAGGAGCTGTGTTTAAAAGTAAAAATGGAGGTACCATTCAATCCAGCAGGCGCACCATTGGACCTCTCACCGGAGAAGACAAGAATCGAGAAGACACAAGCCGCAAAAGCTTCAGTGCAGCCTTATTCACAATAGCCAAGACAGTGAAGGAATCAAAATGTCCAACAACAGGTGAATGGATAAAGAAGAAGTGGTCCATGTACACAATGGAATATTAGCCATGGAAAACAATGAACCATTGTTCTTTGAGGCACCACAAATGAGTCTGGAGATAATCACGAAACATGAGGTAAGTCCGAAAGCAAAAGACCTATATTCTATGATATCACTTATAGGCGTTATCTAATAACTGACACAAATGAATATATTTCCACAGAGAAAGACACTCACAGACGTAGAAAACAAACTATGCTCATCTAAAAGGAAAGGTGGGGGGAGTGGATAAATTAAGGTTAGTGTTACTATATGTATACAAACATATATTATATACATATCTCAAAAAGACCGACCATATAGAAGGGAGGTGTGCGGAACGCTCTGTAACATTTTACATGGGAAGGGGATCTGTACTTGAATAGACATATATAATGTATAAATGAACCAGGTTGTGTACACCTCGGACAAACAATATTCTAAGCTTTACCCCAATTAAAATAAGTTTTAAAACCAAGAAGAAATAATGAGACATAAACGTATGGTGGTTTCTCCATGCACATTCCAATATAATTTACAACCTAGGAACACGACTTCCAGCAAGGCTCTGCTGTCCTAGTACCCAGGTTCGGGAATGGAGGAATGCTGCCTGCTTGAGGCCAATTCCCACAACAGCAACTTTTAACCCATTGCTAAAGGTCACTAAATATTCAACAAACTTGCAGTTCGGTAAATGACACCTGCTCTCTAAAAAATTTCTGGGCTGGAAAATCGACCAAAAAATTTAACAGAGGGCGAGCTTCCAAGAAGACAATTTCAAGAGTTATATTGTACTCCCGACTGTTTCCTTTTTTTAACAGAAAAGAAAACGGTGGAGAAAAATGATGAGTTTTATGAATTTTCAAAGACATGCAAACCCAAAGTACAAAAACCTATCAGCTCACACCAGCCAGAAGGGCCATTAGCATTAATGCTGCAAACAATAAATGCTGAAGCGATTGTGGAGAAATGCGTACCCTCGATTCTAAGGGGGACGTGGTAAGAGCCACTAATGAAAACACAAAGAAGGTGCTTTGATAAGGGTAACACGGTGCTACCAGTCAATCAATCACACCCACTGCTGGGCCTATCACCTGAGAAAATAAGAATCAAAAAGTCACAGGCTTGGGGCTTCCCTGGTGGTGCAGTGGTTGAGAGTCTGCCTGCCAATGCAGGGCACACGGGTTCGAGCCCCGGTCTGGGAAGATCCCACATGCCGCGGAGGAACTGGGCCCGTGAGCCACAACCACTGAGCCTGCGCGCGGAGAGCCTGTGCTCCGCAACAAGAGAGGCCGCGATAGTGAGAGACCCACGCACCGCGATGAAGAGTGGCCCCCGCTCGCCGCAACTACAGAAAGCCCTCGCACACAAACGAAGATCCAACACAGCCAAAAATAAATAAATAAATAAATAAATAAATATTAAAAAAAAAAAGTCACAGGCTGGCAATCCTGCACTCCAACAATACTGACCATAGCCAACACTTGGAAGCAATGAAAATGTCTATCAACCGAGGAATGCACAAAGTAGATGTGGTCCACGTACACAGTGGAAAATTACTCCAATAAAAAATAAAAATTAAATTTAAAAATCCAACAAAAGTAAAGAGACATCAGCTTGTGTGGGTTTGTCCGGACACACTCCACTCTAATTTATAACCGAGAAACACCACAGGCCGCAAGGGCATTTCCCTAGTTACCAGGGTGGGGAACATAGAAAGGCTGCGACCCTCTGGCAGTTACCTGCAAAAACAGCTTTAAGGCCTGTGCTACTGGTCATTTCATAGGAAGGAGTAATGCAGGACTGTAAATGAAACATGCCCTCAATATGTCTTGAGGGAGGTAATGGCCAAAACATTTCAAAATGTGACACATACTTTAAGAGAACACTTTGAAGAACTAAGGGGTAATCACAGCTTGAAAAATAAAAAGGATATGCCTTAAAGCTCAGTTTCAACGGATTATGAGGCACATGAGAATTCAACCAAAAAGAGGTATCAGCTCACACTTGTCAGAAAAACCATCAGCAAGAAAACTACAAACAATAAATGCTGAAGCTGTTGTGGAGAAATGCATACCCTCAACTTCAAGGGGGACGTAACTTGGAAAGGGCCACAAATGAGAACAGAATGGAGGTGCCTTAAAAAGGTAAACATTGAGCTACCATATGATCCAGCAGGCCCACTCCTCGACCTATAATCTAAGAAGAGAGAATTGGAAAGACACAGGCAGGCAAATCTGCATTGCACAGTATTACAATAGCCAAGATATGGAGGTAACCAAAAGGTCCACCAACAGATGGGTGGACAAAGAAGAACTCCTCCATGTATAGATGGAATATTCGCTAGTGAAAAAAATGAAACAATGCCATTTGCAGCACCATAGATAGTCTAGACGTAATCACACCACCTGTAGTAAGTGAGAAAGTAAAAGACACATATCCTATCATATTACTTTTAGGAGTTACATAAAAATTGATACCAATGAAGATATTTCCACAGAGAAAGGCAATCACAGATTCATTAAAAAACTTATGGTTCATCAAATAGAAAGGGATGAGGATTGGATAATTTACCATATTGGGGTTAACAGAGATATACAAACCATGTGAAATATATAATCACCAAAGACGTACGGAAGACCAGGAGAAGACTACTCAACATTGTGTCATAACCTATATGGGAAAAGGATGCGAGGAAGAATAGATACACGTATATGTGTGAAAGAACCACATTTGCACACCTAGAACAAACAAACCATTGTAATCAAATTTGCTTGGATAAAAAATAAAAAGTAAATTATAAATATGAACAACAAGTAATGAGACATAAACATAAAGGGCTTTTTCCTGGCACATTCCATTCTAATTTACAACCTAGAACACCACTTCCATTAAGGCTCTGTTTCCCCAGTTACCAAATTTGGTAAAGGAGAAATAATGCCACCTTGTGGCCGTTTCCTGCAAGAGCAGCTTTAAACTCACAGCTAATGGTCACATAACATTCACAAGGACTCAGGGCTGTAAAGACACCTGCCCTAAAAAATAGTGCTGAAGTAGGGAATGGACAAAAATTTCAAAACAGGCAAATGTTTCCAGAAGGGAGTATGAATATTAACGTTTTACTCACGCTCTTTTAAAAAAAAGGAAAATGGATAAAAGCTCAACCTCAGAGAGTGTTAGACCCATGAAATCTAATCTACAAAAAGTTTCAACTTACACCAGTCGACTGACCATCAGCAAAAAGTCTACAAACAATAAATGCTGACGGGGATTTAGAGAACTGTGTACCCTCTACCTGCTGGTGAGACGTAAAGGGGTAACGGCCAATAATGAGAACAGAAAGGAGCTGTGTTTAAAAGTAAAAATGGAGGTACCATTCAATCCAGCAGGCGCACCATTGGACCTCTCACCGGAGAAGACAAGAATCGAGAAGACACAGGCCGCAAAAGCTTCAGTGCAGCCTTATTCACAATAGCCAAGACAGTGAAGGAATCAAAATTTCCAACAACAGGTGAATAGATAAAGAAGAAGTGGTCCATGTACACAATGGAATATTAGCCATGGAAAACAGTGAACCATTGTTCCTTGAGGCACCACAAATGATTCAGGAGATAATCACGAAACATGAGGTAAGTCCGAAAGCATAAGACCTATATTCTATGATATCACTTATAGGCGTTATCTAATAATTGACACAAATGAACATATTTCCACAGAGAAAGACACTCACAGATTTAGAAAACAAACTCTGCTCATCTAAAAGGAAAGGTGGGGGGAGTGGATAATTTAAGGTTAGTGTTACTATATGTATACAAACACATATTATATACATATCTCAAAAAGACCTACCATATAGAAGGGAGGTGTGCGGAACCCTCTGTAACATTTTACATGGGAAGGAGATCTGTACTTGAATAGACATATAAAATGTACAAATGAACCAGATTGTGTACACCTCGGACAAACAATATTCTAAGCTTTACCCCAATTAAAAAAAATTTTAAAACCAAGAAGAAATAATGAGACATAAACTTATGGGGGTTTCTCCATGCACATTCCAATATAATTTACAACCTAGGAACACGACTTCCAGAAAGGCTCTGCTGCCCTACTACCCAGATTTGGGAATGGAGGAATGCTGCCTGCTTGAGGCCACTTCCCACAACAGCAGCTTTTAACCCATTGCTAAAGGTCACTAAATATGCACCACACTTGCAGTTCGGGAAATGAGACCTGCTCTCTAAAAAAATTCTGGGCTCGAAAATCGACCAAAAAATTTAACAGAGGGCAAGCTTCCAAGAAGACAATTTCAAGAGTTATATTGTACTCCCAACTGTTTCCTTTTTTTAGCAGAAAAGAAAACGGCGGAGAAAAATGATGAGTTTTATGAATTTTCAAAGACATGCAAACCCAAAGTACAAAAACCTATCAGCTCACACCAGCCAGAAGGACCATTAGCATAAATGCTGCAAACAATAAATGCTGAAGCGATTGTGGAGAAATGCGTACCCTCGATTCTAAGGGGGACGTGGTAAGAGCCACTAATGAAAACACAAAGAAGGTGCTTTGAAAAGGGTAACACGGTGCTACCAGTCAATCTATCACACCCACTGCTGGGCCTATCACCTGAGAAAATGAGAATCAAAAAGTCACAGGCTTGGGGCTTCCCTGGTGGTGCAGTGGTTGAGAGTCTGCCTGCCAATGCAGGGCACACGGGTTCGAGCCCCGGTCTGGGAAGATCCCACATGCCACGGAGCAACTGGGCCCGTGAGCCACAACCACTGAGCCGGCGCGCATGGAGCCTGTGCTCCGCAACAAGAGAGGCCGCGATAGTGAGAGACCCACGCACCGCGATGAAGAGTGGCCCCCGCTCGCCGCAACTACAGAAAGCCCTCGCGCACAAACGAAGATCCAACACAGCCATAAATAAATAAATAAATAAATAAATAAATAAATAAATATTAAAAAAAAAAGTCACAGGCTGGCAATCCTGCACTCCAACAATATTTACCATAGCCAACACTTGGAAGCAATGAAAATGTCCGTCAACCGAGGAATGCACAAAGTAGATGTGGTCCACGTACACAGTGGAAGATTACTCCAATAAAAAATAAAAATTAAATTTAAAAATCCAACAAAAGTAAAGAGACATCAGCTTGTGTGGGTTTGTCCGGGCACACTCCACTCTAATTTATAACCGAGAAACGCCACAGGCTGCAAGGGCATTTCCCTAGTTACCAGGGTGGGGAACATAGAAAGGCTGCCACCCTCTGGCAGTTACCTGCAAAAACAGCTTTAAGGCCTGTGCTAATGGTCATTTCACAGGAAGAAGTAATGCAGGACTGTAAATGAAACATCCCCTCAATATGTCTTGAAGGAGGTAATGGCCAAAACATTTCAAAATGTGACACATACTTTAAGAGAAAACTTTGAAGAACTAAGGGGTAATCACAGCTTGAAAAATAATAAGGATATGCCTTAAAGCTCAGTTTCAACGGATTATGAGGCACATGCGAATTCAACCAAAAAGAGGTATCAGCTCACACTTGTCAGAAAAACCATCAGCAAGAAAACTACAAACAATAAATGCTGAAGCTGTTGTGGAGAAATGCATACCCTCAACTTCAAGGGGGACGTAACTTGGAAAGGGCCACAAATGAGAACAGAATGGAGGTGCCTTAAAAAGGTAAACATTGAGCTACCATATGATCCAGCAGGCCCACTCCTCGACCTATAATCTAAGAAGAGAGAATTGGAAAGACACAGGCAGGCAAATCTGCATTGCACAGTATTACAATAGCCAAGATATGGAGGTAACCAAAAAGTCCACCAACAGATGGGTGGACAAAGAAGAACTCCTCCATGTATAGATGGAATATTCGCTAGTGAAAAAAATGAAACAATGCCATTTGCAGCACCATAGATAGTCTAGACGTAATCACACCACCTGTAGTAAGTGAGAAAGTAAAAGACACATATCCTATCATATCACTTTTAGGAGTTACATAAAAATTGATACTAATGAAGATATTTCCACAGAGAAAGGCAATCACAGATTCATTAAAAAACTTATGGTTCATCAAATAGAAAGGGATGAGGATTGGATAATTTACCATATTGGGGTTAACAGAGATATACAAACCATGTGAAATATATAATCACCAAAGACGTACGGAAGACCAGGAGAAGACTACTCAACATTGTGTCATAACCTATATGGGAAAAGGATGCGAGGAAGAATAGATACACGTATATGTGTGAAAGAACCACATTTGCACACCTAGAACAAACAAACCATTGTAATCAAATTTGCTTGGATAAAATATAAAAAGTAAATTATAAATATGAACAACAAGTAATGAGACATAAACATAAAGGGCATTTTCCTGGCACATTCCATTCTAATTTACAACCTAGAACACCACTTCCATTAAGGCTCTGTTTCCCCAGTTACCAAATTTGGTAAAGGAGAAATGATGCCACCTTGTGGCCGTTTCCTGCAAGAGCAGCTTTAAACTCACAGCTAATGGTCACATAACATTCACAAGGACTCAGGGCTGTAAAGGACACCTGCCCTAAAAAATAGTGCTGAAGTAGGGAATGGACAAAAATTTCAAAACAGGCAAATGTTTCCAGAAGGGAGTATGAATATTAACGTTTTACTCACGCTCTTTTAAAAAAAAGGAAAATGGATAAAAGCTCAACCTCAGAGAGTGTTAGACCCATGAAATCTAATCTACAAAAAGTTTCAACTTACACCAGTCGACTGACCATCAGCAAAAAGTCTACAAACAATAAATGCTGACGGGGATTTAGAGAACTGTGTACCCTCTACCTGCTGGTGAGACGTAAAGGGGTAACGGCCAATAATGAGAACAGAAAGGAGCTGTGTTTAAATGTAAAAATGGAGGTACCATTCATTCCAGCAGGCGCACCATTGGACCTCTCACCGGAGAAGACAAGAATCGAGAAGACACAGGCCGCAAAAGCTTCAGTGCAGCCTTATTCACAATAGCCAAGACAGTGAAGGAATCAAAATTTCCAACAACAGGTGAATAGATAAAGAAGAAGTGGTCCATGTACACAATGGAATATTAGCCATGGAAAACAGTGAACCATTGTTCCTTGAGGCACCACAAATGATTCAGGAGATAATCACGTAACATGAGGTAAGTCCGAAAGCAAAAGACCTATATTCTATGATATCACTTATAGGCGTTATCTAATAACTGACACAAATGAACATATTTCCACAGAGAAAGACACTCACAGATTTAGAAAACAAACTCTGCTCATCTAAAAGGAAAGGTGGGGGGAGTGGATAATTTAAGGTTAGTGTTACTATATGTATACAAACACATATTATATACATATCTCAAAAAGACCTACCATATAGAAGGGAGGTGTGCGGAACCCTCTGTAACATTTTACATGGGAAGGAGATCTGTACTTGAATAGACATATAAAATGTACAAATGAACCAGATTGTGTACACCTCGGACAAACAATATTGTAAGCTTTACCCCAATTAAAAAAAATTTTAAAACCAAGAAGAAATAATGAGACATAAACTTATGGGGGTTTCTCCATGCACATTCCAATATAATTTACAACCTAGGAACACGACTTCCAGAAAGGCTCTGCTGCCCTAGTACCCAGATTTGGGAATGGAGGAATGCTGCCTGCTTGAGGCCACTTCCCACAACAGCAGCTTTTAACCCATTGCTAAAGGTCACTAAATATGCACCACACTTGCAGTTCGGGAAATGAGACCTGCTCTCTAAAAAAATTCTGGGCTCGAAAATCGACCAAAAAATTTAACAGAGGGCAAGCTTCCAAGAAGACAATTTCAAGAGTTATATTGTACTCCCAACTGTTTCCTTTTTTTAGCAGAAAAGAAAACGGCGGAGAAAAATGATGAGTTTTATGAATTTTCAAAGACATGCAAACCCAAAGTACAAAAACCTATCAGCTCACACCAGCCAGAAGGACCATTAGCATAAATGCTGCAAACAATAAATGCTGAAGCGATTGTGGAGAAATGCGTACCCTCGATTCTAAGGGGGACGTGGTAAGAGCCACTAATGAAAACACAAAGAAGGTGCTTTGATAAGGGTAACACGGTGCTACCAGTCAATCAATCACACCCACTGCTGGGCCTATCACCTGAGAAAATGAGAATCAAAAAGTCACAGGCTTGGGGCTTCCCTGGTGGTGCAGTGGTTGAGAGTCTGCCTGCCAATGTAGGGCACACGGGTTCGAGCCCCAGTCTGGGAAGATCCCACATGCCGCGGAGCAACTGGGCCCGTCAGCCACAACCACTGAGCCTGCGCGCATGGAGCCTGTGCTCCGCAACAAGAGAGGCCGCGATAGTGAGAGACCCACGCACCGCGATGAAGAGTGGCCCCCGCTCGCCGCAACTACAGAAAGCCCTCGCGCACAAACGAAGATCCAACACAGCCATAAATAAATAAATAAATAAATAAATAAATAAATAAATAAATAAATATTAAAAAAAAAAAAGTCACAGGCTGGCAATCCTGCACTCCAACAATATTTACCATAGCCAACACTTGGAAGCAATGAAAATGTCCGTCAACCGAGGAATGCACAAAGTAGATGTGGTCCACGTACACAGTGGAAGATTACTCCAATAAAAAATAAAAATTAAATTTAAAAATCCAACAAAAGTAAAGAGACATCAGCTTGTGTGGGTTTGTCCGGGCACACTCCACTCTAATTTATAACCGAGAAACGCCACAGGCTGCAAGGGCATTTCCCTAGTTACCAGGGTGGGGAACATAGAAAGGCTGCCACCCTCTGGCAGTTACCTGCAAAAACAGCTTTAAGGCCTGTGCTAATGGTCATTTCACAGGAAGAAGTAATGCAGGACTGTAAATGAAACATCCCCTCAATATGTCTTGAAGGAGGTAATGGCCAAAACATTTCAAAATGTGACACATACTTTAAGAGAAAACTTTGAAGAACTAAGGGGTAATCACAGCTTGAAAAATAATAAGGATATGCCTTAAAGCTCAGTTTCAACGGATTATGAGGCACATGCGAATTCAACCAAAAAGAGGTATCAGCTCACACTTGTCAGAAAAACCATCAGCAAGAAAACTACAAACAATAAATGCTGAAGCTGTTGTGGAGAAATGCATACCCTCAACTTCAAGGGGGACGTAACTTGGAAAGGGCCACAAATGAGAACAGAATGGAGGTGCCTTAAAAAGGTAAACATTGAGCTACCATATGATCCAGCAGGCCCACTCCTCGACCTATAATCTAAGAAGAGAGAATTGGAAAGACACAGGCAGGCAAATCTGCATTGCACAGTATTACAATAGCCAAGATATGGAGGTAACCAAAAAGTCCACCAACAGATGGGTGGACAAAGAAGAACTCCTCCATGTATAGATGGAATATTCGCTAGTGAAAAAAATGAAACAATGCCATTTGCAGCACCATAGATAGTCTAGACGTAATCACACCACCTGTAGTAAGTGAGAAAGTAAAAGACACATATCCTATCATATCACTTATAGGAGTTACATAAAAATTGATACTAATGAAGATATTTCCACAGAGAAAGGCAATCACAGATTCATTAAAAAACTTATGGTTCATCAAATAGAAAGGGATGAGGATTGGATAATTTACCATATTGGGGTTAACAGAGATATACAAACCATGTGAAATATATAATCACCAAAGACGTACGGAAGACCAGGAGAAGACTACTCAACATTGTGTCATAACATATATGGGAAAAGGATGCGAGGAAGAATAGATACACGTATATGTGTGAAAGAACCACATTTGCACACCTAGAACAAACAAACCATTGTAATCAAATTTGCTTGGATAAAAAATAAAAAGTAAATTATAAATATGAACAACAAGTAATGAGACATAAACATAAAGGGCTTTTTCCTGGCACATTCCATTCTAATTTACAACCTAGAACACCACTTCCATTAAGGCTCTGTTTCCCCAGTTACCAAATTTGGTAAAGGAGAAATGATGCCACCTTGTGGCCGTTTCCTGCAAGAGCAGCTTTAAACTCACAGCTAATGGTCACATAACATTCACAAGGACTCAGGGCTGTAAAGGACACCTGCCCTAAAAAATAGTGCTGAAGTAGGGAATGGACAAAAATTTCAAAACAGGCAAATGTTTCCAGAAGGGAGTATGAATATTAACGTTTTACTCACGCTCTTTTAAAAAAAAGGAAAATGGATAAAAGCTCAACCTCAGAGAGTGTTAGACCCATGAAATCTAATCTACAAAAAGTTTCAACTTACACCAGTCGACTGACCATCAGCAAAAAGTCTACAAACAATAAATGCTGACGGGGATTTAGAGAACTGTGTACCCTCTACCTGCTGGTGAGACGTAAAGGGGTAACGGCCAATAATGAGAACAGAAAGGAGCTGTGTTTAAATGTAAAAATGGAGGTACCATTCAATCCAGCAGGCGCACCATTGGACCTCTCACCAGAGAAGACAAGAATCGAGAAGACACAGGCCGCAAAAGCTTCAGTGCAGCCTTATTCACAATAGCCAAGACAGTGAAGGAATCAAAATTTCCAACAACAGGTGAATAGATAAAGAAGAAGTGGTCCATGTACACAATGGAATATTAGCCATGGAAAACAGTGAACCATTGTTCCTTGAGGCACCACAAATGATTCAGGAGATAATCACGAAACATGAGGTAAGTCCGAAAGCAAAAGACCTATATTCTATGATATCACTTATAGGCGTTATCTAATAACTGACACAAATGAACATATTTCCACAGAGAAAGACACTCACAGATTTAGAAAACAAACTATGCTCATCTAAAAGGAAAGGTGGAGGGAGTGCATAAATTAAGGTTAGTGTTACTATATGTATACAAACATATATTATATACATATCTCAAAAAGACCTACCATATAGAAGAGAGGTGTGCGGAACCCTCTGTAACATTTTACATGGGAAGGGGATCTGTACTTGAATAGACATATATAATGTACAAATGAACCAGATTGTGTACACCTCGGACAAACAATATTCTAAGCTTTACCCCAATTAAAAAAATTTTTAAAACCAAGAAGAAATAATGAGACATAAACTTATGGGGGTTTCTCCATGCACATTCCAATATAATTTACAACCTAGGAACACGACTTCCAGAAAGGCTCTGCTGCCCTACTACCCAGATTTGGGAATGGAGGAATGCTGCCTGCTTGAGGCCACTTCCCACAACAGCAGCTTTTAACCCATTGCTAAAGGTCACTAAATATGCACCACACTTGCAGTTCGGGAAATGAGACCTGCTCTCTAAAAAAATTCTGGGCTCGAAAATCGACCAAAAAATTTAACAGAGGGCAAGCTTCCAAGAAGACAATTTCAAGAGTTATATTGTACTCCCAACTGTTTCCTTTTTTTAGCAGAAAAGAAAACGGCGGAGAAAAATGATGAGTTTTATGAATTTTCAAAGACATGCAAACCCAAAGTACAAAAACCTATCAGCTCACACCAGCCAGAAGGACCATTAGCATAAATGCTGCAAACAATAAATGCTGAAGCGATTGTGGAGAAATGCGTACCCTCGATTCTAAGGGGGACGTGGTAAGAGCCACTAATGAAAACACAAAGAAGGTGCTTTGAAAAGGGTAACACGGTGCTACCAGTCAATCTATCACACCCACTGCTGGGCCTATCACCTGAGAAAATGAGAATCAAAAAGTCACAGGCTTGGGGCTTCCCTGGTGGTGCAGTGGTTGAGAGTCTGCCTGCCAATGCAGGGCACACGGGTTCGAGCCCCGGTCTGGGAAGATCCCACATGCCGCGGAGCAACTGGGCCCGTGAGCCACAACCACTGAGCCGGCGCGCATGGAGCCTGTGCTCCGCAACAAGAGAGGCCGCGATAGTGAGAGACCCACGCACCGCGATGAAGAGTGGCCCCCGCTCGCCGCATCTACAGAAAGCCCTCGCGCACAAACGAAGATCCAACACAGCCATAAATAAATTAATAAATAAATAAATAAATAAATAAATAAATAAATAAATATTAAAAAAAAAAAGTCACAGGCTGGCAATCCTGCACTCCAACAATATTTACCACAGCCAACACTTGGAAGCAATGAAAATGTCCATCAACCGAGGAATGCACAAAGTAGAAGTGGTCCACGTACACAGTGGAAAATTACTCCAATAAAAAATAAAAATTAAATTTAAAAAAGCAACAAAAGTAAGGAGACATCAGCTTGTGTGGGTTTGTCCGGGCACACTCCACTCTAATTTATAACCGAGAAACACCACAGGACGCAAGGGTTTTTCCATAAGTACCAGGGTGGGGAACATAGAAAGGCTGCCACCCTCTGGCAGTTACCTGTAAAAGCACCTTTAAAGCCTGTGCTAATGGTCATTTCCTAGGAACAAGTACTGCAGGACTGTAAATGAAACCTGCCCTCAAAATGTCTTGAGGGAGGTAATGGCCAAAACATTTCAAAATGTGACACATACTTTAAGAGAACACTTTGAAGAACTAAGGGGTAATCACAGCTTGAAAAATAAAAAGGACATGCCTTAAAGCTCAATTTCAACGGATTATGAGGCACATGTGAATTCAACCACAAAGAGGTAGCAGCTCACACTTGTCAAAATAACCGTCAGCAAGAAAACTACAAACATTAAATGCTGAAGGTGTTGTGGAGGAATGCATACCCTGAACTTTAAGTGGGATGTAACTTGGAAAGAGCCACTAAAGAGAACAGAATGGAGGTGCCTTAAAAATGTGAACATTGAGCTACCATATGACCCAGCAATCCCACTACTGGTTATACACCCACAGAAAACCATAATTCAAAAATACACATGCACCCGAATGTTTATTACAGCACTATTTACAATAGCCTGGTCATGGAAGCAACCTAAATGCCCATCAACAGACGAATGGATAAAGAAGTTGTGGTACATGTATAGAATGGAATATTTCTCAGCCACAAAAAGGAACCAAATTGAGTCATTTGTTGTGACGTGGATGGATCTAGAGACTGTCATACAGAGTGAAGTAAGTCAGAAAGAGAAAAACAAATATCGTATATTAACGCAGGTACGTGGAACCTAGAAAATTGGTACAGATGAGCCAGTTTGCAGGGCAGAAGTTGAGACACAGATGTAGAGCGCAGACAGATGGACACCACGGGGGGCAAAATGTGGTGGGGTGGGGATGGTGTCGTCCTGAATTGGGCGATTGGGATTGACATGTATACACTGATGTATATAAAATTGATGACTGATAAGAACCTGCAGTATACAAAAACAAACAAAACAACTATTACTAAACTTTCATTCGTTTTTTTGTATGGAAATATGTTAATATAAATATTTCAGACATTACATGAAATTTCTAAAAATCTTATATGTTCTGGTATAATGTTATAATTCATAATCCTAGTTATTACTTTAAAATGTATATCTCAGAAATAACTAATTTTCTTGTCAACTGCATTATTATAAACTTTCATCAAATCTTTAACCGTGGTCATTTTTAAGTCTTTTGTCATTTACAGACAGTTCTGGGTGTACTCTGATGCTTTTGCAAATATGTTCCTATAAAAGGGTTTCATCTTCAGGAAATTCATGGAAAAGACTCTGACAAGTACAGGTTTCTGGTAACTCTACTGTACTGCTGAACTGAATAAATAAGCATTTTCAGAACTCTAATGATAAAACTAATGAACTCATAAAAGTGCTAACAAAAGATCAAGATGAAAAAAAAATTAATTACATGGGACTGAGTGAACTGATGACGATAAGTATAATTTTTGTTACTTTCTGTTTGAATTAAAAAAAATCCCACAAGGACTCAGAGGCAAAGAATATACAAATCAATTTTCACTGCAAAGTAAAACAGCTGCTACAGTGAAGGATTACTGGACTGAATGTCAATATTTTGACATAGTATGAGTGTGTTTCATGTTTCGTAATTGCAATCATTGTTGCTTTTGTTGTGATCATCCATGTACAATGCTTGATGTCAGTCTATTTATCTCTTATAAAAATAAAATACAGTGTGTGTGTTTGGAAAAAAAAACGAATAAGAACTAATGAGACATAAACTTATGGGGATTTCACCTGGCAAACTCCATTCTAATTTACAACCTAAGACAACGACTTCCAGAAAGGCTCTGCTGCCCTAGTACCTAGATTGGGGAATGGCTGCCTCCTTTTGGCCGTTTCCCACAACAGCAGCTTTAAACCCATTGCAAACGGTCACTAAATATTCACCAACTGGCAGTTCTGTAAATGACACCTGCCCTCCAAAAAAATTCTGGGGTCAAAAATCGAACAAAAAATTCAAAAGAGGGCAAACTTCGAAGAAGATAATTTCAAGAGGTATATTGTGCTCACAGATTTTTCTTTTGATAAAAGAAAAAGATGTGGAAAAATGATGAATCTTAGGAATTTTGAAAGATATGCAAACCCAAATTACAAATACCTATCAGATCACAGCAGTCAGAATGGCCATCAGCAAAAATGGTGCAAACAATAAATGCTGAAGCGATTGTGGAGAAATGCGTACCCTCGGTTCTAAGGGGGACGTTGTAAAAGCCACTAATAAAAACACATTGGAGGTGCTTTGAAAAAGTAAACACTGAGTGACCAGTCCATCAATCACACCCACAGCTGGGCCTATCACCAGAGAAAATGAGAATCAAAAAGTCACAGGCTGGCAATCCTGCACTCCAGCAATATTCACCATAGGCAACACTTGGAAGCAATGAAAATGTCCATCAACAGAGGAATGCACCAAGAAGTGGTCCATGTACAAAATAGAATATTAACTCCAATAATAAATATAAATTAAATTTAAAAATCCAACAAAAGTAAGGAGACATCAGCTTTTGTGTGTTTATCTGGGCACATTCTACTCTAATTTACAACCGAGGAACACCACTGGCCGTAAAGTCTGTTTGCCTAGTATCAGCGTGGGGAATGTAGAAAGGTAGTAGCCCTGTGGCCGTTACCTGCAAAAGCAGTTTAAAGCCTGTGCTAATGATCACTTCATATGAACAATTACTGTAGGGCTGAAAATGAAACCTGCCCTCAAAATGTCTTGAGGGAGGTAATGGCCAAAACATTTCAAAATTTGACACATACTTTAAGAAAGCACTTTGAAGAACTAAGCTGTAATTACAGCTTGAAAAATAAAAATGACTTGCCTTAAAGCTCAATTGCAACGGAATATGAGACACATGCAAATTCAACCGTAAAGAGGTGTCAGCTCACACCCGTCAGAATAACCATCAGCAAAAACTACAAATAATAAATGCTGAAGGTGCTGTGGAGAAATGCATACCCTCAACTTTAAGTGGGACGTAACCTGGAAAGAGCCACTAATGATAACA
The DNA here is from genome assembly GCF_965194825.1 of Balaenoptera physalus. Classification (NCBI taxonomy): domain Eukaryota; kingdom Metazoa; phylum Chordata; class Mammalia; order Artiodactyla; family Balaenopteridae; genus Balaenoptera; species Balaenoptera physalus. The sequence goes on from NW_028125807.1 coordinate 253,027, forward strand.
GAATGGAGGTACCTTTAAAAGGTAAACACTGAGCTACCATATGACCTAGCAGACCTATTCCTGGACCTATAACCGACGAAGACAGAATTGGAAGGACACAGGCAGGCAAATCTGCAATGCATACTATTACAATAGCCAAGATATGGAAGTAACCAAAAAGTCCACTGACAAATGCGTGGACAAAGAAGAACTGCTACATGTACAGATGGAATATGAGCTAGTGAAAAAATGAAACAATGCCATTTGCAGCACCATAGATGAGTCTAGAGGTAATCACACAACTTGTAGTAAGTGAGAAAGTGAAAGACACATATCCTATCATATCAGATATAGGTGTTACCTAAAAATTGATACAAACGAAGATATTTCCACAGAGAAAGGCAATCACAGATTCATTAAAAAACTTATGGTTCACCAGATGGAAAGGTGTGAGGATTGGATACATTACCATATTGAGGTTAACAGAGACATACAAACACATGTGAAATATATAATCACCAAAGACCTACAGAATACCAAGAGAAGACTACTCTACATTGTGTCATAACCTACATGGGAAAAGGATCCGAAGAAGAATAGATATATGTATATGTGTGAAAGAACCACATCTTGCACACCTAGGACAAACAAAACATTGTAATCAAGTTTGCTGTGACAAAAAATAAAAATTAACTTAAAAATACGAACAAGAAGTAATGAGACATAAACTTAAAGGGCTTTTTCCTCGCACATTCCATTCTAATTTGCAACCTAGACCACCACTTCCAGTAAGGCTCTGTTGCCATAGTAACCAGATTTGGTAAAGGAGAAATGCTGCCGCCTTGTGGCCGTTTCCCGCAAGAGCGGCTTTAAACCCACAGCTAATGGTCACTTAAAATTCACAAGGACTCAGGGCTGTAAAGGACACCTGCCGTCAAAAATTGTGCTGAAGTAGGGAACGGACAAAAAAATTTAATACAGGCAAATTTTTCAATAAAATACTACGAAGAGGTAAGTATTACTCACTGTCTTTAAAAAAAAGGAGAAAGGATTAAGGCTCAACCTCAGGAATTATTAGACTCATGCAATCTAATCAACAAAAGGGTTTCCAATCACACCAGTCGATTGACCATCAGCAAAAAGTCTACAAACCATAAATGCTGATGCGGTTGTAGAGAATTGTTTATCCTCTAGCTGCTGGTGAGATGCAAAGTGGTTAATAGCCAGTAATGAGAACAGAAAAGAGCTGCGTTTAAAAGTAAAAATTTAGGTACCATTCAATCCAGCAGGTGCACCATTGGACCTCTCACCTGAGAAGACAAGTATCGAGAAGACACAGGTTGCAAAAGCTGCAGTGCAGCATTATTCACAATAGCCAAGGCAGTGAAGCGATAAAAATGTCCATCAACAAGTGAATGGATATAGAATAAGTGGTCCAGGTACACAATGGAATATTAGCCATGGAAAAGAATGAAACCCTGCTCTTTGAGGCACCACAAATGAGTCTGGAGATAATCACAAATCATGAGGTAAGTCGGAAAGCAAAAGACTTATATCCTATGATATCACTTATAGGCGTTATCTAATAAATGACACAAATGAACACAATTCACAGAGAAATACACTCACAAACTTAGAAAACCAACTTTGCTCATCTAAAGGGAAAGGTGGGGGGAATGGATAAATGAAGATTCGTGTTACTATATGATATGTATATGATCCAAATACATATTATATACATATTACAAAAAGACCGACCATATAACAAGGGAGGTCTACAGAACACTCCGTAATAATTTACATGGGAAGAGGATCTCTACATAAATAGATATAAATAATGTGTAAATGAACCAGAGTGTGTACACCTTGGACAAACAACATTCTAATGATTACCCTGATTTCAAAAATTAAAACAATGAAAAAGAAGTAATCAGACATAAACTTATGGGGCGTTTTCCAGCCCATTCCATTGAAATTTACAACCTAGGAAAACGACTTCCAGAACGGCTCTGCTGCCCTAGTAACCAGATTTGGTAATGGAGAAATGCTGCTGCTTTGTGGCCGTTTCGAACAACAGCAGATTAAACCTAGTGCTAATGGTCCCTAAATATTCACACTCATTGCAGGCCTGTAAATGACACCTACATTTCAAAACAATCCTGGGGTTGAAAATTGACCAAAAAATTCAAAAGAGGGCAACGTTCCAGGAAGACACTTTCAAGACGAATATTGTACTCACACTTTTTTTTTCTTTTTTCTTTTAACAGAAAAGAAAAAGGCGTGGAAAAATGATGAATTTTAGAATATTTAACGACATGCATACCCATATTACAAATACCTATCAGCTCACAGCAGTCTGAATGGCCATTAGCAAAAATGCTGCAAAAAATAAATGTTGAAGGGAATGTGGAGAAATGCGTACCCTCGGTTGTAAGGGGGGGCATGTAAAGAGTCACTAATGAAAACACAATGTAGGTGCTTTGAAAAGGGAAACATTGAGCTACCAGTCAATCAATCAAAACCACTGCTGGACCTATCACCTGAGAAAATGAGAATCAAAAAGTCACAGGCTGGCAATCCTTCACTCCAGCAATATTTACCATAGCCAACACTTGGAAGCAATGAAAATGTCCATCAACCGAGGAATGCACCAAGAAGAAGTGGTCCATGTACACAATGGAATATTACTCCAATACTAAATATAAATTAAATTTAAAAAAAAACAAACAAAAGTAAGGAGACATCAGCATTTGTGGGTTTATCCGGGCACATTGCACTCTAATTTATAACCGAGGAACACCACAGGCCGGAAGGTCTGTTTCCCTAGTTACAAGAGTGGGGAACGTAGAAAGGCTGCCGCCCTCTGGCCGTTACGTGCAAAAGCAGCTTTAAAGCCTGTGCTAATGGTCACTTCATATGAACAAGTAATGCAGGGCTGTAAATGAAAACTGCCCTCAAAATGTCTCGAGGGAGGTAATGGCCAAAAATTTTCAAAATGTGACACATACTTTAAGAAAACACCTTGAAGAACTAAGCTGTAATCACTGTTTGATAAATAAAAAGGACATGCTTTCAAGCTCAATTTCAACAGATTATGGGATACATGCAAATTCAACCACAAAGGGTATCAGCTCACACCTATCAGAATAACCCTCAGCAAGAAAAGTACAAACAATAAATACTGAAGGTGTTTTGGAGAAATGCATACCCTCAACTTTAAGTTGGACGTAACCTGGAAAGAGCCACTAATGAGAACTGAATGGTGGTGCCTTTAAAACGTACACACTGACTTACCATATGATACAGCAAGCCCACTCCTTGGACTATAACATAAGAAGATAGAACTGGAAAGACACAGGAAGCAAATGTGTATTGCAGCAGGATTACAATAGCCAAGACATGGAGGCAACCAAAAAGTCCATCAAGAGTTGCATGGCCAAAGAGGAACTGGCACACGTACAGATGGAATATTAGCCAGGGAAAAAAATAAAACAATGCCATTTGCAGCACCATGTATGATTCTTGAGGCAATCAGGCAAATTGTACTAAGTCAGAAAGCAAAAGACACATATCCTATAATATCACTTATAGATCTTAGCTAAAAATTGATACCAATGAAGATATTTCCACAGAGAAATGCAATCACAGATTCACTAAACTAACTTATGGTTCACCAAATGGAAAGGTGTGAGGATTGGATACATTAGGATATTGGGGTTAACATAGATATAGAAACAAATGTGAAATGTGTAATCACCAAAGACCTACGTAATACCGAAAGAAGATTACTCAACATTGTATCATAACCTACTTGGGAAAATGATCCAAAGAAGAATAGATATATGTATATGTGTGAAAGAACCACATCTTGCACACCTAGAACAAACAAAACATTGTAATCAAATTTGCTCTGATAAAAAATAAAAATTAAATTAAAAAAAGAACAAGAAGTAATGAGAAATAAACTTAAGGGGCTTTTTGCTGGCACATTGCATTCTAATTTACAACCAGAACATGACTTCCATTAAGGCTCTGTCATCACTAATAAAGCAGCTTTATAATCAATGTTGAAGGTAGCTTAAAAGAAGTCTCACTAATTATTGATAGTAACAAGAAAACAAAGAAAAGTAAAAATCTCACTGCAAAAAGTATACATAGAGTAAGTCAAGGTAGATCAAACACTTATTAAACTTCTGTAAAGAATAAAAGACAACAGTAGTATGTTTTTTTAAAAAGAGAGGGCCCAAATAAATCTGAAATGAAAGAGATGATGTTACAACAGACCCCACAGAAATACAAAGTATCCTAAGATACACACAGGGTAACTCAGGGCTAAGATTGGACAGAGCCCACTCTCCAGTCCCCTGTACATGACTTACAGGAGCCTCAGGAATTGAGGAGGGGGTCCCTGAGGAGAGGCTCAAGATAGAATATGGTAGGCATTAACATGGCTCCATTCATCTTAAACATGCCTGAACTACATTCACACGAGATGATTTTGTACTGTATGTACATCGGCACCTCTAGTCGGAACTGCAGATCTTTGGCTTCACCACCTCAACTGACAGCAATAGCTTCACCTGCTGTGGACCGTCTCCTATAGGATTTCTAGAACCACAAAGCATCGAAGCTTCACAGGACCCAGAGTCTGTGCGACTCCACGCAGAGTCTCAGAGTCTCAACTCCACTTAGATACTCCACTCTTGGAGGGCACACACAAAGTAGTGAGCACATCAGAACCCAGGGGAAGGAGCAGTGACCCCATAGGAGAATGACCAGAACTACCTGATAGTTTTAGAGGGTCTCCTGCAGAGGCAGGTGGTAGCTGTGGCTGTGGCTCACCGTGAGGACAACGACACTGGCAGCAGAAGTTCTGGGAAATACTCCTTGGTGTGAGCCCTCCCAGAGTCCGCCATTAACCCCACCAAGAGCAAGGTAGGCTCCAGTGCTGGGTCACCTCAGGCGAAACTACCAACAGGGAGGGAACCCAGCCCCATGCATCAGCAGATAAGTGGATTAAACTTTTTATTAAAGTTTTATTTAATCTGCAGACAAGCAGATTAAAGCTTTGCCCACCAAAGCAACACCCAGCTCTACCCACCACCAGTCCCTCCCATCAGGAAGCTTGCACAAGCCTCTAAGATAGACTCATCCACTGGAGAGCAGACAGCAGAAGCAAGAAGAACTACAATTCTGCAGCCTGTGGAAGGAAAACCACATTCACAGAAAGATAGACAAAATGAAAAGGCAGAGGACTTTATACCAGATTAAGGAACAAGATAAAACCCTAGGAAAAAAAAAACGAAATGAGGTGGAGATACGGAACCTTCCAGAAAAAGAATTCAGAATAATGATAGTGAACATGATCCAAGACCTTGGCTAAAGAATGGAGGCAAAGATCGAGAAGATGCAAGAAATGCTTAACAAAGACCTAGAAGAATTAAGGAGCAAACACCTAGAAGAATTAAAGAACAAACAAACAGAGGTGAACCATATAATAACTGAAATGAAAAATACACCAGCAGGAATCAGTAGCAGAATAACTGTGGCAGAAGAACGGATAAGTGACCTGGAAGACAGAAAGGTGGAAATCACTGCCATGGAACAGAATAAAGAAAAAGAATGAAAATAAATGAAGACACCCTAAGAGTCCTCTGGGACAACATTAAACGCAACAACATTCACATCATAGGGGTCCCAGAAGGAGAAGAGAGAGAGAAAGGACCCAAGAATACATTTGAAGAGATTATAGTCGAAAACTTCCCTAGCATGGGAAAAGAAATAGCCACCCAAGTCCAGGAAGTGCAGAGAGTCCAGGTCAGGATAAATCAAAGGAGAAAAATGCCAAGACACATAGTAACCAAATTGACAAAAATTGAAGACAAAGAAAAATTATTAAAAACAACAAGGGAAAAATGACAAATAACATACAAGGGAAATCCCATAAGGATAACAGCTGATTTCTCAGCAGAAAATCTACAAGCCAGAAGGGAGTGGCATAAATTTAAAGTGATGAAAGGGAAGTACCTACAACCAAGAGTACTCCAACCAGCAAGGATCTCATTCAGATTTGACAGAGAAATCATAAGCCCTACAGACAAGCAAAAGCTAAGAGAATTCAACACCATGAAACCAGCTCTACACCAAATGCTAAAGGAACTTCTCTAAGTGGGAAACACAAGAGAAGAAAAGGACCCACCAAGACAAACCCATAACAATTAAGAAAATAGTAATAGGAACATACATATCAATAATTACCTTAAACGTGAATGGACTAAATGTTCCAACCAAAAGACACAGGCTCCCTGAATGGATCCAAAAACAAGACCCATATATATGCTGTCTACAAGAGACCCATTTCAGACCTAGGGACACATACAGACTGAAAGTGAGGCGATGGAAAAATATATTCTATGCAAATGAAAATCAAAAGAAAGCTGGAGTAGCAATACTCATAGCAGATAAAATAGACTTTAAAATAAAGAATGTTACAAGAGACAAGGAAAGTCACTACATAATGGTCAAGGGATCAATCCAAGAAGAAGATATAACAATTATAAATATATATGTGCCCAACATAGGAGCACCTCAATACATAAGGCAACTGCTAACAGCTATAAAAGAGGAAATCAACAGTAACACAATAATAGCAGGGGACTTTAACAGCTCACTTACACCAGTGGAGATCATCCAGACAGAAAATTAATAAGGAAACACAAGCTTTAAATGACACAATAGACCAGATATAGTTAATTGATATTTATAGGACATTCCATCCAAAAACAGCAGATTACACGTTCTTCTCAACTGCACATGGAACATTCTCCAGGATAGATCACATCTTGGGTCACAAATAAAGCCTCAGTAAATTTAAGAAAACTGAAATCATATCAAGCAGCTGTTCCGACCACAATGCTATGAGATTAGAAATCAATAACAGGGACAAAACGGTAAAAAACACAAACACATGAAGGCTAAACAATACGTTACTAAATAACCAAGTGATCACTGAAGAAATAAAAGAGGAAATCAAAAACTACCTAGAGACAAATGACAAGAAACACACGATGATCCAAAACCTATGGGATGCAGCAAAAGCAGTTCTAAGAGAGAAGTTTATAGCAATACGAGCCTACCTCAAGAAACAGGAAAAATCTCAAATAAACAATCTAACCTTACACCTAGAGGAACTAGAGAAAGAAGAACAAAACCAAAAGTTAGTAGAATGAAAGAAATCATAAAGATCAAAGCAGAAATAAATGAAATAGAAGCAAAGAAAATGAAAGCAAAGATCAATAAAACTAAAAGCTGGTTCTTTGAGAAGATAAACAAAAATGATAAACCTTTAGCCAGACTCAAGAAAAAGAGGGAGAGGAATCAAATCAACAAAATTAGAAGTGAAAAAGGAGAAGTTACAACAGACACCACAGGAATACAAAGCATCCTAAGAGACTACTACAAGCAACTCTATGCCAATAAAATGGACAACCTGGAAGAAATGGGCAAATTCTTAGAAAGGGATAACCTTCCAAGACTGAACCAGGAAGAAATAGAAAATATGAACAAACCTATCACAAGCAATGAAATTGAAAGTGTGATTAAAAATCTTCCAACAAACAAAAGTCCAGAACCAGATGGCATCACAGGTGAATTCTGTCAAACATTTAGAGAAGAGCTAACACCCAACCTTCTCAAATTCTTCAAAACAATTGCAGGGGAAGGAACACTCCCAAACTCATTCTATGAGACCACCGTCACCCTGATACCAAAACCAGACAAAGATACTACAAGGAAAGAAAATTATACACCAATATCACTGATGAATATAGTTGTAAAAATCCTCAACAAAATACTAGCAAACAGAATCGAACAACACATTAAAAGGATCAAACACCATGATCAAGTGGGTTTTATCCCAGGGATGCAAGGATTCTTCAATATACACAAATCAATGTGATACACCATATTAACAAATTGTAGAATAAAACCATATGATCATCTCAATAGATGCAGGAAAAGATTTTGAGAAAATTCAACACCCATTTACGATAAAAACTCTGCAGATTGTGGGCATAGAGGGAAACTACCTCAACATAATAAAGGCCATATATGACAAACCCACAGCAAACATCATTCTCAACGGTGAAAAACTGAAAACGTTTCCTCTAAGATCAGGAACAAGACGAGGATGTCCACTCTCACCACTACTATTCAACATAGTTTTGGAAGTCCTAGCCATGGCAATCAGAGAAGAAAAAGAAATAAAAGAAATACAAAAAGGAAAAGAAGAAGTAAAATTGTCACTGTTTGCAAATGACATCATATCATAGATAGAGAATCCTAAAGATGCCACCAGAAAACCACTGGAGCTAATCAATGAATTTGGTAAAGTTGCAGGATACAAAATTAATGCACAGAAATTGCTTGCATTCCTATACACTAACAATGAAAGAACAGAAAGAGAAATTAAGGAAACAATCCCATTACCACTGCAACAAAAATAAAACACCTAGGAATAAACCTACTTAAGGAAGTAAAAGACCTGTACTCAGAAAACTATAAGACACTGATGAAAGAAATCAAAGTTGATATAAACAGATGGAGACATATACCATGTTCTTGGATTAGAAGAATCAATATTGTGAAAATGACTATACTACCCAAAGCAATCTACAGATTCAATGCAATCCCTATCAAATTACCAATGGTATTTTCTACAGAACTAGAAAAAAAAATCTTAAAATTTGTAGGGAGACACAAAAGACCCCGGATAGCCAAAGCAGTCTTGAGGGGAAAAAAAAAGAGCTGGAGGAATCAGACTTCCAGACTTCAGACTATATTACAAAGCTACAGTAATCAAGATAATATGGTAGTGGCACAAAAACAGAAATATAGATCAATAGAACAGGATAGAAAGCACAGAGATAAACCCACGTACCTATGGTCCACTAATCTATGAAAAAGGAGGCAAGGGTATACAATGGAGAAAAGACAGTGTCTTCAGTAAGTGGTGCTGGGAAAACTGGACAACTACATGTAAAAGAATGAAATTAGAACACTCCCTAACACCATAGACAAAAATAAACTCAAAATGGATTAGAGACCTAAATGTAAGACCAGCCACTATAAAACTCTTAGAGGAAAACATAAGCAGAACAGTCTATGACATAAATCACAGCAAGATCCTTTTTGACCCACCTCCTAGAGAAATGGAAATATAAACAGAAATAAAAAAAATGGGACTTAATGAAATTTAAAATCTTTTGCACAGCAAAGGAAAACAAAAGCAAGATGAAAAGACAACCATCAGAATGGGAGAAAATATTTTCAAATGAAGCAAATGGCAAAGGATTAACCTCCAAAAAGCAGCTCCTGTAGCTCAATATCACAAAACCAAACAACCCAATCCAAAAATGGGCAGAAGACCTAAATAGACATTTCTCCAAAGAAGATATACAGGTTGCCAACAAACACATGAAAGGATGTTGAACATCACTAATTATTAGAGAAATGCAAATCAAAACTACAATGAGGTATCACCTCACACCAGTCAGAATGGCCATCATCAAAAAATCTACAAACAATAAATGCTGGAGAGGCATTTATTGGAGAAAAGGGAACCCTCTTGCACTGTTGGTGGGAATGTAAATTGATATAGCCACTAGGGAGAACGGTATGGGGGTTCCTTGAAAACTAAAAATAGAACAACCGTACAACCCAGCAATCCCACTACTGGACATTTACCCTGAGAAAACCATAATTCAAAAAGAGTCATGTACCACAATGTTCATTGTAGCTCTATTTACAATAGCCAGGACATGGAAGCAACCTAAGTGTCCATCAACAGATAACTGGATAAAGAAGATGTGGCACATATATACAATGGAACATTATTCAGCCATAAAAAGAAACAAAACTGAGTTATTTGTAGTGAGGTGGATGGATCTAGAGTCTGTCCTACAGAGTGAAGTAAGTCAGAAAGAGAAAAACAAATACCGTATGCTAACACATATATATGGAATCTAAAAGAAAAAAAGTTTATGAAAAACCTAGGGGCAGGAAAGGATTAAGGACACCGACGTAGAGAAAGGACTTGAGGACACGGGGAGGGGGAAGTGTAAGCTGGGACAAAGTGAGAGAGTGGTATGGACATATATACACTACCAAATGTAAAATTGATAGCTACTGGGAAGCAGCCACATAGCACAGGGAGATCAGCTCGGTGCTTTGTGACCACCTAAAGGGGTGGGATAAGGGAGTGAGAGGGAGGTGCAAGAGGGAGTGGATATGTTGTTATATGTATACATATAGCTGATTCACTTTTTTATACAGCAGAAACTAACACACAATTGTAAAGTAATGATACTCCAATAAAGATGTAAAAGGAAAAAAAAAGAAAGCCCAGAGATAAACCTACACACCTATGGTCCACTAATCTATGACAAAGGAGGCAAGGATATACAATGGAGAAAAGACAGTCTCTTCCATAAGTGGTGCTGGGAAAAATGGACAACTACATGTAAAAGAATGAAATTAGAACACTCCCTAACACCATACACAAAAAATAAACTCAAAATGGATTAGAGACCGAAATGTAAGACCGGACACTATAAAACTCTTAGAGGAAAACATAGGAAGAATACTCTTTGACAAAAATCACAACAAGATCTTTTTTGATCCACCTACTAGAGTAATGGAATAAAAAACAAAAATAAACAAATGGGAGCAAATGAAACCTAAAAGCTTTTGCAAAGCAAAGGAAACTACAAACAAGACGAAAAGACAACCTCAGAATGGGAGAAAATATTTGCAAACGAATCAATGGACAAAGGATTAATCTCCAATATATATAAACAGCACATGCAGCTCAACAGTAAAAAAACAAACAACCCAATCCAAAAATGGGCAGATGAGGTAAATAGACATTTGTCCCAAGAAGACATACAGATGGCCATGAAGCCCATGAAAAGCTGCTCAACATCACTAATTATTAGAGAAATATAAACCAAAACTACAATGAGGTATCACCTCACACAAGTTAGAATGGGCATCATCAGAAAATCTACAAACAACAAATGCTGGAGAGGGTGTGGAGAAAAGGGAACCCTCTTACACTATTTGTGGGAATGTAAATTGATACAGTCACTATGGAGAACAGTATGGAGGTTCCTTAAAAAACTAAAAATAGAATTACCATATGACCCAGCAATCCCACTACTGGGCATATACCCAGAGAAAACCATAATTCAAAAAGACACATTCACCACAATGTTCATTGCAGCACTATTTACAATAGCCAGGTCATGGAAGCAACCTAAATGCCCATAGATAGACAAATGGAAAATATGTGGTACATATATAAAATGGAATATTACTCAGTCATAAAAAGGAATGAAATTGGGTCACTTGTAAAGACATGGATAGATCTAGAGACTGTCATACAGAGTGAAGTAAGTCAGAAAAAGAAAAACAAATATCGTATATTAACGCATACATGTGGAACCTAGAAAAATGGTACAGATGAACCGGTTTGCAAGGCAGAAATAGAGACACAGATGTAGAGAACAAATGTATGGTCACCAAGGGGGGAAAGTGGCAGGGTGGTGGTGGTGGGATGAATTGCGAGCCTGGGATTGACATATATACACTTATATGTATAAAATAGATAACCAATAAGAGCCTGCTGTATAAAAAAATGAATAAAATAAAATTAAAAAATTATAAAATAATATTTAAAAACATAAAACACAAAAAAACGTTCTGTCCTTCCCATAGACGTATTTATATGAATGAATTATTCCCATGCTTATATCTATAAATACAAAAAGAGGAATAAAACCTACCTTGAACCAAAAAAGAAAAAAAAACAGAACCCACTGGTCATACAGAGGAAAACCCTATCAGGGCACTTGCTCCAGTGGTAAACATTCTGAAGTTAGTCAGAGGTGGGGAATCGTCTCCCATGCAGCCAGCAGCTCCCCCGCAAGGAGCGTCCTCATTGCAAAGCTGGGGGACCGTGAGGACGTGTCTCTGAGTAAACGTGAGCTGAGCCTCAGGCCAGCTGCTGCTGAACTTTTCCCACCCTTCCCAGGTAAAACACCTGAATGTGTGCAAAGACTTTAAAGCCTAGAGGAAAGGGCTTGGAGTCACACCAGCGACAGCACGCAGGCCGACTTGGTGCCTGTAGGTCAGCCAGGATGGTCCTGGCCCCAGGCGCTCTTCTGGAAGCTTTCCATTTCCCTGACTGAGGTACCCCTCCTGTCCCGGTCCCCACTGCTTTTTTCCTTCCTCACCTCTGCCCGGGGAGAAATTCCAGCAGCAGGTATGGGTGACACATCGTCTTCTTTAGCAGGTGGCAGCCCGGCAACTCCTGCAGAAAGTCCAGCAGAGCCCCACTCACACGGGGCCACTCATAGAGCCCTGGGCCCTACTCCCTCCCACCAGCACAACCCCGAGACTGCTGACGGGGCAGAGAATATGGCGTCAGGCACAGCTGCAGAGGCTTTTGCTGCCTGGAGGGGTGTTTATATTGACCTCAACCCAGGCACACCTGGGAAGGGCTGGCCGGCCAGGTCAGGCTGCCCAGGTCAGCCAATCCTCGCCCCTCAGGGGCTCAGAGTTGCAGATAATGGGCCTTGCTGCACCGGCCAGATCCAAGGAACAGGTGTAGGGTCCCGAGAGTCAGGATAGACAAGGGGTGGCAGCCCTGGCTTGTTTTCCAATCATTTTATCTGGTCCATGAGTGGAAGACAACTTCAAGAAGACCCTCTCCTAATGAGAGGAACCCAGGAGTCAGGGAGAGGAGGGTTGGTGGGTGGAGACAGATGCCTGGTGCCCCGGCTGCAGTGGAAGCCCCTGGAAGACCAGGTGGAGGGAGGCTGCACAGAGTGAAGCCTAGGGTCACAGACATGTCGGAGCTGCTGTTTGTTAGTTCAAGCCCTGCTCTGAGGTGCTCTGTGTCAGCTCTGAGCGACAGGTGTGCTGGCGGTGCTCTGCAATGAGGGCTATGTGCACGGTTCCTGTGTGCCCAGCTCTGCCGGGGTACCTGTCCAAGGGAGCTCCATATCCAGGGAGGGGCCTGCCCACGAGAGCCCCGTGAGCTGCTGGGTACCTGCCCAGGTGAGCTCCATATCCTGGTAGGGGCCTGCCCACGAGAGCCCCGTGAGCTGCTGGGTACCTGCCCAGGTGAGCTCCATATCCTGGGAGGGGCCTGACCACGAGAGCCCCGTGGGCTGCTGGGTACCTGCCCAGGTGAGCTCCATATCCTGGGAGGGGCCTGACAATGAGAGCCCCATGGGCTGCGGGGTACCTGCACAGGTGAGCTCCATATCCTGGGAGGGGCCTAACCACGAGAGCCCCGTGGGCTGCTGGCTACCTGCACAGGTGAGCTCCATATCCTGGGAGGGGCCTGACCATGAGAGCCCCGTGGGCTGCTGGGGACCTGGTAAAGGACGCCAGGACAGTCAGTGAAGCCACAGAGGATATACATCCAGTAGTTCCTAATTCCTACACCCTGCTGGCCATTCTACCATCCACCAGGACATGGTATTCTGTATTAGACTTCAATGATGCCTTTTTCTGTATTCCATTAGTCCCAGAGTCACAAGAAATTTTGGCTGTGAGTGGCAGGACTCAACATACAACAAAAACAATACTGCTTGGCCGTCCTGCCCCAGGGGTTCAAAAATTCCCACACCATCTTTGGGGAAACGTTAGCTAAAACCCTAAAAGATCTACCTCTGGAGAAGTGAACCCTCCTTCAATATGCAGACGACATTCTGGGCTTCCCTGGTGGCGCAGTGGTTGAGAATCTGCCTGGCAATGCAGGGGACACAGGTTCGAGCCCTGGTCTGAGAAGATCCCATATGCCGCGGAGCAACTAGGCCCATGAGCCACAATTACTGAGCCTGCGCTTCTGGAGCCTGTGCTCCACAATAAGAGAGGCTGCGATAGTGAGAGGCCCGCGCACCGCGATGAAGAGTGGCCCCCGCTTGCCGCAACTAGAGAAAGCCCTCGCACAGAAACAAAGACACAACACAGCCATAAATAATAAATAAATAACTTTTAAAAAAATATGCAGACGACATTCTGATCGCCAGCCCTACTAAGGAGGCCTCTGGACTACCTAGCCAATAAAAGATAGAAGGTGTCCAAGAAAAAGGCTCAAATATCACAGACTAAGGTGACCTGCCTGGGCTTCATTCTCACAGAAGATCGGAGAAGCCCATCCCAGGAAAGGGAAGAAGCCATTTGCAGCCTCACCCTTCCTAAAACTAGAAGACAGCTTAGGGGTTCCTGGGGAGACTGGGGTTTGCTGCATCTGGATCCCTAACTACAGTCTAATACCTGGGCCTCTATATGAAACACTGAAAGGAAAAGATGATGATCCTTTTGAATAGAATCCAGAAGCGGCCTTTCAAGAATGGAAAGAGCAGTCAATTCAGACCCTTGCCCTGGACCTCCCTAATTTAGCTAAACCCTTTGACCTTTACATTCCTGGTCGAAGGCGAATCGCCCTTGGAGTTTTAGTGTCAAAACTGGGACCACTTGAAATGGAACAACGCAAGAATGCCCTCCAGGCATTGGCCAGCCACCCCATCCGACCAGGATACTGGGGGTATCTAAAAACCTGGAAATGAGCAGCCCGCAAGGCCAGCTCCCTCCTAAGGGTAAAGGACGCCACTTGGTGATCCTAAACACCCACCATGCCCTGAAGTTGCAGGGATCGCTCCGTGGGCACAATGACCTCGAGTGAGGAGGCCCTCCAACTCCAACCTCCAGAGAGACAACCTGGGACAAAAGGCCCCCATGACGACTCATGTGACCATCACTTGACCTGGAGCTTCTCTCAGAAAACCACAAGAGTGTGCCCCAAAGGAACAGACTATTGCTTGCAGGACTTACTGCACCCAGAGCGGAGCTAATAAACCTGGCAGGGGACCCGTAAATAACGCTGCCACCATAGAAAAGCCTACAGACACCACGGTGACGGCGGCCAATGAGACCAGATGTACTCCTGGTTACTTCAAAAGGGCGGTGACTGAGTGGCCATCATGGTCCTGGATCACCACCGGCCCTGGACTGTCTGGGAGTTGAGCAGGCAGGGCTCTGAAACCTGGTGCTGTTTGTACGTTAATTCAGTGGCCTAACTGAAGAAAGCACAGACTACTGGTCAGAGCATCTAGGCTGGCAGAAACCGTCAGCCTAAGGGGGCCGAACCAATGTGGAGCAGGGTAAAACCGGCCCCCCCAGCGTCCCTGTGCATCTCTTTCCTGGACCCTTAAAGGTCATTAGAATCTATAAAACTTCCAACGCTGGTGCTCAAGCAGACGAGCAGTGAGGGAGGAGGCCTCGGGACAATCAACCTCACCTGGAGGCTGCTGGGGAGAAGTCCTGCCCCTCCCCCCGGGTATGAGGATACCCAACTCAGCACGAAGCATTTACAGAAGAGGTGTCTGCACCCTCAGCGCCCCAAGAATGTGGAATGGGACAAGAGGCAGAGGAGGGGTTTGTCACCGGCAAAGCCCATTAAAAATTCCTGGGAGATAAAAATAGAATCTGGGCAATAAAATAAAGTCTAACCTTTTTTTCCTTTGTGCTTTTTCTAATTTCACTTGTTCCTAGGTTTCCACAGGCAGAGGTCCCACACCTGGCACTTCAGACCCGATTTCCTAGTGCAAAATGGCTGGGCCGACACCTCAGCTCTCGGGGCCCTGTGCAGACTCCGCCACATAGAGCCTGAGCTCCAGCCAACCCAGACCTCGAGAGCTCCGCCCCATCCCTCCTGCTGATGCTGACGGGATCCCTACACAGCAGCCCGGCCCACAGCCCGCGGGGGAGCGCACGCTCTCACCTCTCCATTCTCTGATCAAAATATAAAGTTTTCCTTTGCTTCTGAACCAAACTCAGTCTCGATCTGTTGGCTCCAATGACACTGGGCAGGGGGACCCTTGTTGGGGCCGACTCTGCAGGATCAGTAACAGAATTTGAGAACATTGTAACTTCAATGAACAGATGTGTGAGCCAAATATTGTAACTTCAATGAACATATGTGTGAGCCAAATATTGTAACTTCAATGAACAGATGTGTGAGCCAAACTGTAGTTAACATAGAGCAGTGTATAAGGCTCGTGTAAAATAAGGTATTTCTAACACTTCCATTTGATATTTCCATCACTTTATTATAAGCAAGTTCAGTGGAGGGGTTTGTCGTATTTGTCAGGTCAACATTAGAGAAATGCAGTGATTTCTTTCCAAGGATGTGGATCTACTAATCTTGGCTGAAGTTTCAATCTTGTTTTGAATGATTTTCCATTGAAAATGATACCTCTCTTTCAGCTCCTAGATTTCTGAGAAGTATAAAATCTTGTATTTTTTTATTACCAAAGGGGAAAGGTGGGAGGAGGGATAAATTAACAGTTTCGGATTAACATATACACACTGCTATGTATAAAATATATCATCAACAAGAAACTGCTGTATAGCACAGGGAACTATACTCAATATTTTGTAATAACCCCTAAGGGGAAATAATCTGAAAAACAATAGATATCTATATCGACATCATCTATCAACTACAGATAAAATGGAAACTAAAGGAGGCCGATGGTGAGCGTTTCTGACCATGAAGACTTCAATCCTCTAAAGTTCGGACTCTGCCTACAGCCCAGTCCCTTAATGAACATACATGTACCAGTAGCTTAAAAATTCCCAAGATTGGGGTTCGGGGAGACACTGATTTGAAAAAATCCCTGGTGTTCTCCTTACATACATGGGAGCTTTCCTACAGCTAAAACATGCCTGTGACACCCAGAAGATGGTACACGGTTGGATCAGGAAGATTTTGGAAAAGGCACCTCATCTCCTAATCCCCTGGTTGTCGGGTTAAC
The DNA here is from genome assembly GCF_965194825.1 of Balaenoptera physalus. Taxonomy (NCBI): domain Eukaryota; kingdom Metazoa; phylum Chordata; class Mammalia; order Artiodactyla; family Balaenopteridae; genus Balaenoptera; species Balaenoptera physalus. The sequence continues at coordinate 269,895 of NW_028125807.1, forward strand.
CCCTCCAGCCTCTTTCCTAACATTCTCCACACTTGAGGATGTCAGCACCTTCAACATCCTGTTGCACAGACTTTGGAATTTGTCCAGAGGATTTAGGGGAAGGAGGAGAAACAATGAGAGACAAGCCCTAGATGTTCAGACAGGCACAGGTCACTCTAATTTCAAATCAGAAAGAAGAATTAAACACAGGCTCAGCCTGCCCCACGGAACCAGTATAAGGCCTAAAGGAATCCTGCGGTTTTGCAGCCAGCTCACAAAAAAGCGAGTTTAAAAATGGAGCTCAGGGGCACTGCAATTCACAAACATGCAGAATTATAAATGATCACTCTCGTCCAAAAATATATTGAGGGAAGGCAACAAAGACGATTTGAAAGCAAGGCAGAATTGCAGGAAACAGATTTCAGGAGGGAGATTCGAATCGCCTTTAAAGCACATGAAAAGCGGTAAAACGTCGACAATGATGCCCTTGGCCAAAGAGGGCGAACACATTTTTTCCTGAATATACTCAGGAAAAAAGGCATACGCCTTTTTTCACCAACCAAGCAAGCCAGAAATGCAAATGAGCACTACAAAGAAGTCTCACTTCCCAGGGTTCAAAAGGGCCATTCTAAAAGAGTGTAAAACCCAGAAATGCAGGACAGGCCAGGGAGAAAAGGGAGCCTTGTTAGGCTGATGGGCGGGATGTAATTTGCCAACGGCCACTCTGGAGAAGTGTATGGTGTTTCCTAAAACATCTAAAAAACACAGCTAGAGAGCATAGGGCACTTCCACTCATGGGCGTATAAACTGGGAAAAATAAAAATCAAAAAGACACAGGTACCCCAAAGTTTAGGGCTGCTCTGTTTACAAGAACCTCCATTTCAGTACACCATTAATATGCCAGGATAGAGAAAAATGGATAAAGAAGTTGTGCTAATATGTACAATGGAATACCACTCAGCCATGAAATCAATGTCATACGGCTAATAGCAGCATGATGAGTGGATTCAAGTACAATGTTTCTAAGTGAAATAAGTCACACAGAAAAAGATACTTATCATAAGATATCACTTATACAGGGAATGTAAAAACAGCTACACTTGAACTGAATTACAAAACAGAACAGAGTCACATGTTTAGAAAACACACTATGGCTGCTTAACGGGAAAGGTGAGGTGGGGTGATGCATAAAACAAGGGTTTCAAATTAGCTCAGACACGGTTCCATATACCCAATATGTAATAGACAAGTCCTACCCCTTGCTCAGAGAACTGGACTCAACACTCCCTATTCACGGCACAAGAATATATCTGACTAGTAAGAATCTTAAAACCTATGTATTGATATCTCTCTGTAAGTGAGTCAAGTGGGTGTAAAGCAGCATAAACACAGCAGTGAAAATCAGCTAAACCCCAATCTAAAAATAAATTACAAAAAAAACCCAACAAATAAAATGAAAGAGAGAGAAATTAGTAAAAATTTCGTTCAGGGGCAGTGAAGCAACCTGGATTGACCATATCTAGACCCACGGCTGGGTTACACATAAGGCTGGACACTCTTGGGGCAGAGAGGATTGGTGAGGTTGGGTGAGCAGACGCAGACCCTTTAAAGTAATACTGCGTGGTACCCATCCCACGGGTCCCAAATCTCCAGGTTCAAGGGCATCTTCCTACATCGAAAACATGCATGAGAAACCCAGAAGATGATACACGGTGTGATCGGGAAAGGATTCTAAAACGCACCTCATTTCTCATCTCCTACTGCTCGGGATAGCCATTCCAGCCACTTTACTAGCAACCTCCCTCCTTGGAGAATCAGCACCTTTAACCTCCTGTTCCGTACAGGTTGCAATTTGTCCTGAGGATGAATGGGAAGAGTGGGAACCAAAGAGACACTAGCTCTAGGTGTTGGGACAGGCACATGCTACTCTATTTTCCCATGAGGAAGAAGAATTAACCACAGGCTCAGCCTGCCGCCTGGGACCAGAATAGGGCCTGAAGCAATCCTGTGCTTTTGCGGCCAGCTCCCAAGAAAGCGAGTTGAAAAATGGAGCTCAGAGGCACTGCAATTCACAAACCTGCAGACTTATAAATGATGACTCTAGTCCACAAATATATTGAGGGAAAACAACGAAGAGGATTTGAAAGCAAGGCAGAATTGCAGGAAACAGATTTCAGGAGGGAGATTCGAATCGCCTTTAAAGCACAGGAAAAGCGGCAAAACCTCGACAATGATGCCCTTGACCAAAAAGGGCGTATGCGTTTTTTCCTGAATATATTCAGGAAAAAACGCATACGCCCTTTTTGGCCAACCAAGCAACCTGGAAAGGCAAATCAGCGCTACAAAGAAGTCTCGCTTCCCATCGGTCAAAAGGGCCATGCTGAATAAAGTGTCAAAACCAGAAATGCAAGAGAGGCCATGGAGAAACGGGAGCCTGGCTACGCTGATGGGCGGGATGTAAATTGCCAACAGCCACTCTGGAGAAGTGCACGGTGTGTCCTGAAACATCTAAAAAACTCAGCTTAGGGAGCATAGGGTACTTCCACTCATGGGCGTATAAATTGGGAAAACTAAAAATCAGCAAGACACAGGCACCCCAAAGTTTAGGGCTGCTCTGTTGACAAGAACCTCCACTTCGTTACACCTTAAATATCCCAGGAAAGAGAAAAATGGATAAAGAAGTTGTGGTCCTTATGTACAATGGAATATCACTCAGCCATGAAATCAACGTCATAAGGCTAGTGGCAGCAAGATGAGTGGATTTAGGTAGGACGATTCTAAGTGAAATAAGTCACACAGAAAAAGATACTTATCATAAGATATCACTTATAGAGGGAATATAAAAACCGCTACCCTTGAACTGAATTACAAATCAGAGCAGGGTCACACGTTTAGAAAACACACTATGGCTGCTTAACGGGAAAGGTGAGGTGGGGTGATGCATAAAACAAGGGTTTCAAATTAGCTAAGATACCGTTCCATAAAGCCAATAGGTAATAGACAAGACCTACTCCTTGCTCAGTGAATTGGACTCAACACCCCCTATTCCCCGCCCAAGAATATACCTGACTAGTAAGAATCTTAAAACCTATGCATTGATATCTCTCTGTAAGTGAGTCAAGTGGGTGTAAAGCGGCAAAAACACAGCAGTGAAAAGCAGCTAAACCCCATTATAAAAATCAATTACTTTTAAAAACCCGTGAAACAAAGACAGTGAAAGAGAGAGAAATTCTTACAAAATTCGTTCAGGGGCTGTGATGCCACCTGGATTGACCATATCTAGACCCACAGCTGATTGAGACATAAGGGTGGACACTTTTGCGGCTGAGAGGTTTGGTGAGGTTGGGTGAGGAAACGCAGACCCTTTATATTAATACTGCATGGTACCCATCCCATGGGTCCCAAATCACCAGGTTCAAGGGCATCTTCCTACATCAAAAACATGCATGAGAAACCCAGAAGATGGTACACCGTGTGATCGGGAAAGCTTTCTAAAACGCACCTCATTTCTCAACTCCTTGTGCTCGTGTTCGCCATTCCAGCCACTTTACTAGCAATCTCCCTCCTTGGAGAATCGGCACCTTTAACTTCCTGTTCCGTACAGGTTGCAATTTGTCCTGAGGATGAACGGGAAGAGGGGGAACCAATGAGAGACTAGCTCTAGGTTTTGGGAAAGGCACAGGTCTCTCTATTTTCCATTCAGTAAGAAGAATTAACCGCAGGCTCAGCCTGCCGCCCGGGACAAGAATAGGGCCTGAAGCAATCCTGCGCTTTTGCGGCCAGCTCCCAAGAAAGCGAGTTGAAAAATGGAGCTCAGGGGCACTGCAATTCACAAACATGCAGACTTATAAATGATGACTCTCGTCCAAAAATATATTGAGGGAAGGCAACGAAGAGGATTTGAAAGCAAGGCAGAATTGCAGGAAACAGATTTCAGGAGGGAGATTCGAATCGCCTTTAAAGCACAGGAAAAGCGGCAAAATCTCGACAATGATGCCCTTGGCCAAAAAGGGCGTATGCGTTTTTTCCTGAATATATTCAGGAAAAAACGCATACGCCCTTTTTGGCCAACCAAGCAACCTGGAAAGGCAAATCAGTGCTACAAAGAAGTCTCGCTTCCCATCGGTCAAAAGGGCCATGCTGCATAAAGTGTCAAAACCAGAAAGGCAGGACAGGCCATGGAGAAATGGGAGCCTGGCTACGCTGATGGGCGGGATGTAAATTGCCAACAGCCACTCTGGAGAAGTGTACGGTGTGTCTTGAATCATCTAAAAAAACTCAGCTTAGAGGGCATAGGGCACTGCCACTCATGGGCATATAAATTGGGAAAACAAAAATCAGTAAGACACAGGCACCCCAAAGTTTAGGGCTGCTCTGTCGACAAGAACCTCCACTTCGTTACACCTTAAATATCCCAGGAAAGAGAAAAATGGATAAAGAAGTTGTGGTCCTTACGTACAATGGAATATCACTCAGCCATGAAATCAACGTCATAAGGCTAGTAGCAGCAAGATGAGTGGATTTCGGTAGGACGATTCTAAGTGAAATAAGTCACACAGAAAAAGATACTTATCATAAGATATCACTTATAGAGGGAATATAAAAACCGCTACCCTTGAACTGAATTACAAATCAGAGCAGGGTCACACGTTTAGAAAACACACTATGGCTGCTTAACGGGAAAGGTGAGGTGGGGTGATGCATAAAACAATGGTTTCAAATTAGCTAAGATACCGTTCCATAAAGCCAATAGGTAATAGACAAGACCTACTCCTTGCTCAGTGAATTGGACTCAACACCCCCTATTCCCCGCCCAAGAATATACCTGACTAGTTAGAATCTTAAAACCTATGCATTGATATCTCTCTGTAAGTGAGTCAAGTGGGTGTAAAGCGGCAAAAACACAGCAGTGAAAAGCAGCTAAACCCCATTATAAAAATCAATTACTTTTAAAAACCCGTGAAACAAAGACAGTGAAAGAGAGAGAAATTCTTACAAAATTCGTTCAGGGGCTGTGATGCCACCTGGATTGACCATATCTAGACCCACAGCTGATTGAGACATAAGGGTGGACACTTTTGCGGCTGAGAGGTTTGGTGAGGTTGGGTGAGGAAACGCAGACCCTTTATATTAATACTGCATGGTACCCATCCCATGGGTCCCAAATCTCCAGGTTCAAGGGCATCTTCCTACATCGAAAACATGCATGAGAAACCCAGAAGATGGTACACCGTGTGATCGGGAAAGGTTTCTGAAACATACCTCATTTCTCATCTCCTTGTGCTCGGGTTCGCCATTCCAGCCGCTTTACTAGCAATCTCCGTCCTTGGAGAATCAGCACCTTTAACCTCCTGTTCCGTACAGGTTGCAATTTGTCCTGAGGATGAACGGGAAGAGGGGGAACCAATGAGAGACTAGCTCTAGGTGTTGGGACAGGCACAGGTCACTCTATTTTCCCATCAGGAAGAAGAATTAACCACAGGCTCAGCATGCCGCCCGGACCAGAATAGGGCCTGAAGCAATCCTGCGTTTTGCGGCCAGCTCCCAAGAAAGCGAGTTGAAAAATGGAGCTCAGGGGCACTGCAATTCACAAACCTGCAGACTTATAAATGATGACTCTCGTCCACAAATATATTGAGGGAAGGCAACGAAGAAGATTTGAAAGCAAGGCAGAATTGCAGGAAACAGATTTCAGGAGGGAGATTCGAATCACCTTTAAAGCACAGGAAAAGCGGCAAAACCTCGACAATGATGCCCTTGGCCAAAAAGGGCGTATGCGGATTTTCCTGAATATATTCAGGAAAAAACGCATACGCCCTTTTTGGCCAACCAAGCAACCTGGAAAGGCAAATCAGCGCTACAAAGAAGTCTCGCTTCCCATCGGTCAAAAGGGCCATGCTGCATAAAGTGTCAAAACCAGAAAGGCAGGACAGGCCATGGAGAAATGGGAGCCTGGCTACGCTGATGGGCGGGATGTAAATTGCCAACAGCCACTCTGGAGAAGTGCACGGTGTGTCCTGAAACATCTAAAAAAATCAGCTTAGGGAGCATAGGGCACTTCCACTCATGGGCGTATAAATTGGGAAAACTAAAAATCAGCAAGACACAGGCACCCCAAAGTTTAGGGCTGCTCTGTTGACAAGAACCTCCACTTCGTTACACCTTAAATATCCCAGGAAAGAGAAAAATGGATAAAGAAGTTGTGGTCCTTATGTACAATGGAATATCACTCAGCCATGAAATCAACGTCATAAGGCTAGTAGCAGCAAGATGAGTGGATGTAGGTAGGACGATTCTAAGTGAAATAAGTCACACAGAAAAAGATACTTATCATAAGGTATCACTTATAGAGGGAATATAAAAACCGCTACGCTTGAACTGAATTACAAATGAGAGCAGGGTCACACGTTTAGAAAACACACTATGTTTGCTTAACGGGAAAGGTGAGGTGGGGTGATGCATAAAACAAGGGTTTCAAATTAGCTCAGATACCGTTCCATAAACCCAATAGGTAGTAGACAAGACCTACTCCTTGCTCAGTGAATTGGACACAACACCCCCTATTCACAGCCCAAGAATATAACTGACTAGTAAGAATCTTAAAACCTATGCATTGATATCTCTATGTAAGTGAGTCAAGTGGGTGTAAAGCGGCAAAAACACAACAGTGAAAAGCAGGTAAACCCCATTATAAAAATCAATTACTTTTAAAAACCCGTGAAATAAAGACAGTGAAAGAGAGAGAAATTCTTAAAAAATTCGTTCAGGGGCTGTGATGCCACCTTGATTGACCATATCTAGACCCACAGCAGATTGAGACATAAGGGTGGACACTCTTGGGGCTGAGTGGTTTGGTGAGGTTGGGTGAGCAAACGCAGACCCTTTAAAATAATACTGCGTTGTACCCAGCCCATGGGTCCCAAATCTCCAGGTTAAAGGGCATCTTCCTACATCGAAAACATGCATGAGAAACCCAGAAGATGGTACACCGTGTAATCGGGAAAGGTTTCCAAAACGCACCTCATTTCTCATCTCCTTGAGCTCGGGTTCGCCATTCCAGCTGCTTTACTAGCAATCTCCCTCCTTGGAGAATCAGCACCTTTAACCTCCTGTTCTGTACAGGTTGCAATTTGTCCTGAGGATGAACGGGAAGAGGGGGAACCAATGAGAGACTAGCTCTAGGTGTTGGGACAGGCACAGGTCACTCTATTTGCCCAGCAGGAAGAAGAATTAACCACAAGCTCAGCCTGCCGCCCGGGACCAGAATAGGGCTTGAAGCAATCCTGCGCTTTTGCGGCCAGCTGCCAAAAAAGCGAGTTGAAAAATGGAGCTCAGGGGCACTGCATTTCACAAACCTGCAGAGTTATTAATGATGACTCTCGTCCACAAATATATTGAGGGAAGGCAACGAAGAGGATTTGAAAGCAAGGCAGAATTGAAGGAAACAGATTTCAAGAGGGAGATTCGAATCGCCTTTAAAGCACAGGAAAAGCGGCAAAACCTCGACAATGATGCCCTTGGCCAAAAAGGGCGTATGCGTTTTTTCCTGAATATATTCAGGAAAAAACGCATACGCCCTTTTTGGCCAATGAAGCAACCTGGAAAGGCAAATCAGCGCTTCAAAGAAGTCTCGCTTCCCATCGGTCAAAAGGGCCATGCTGAATAAAGTGTCAAAACCAGAAATGCAGGACAGGCCATGGAGAAACGGGAGCCTGGCTACACTGATGGGCGGGATGTAAATTGCCAACAGCCACTCTGGAGAAGTGCACGGTGTGTCCTGAAACATCTAAAAAACTCAGCTTAGGGAGCATAGGGCACTTCCACTCATGGGCGTATAAATTGGGAAAACAAAAATCAGCAAGACACAGGCACCCCAAAGTTTAGGGCTGCTCTGTTGACAAGAACCTCCACTTCGTTACACCTTAAATATCCCAGGAAAGAGAAAAATGGATAAAGAAGTTGTGGTCCTTATGTACAATGGAATATCACTCAGCCATGAAATCAACGTCATAAGGCTAGAAGCAGCATGATGAGTGGATTTAGGTACCACGATACTAAGTGAAATAAGTCACACAGAAAAAGACACTTGTCATAAGATATCACTTATAGAGGGAATGTAAAAACCTCTACCCTTGAACTGAATTACAAAACAGAATAGAGTCACACGTTTAGAAAACACACTACGGCTGCTTAACGGGAAAGGTGAGGTGGGGTGATGCATAAAACAAGGGTTTCAAATTAGCTCAGATACCGTTCCATAAACCCAATATGTAATAGACAAGACCTACTCCTTGCTCAATGAATTGGACTCAACACCCCCTATTCACAGCCCAAGAATATATCTGCCTAGTAAGAATCTTAAAACCTATGTATTGATAACTCTCTGTAGGTGAGTCAAGTGGGTGTAAAGTGGCAGAAACACAGTAGTGAAAAGCTGCTAAACCGCATTATAAAAATCAATTACTTTTAAAAACCCGTGAAACAAAGACAGTGAAAGAGATAGAAATTCTTACAAAGTTCGCTCAGGGGCTGTGATGCCACCTGGATTGACCATATCTAGACCCACAGATGATTGAGACATAAGGGTGGGCACTCTTGGGGCTGAGAGGTTTGGTGAGGTTGGGTGAGCAAACGCAGACCCTTTAAATAATACTGCGTGGTACCCATCCCATGGGTCCCAAATTTCCAGGTTCAAGGGCATCTTCCTATATCGAAAACATGCATGAGAAACCCAGAAGATGTTACACCGTGTAATCGGGAAAGGTTTCCAAAACGCACCATATTTCTCATCTCCTTGAGCTCGGGTTCGCCATTCCAGCTGCTTTACTAGCAATCTCCGTCCTTGGAGAATCAGCACCTTTAACCTCCTGTTCTGTACAGGTTGCAATTTGTCCTGAGGATGAACGGGAAGAGGGGAGACGAATGAGAGACTAGCTCTAGGTGTTGGGACAGGCACAGGTCACTCTATTTTCCCATCAGGAAGAAGAATTAACCACAGGCTCAGCCTGCCGCCCGGGACCAGAATAGGGCCTGAAGCAATCCTGCGCTTTTGCGGCCAGCTCCCAAGAAAGCGAGTTGAAAAATGGAGGTCAGGGGCACTGCAATTCACAAACCTGCAGACTTATAAATGATGACTCTCGTCCACAAATATATTGAGGGAAGACAACGAAGAGGATTTGAAAGCAAGGCAGAATTGCAGGAAACAGATTTCAGGAGGGTGATTAGAATCGCCATTAAAGCACAGGAAAAGCGGCAAAACCTCGACAATGATGCCCTTGGCCAAAAAGGGCGTATGCGTTTTTTCCTGAATATATTCAGGAAAAAACGCATACGCCCTTTTTGGCCAACCAAGCAACCTGGAAAGGCAAATCAGCGCTACAAAGAAGTATCGCTTCCCATCGGTCAAAAGGGCCATGCTGAATAAAGTGTCAAAACCAGAAATGCAGGAGAGGCCATGGAGAAACGGGACTCTGGCTACGCTGACGGGCGGGATGTAAATTGCCAACAGCCACTCTGGAGAAGTGCATGGTGTGTCCTGAAACATCTAAAAAACTCAGCTTAGGGAGCATAGGGCACTTCCACTCATGGGCGTATAAATTGGGAAAACTAAAAATCAGCAAGACACAGGCACCCCAAAGTTTAGGGCTGCTGTGTTGACAAGAACCTCCACTTGGTTACACCTTAAATATCCCAGGAAAGAGAAAAATGGATAAAGAAGTTGTGGTCCTTATGTACAATGGAATATCACTCAGCCATGAAATCAACGTCATAAGGCTAGTAGCAGCATGATGAGTGGATTTAGGTACGACGATTCTAAGTGAAATAAGTCACACAGAAAAAGCCACTTGTCATAAGATATCACTTATAGAGGGAATGTAAAAACCGCTACCCTTGAACTGAATTACAAAACAGAATAGAGTCACACGTTTAGAAAACACACTATGGTTGCTTAACGGGAAAGGTGAGGTGGGGTGAAGCATAAAACAAGGGTTTCAAATTAGCTCAGATACCGTTCCATAAACCCAATATGTAATAGACAAGACCTACTCCTTGCTCAATGAATTGGACTCAACACCCCCTATTCACCGCCCAAGAATATATCTGACTAGTAAGAATCTTGAAACCTATGCATTAATATCTCTCTGTAAGTGAGTCAAGTGGGTGTAAAGCGGCAAAATCACAGCAGTGAAAAGCAGGTAAACCCCAGTATAAAAATCAATTACTTTTAAAAACCCGTGAAACAAAGACAGTGAAAGAGAGAGAAATTCTTACAAAATTCGTTCAGGGGCTGTGATGCCACATGGATTGACCATATCTAGACCCACAGCTGATTGAGACATTACGGTGGACACTCTTGGGGCTGAGAGGTTTCGTGAGGTTGGGTGAGCAAACGCAGACCCTTTAAAGTAATACTGCGTGGTACCCATCCCATGGGTCCCAAATCTGCAGGTTCAAGGGCATCTTCCTACATCGAAAACATTCATGAGAAACCCAGAAGATGGTACACCGTGTGATCGGGAAAGGTTTCTAAAACACCCCTCATTTCTCATCTCCTTGTGCTCGGGTTCGCCATTCCAGCCGCTTTACTAGCAATCTCCCTCCTTGGAGAATCAGCACCTTTAACCTCCTGTTCCGTACAGGTTGCAATTTGTCCCCAGGATGAACGGGAAGAGGGGGAACCAATGAGAGACTAGCTCTAGGTGTTGGGACAGGCACAGGTCAATCTATTTTCCCATCAGGAAGAAGAATTAACCACAGGCTCAGCCTGCCGCCCAGTACCAGAATAGGGCCTGAAGCAATCCTGCGCTTTTGCGGGCAGCTCCCAAGAAAGTGAGTTGAAAAATGGAGCTCAGGGGCACTGCAATTCACAAACCTGCAGACTTATAAATGATGACTCTCGTCCACAAATATATTGAGGGAAGGCAACGAGGAGGATTTGAAAGCAAGGCAGAATTGCAGGATACAGATATCAGGAGGGAGATTCGAATCGCCTTTAAAGCACAGGAAAAGCGGCAAAACCTCGACAATGATGCCCTTGGCCAAAAAGGGCGTATGCGTTTTTTCCTGAATATATTCAGGAAAAAACGCATACGCCCTTTTTGGCCAACCAAGCAACCTGGAAAGGCAAATCAGCGCTACAAAGAAGTCTCGCTTCCCATCGGTCAAAAGGGCCATGCTGAATAAAGTGTCAAAACCAGAAATGCTGGACAGGCCATGGAGAAACGGGAGCCTGGCTACGCTGATGGGCGGGATGTAAATTGCCAACAGCCACTCTGGAGAAGTGCACGGTGTGTCCTGAAACATCTAAAAAAGGCAACTTAGGGAGCATAGGGCACTTCCACTCATGGGCGTACAAATTGGGAAAACTAAAAATCAGCAAGACAGAGGCACCCCAAAGTTTAGGGCTGCTCTGTTGACAAGAACCTCCACTTCGTTACACCTTAAATATCCCAGGAAAGAGAAAAATGGATAAAGAAGTTGTGGTCCTTATGTACAATGGAATATCACTCAGCCATGAAATCAACGTCATAAGGCTAGTAGCAGCATGATGAGTGGATTTAGGTACGACGATTCTAAGTGAAATAAGTCACACAGAAAAAGACACTTGTCATAAGACACCACTTATAGAGGGAATGTACAAACCGCTACCCTTGAACTGAATTACAAAACAGAATAGAGTCACACGTTTAGAAAACACACTATGGCTGCTTAACGGGAAAGGTGAGGTGGGGTGATGCATAAAACAATGGTTTCAAATTAGCTCAGATACCGTTCCATAAACCCAATATGTAATAGACAAGACCTACTCCTTGCTCAATGAATTGGACTCAACACCCCCTATTCACCGTCCAAGAATATATCTGACTAGTAAGAATCTTAAAACGTATGCATTGATATCTCTCTGTAAGTGAGTCAAGTGGGTGTAAAGCGGCAAAATCACAGCAGTGAAAAGCAGGTAAACCCCATTATAAAAATCAATTACTTTTAAAAACCCGTGAAACAAAGACAGTGAAAGAGAGAGAAATTCTTACAAAGTTCGTTCAGGGGCTGTGATGCCACCTGGATTGACCATATCTAGACCCACAGCTGATTGAGACATAAGGGTGGACACTCTTGGGGCTGAGAGGTTTGGTGAGGTTGGGTGAGCAAACGCAGACCCTTTAAAGTAATACTGCGTGGTACCCATCCCATGGGTCCCAAATCACGAGGTTCAAGGGCATCTTCCTACATCGAAAACATGCATGAGAAACCCAGAAGATGGTACACCGTGTGATCGGGAAAGGTTTCCAAAACGCACCTCATTTCTCATCTCCTTGTGCTCGGGTTCGCCATTCCAGCCGCTTTACTAGCAATCTCCGTCCTTGGAGAATCAGCACCTTAACCTCCTGTTCCATACAGGTTGCAATTTTTCCTGCGGATGAACGGGAAGAGGGGGAACCAATGAGACACTAGCTCTAGGTGTTGGGACAGGCACAGGTCTATTTTCCCATCAGGAAGAAGAATTAACCACACGCTCAGCCTGCCGCCCGGGACCAGAATAGGACCTGAAGCAATCCTGCGCGTTTGCGGCAGCTCCCAAGAAAGCGAGTTGTAAAATGGAGGTCAGGGGCACTGCAATTCACAAACCTGCAGACTTATAAATGATGACTCTCGTCCACAAATATATTGAGGGAAGGCAACGAAGAGGATTTGAAAGCAAGGCAGAATTGCAGGAAACAGATTTCAGGAGGGAGATTCGAATCGCCTTTAAAACACAGGAAAAGCGGCAAAACCTCGACAATGATGCCCTTGGCCAAAAAGGGCGTATGCGTTTTTTCCTGAATATATTCAGGAAAAAACGCATACGCCCTTTTTGGCCAACCAAGCAACCTGGAAAGGCAAATCAGCGCTACAAAGAAGTCTCGCTTCCCATCGGTCAAAAGGGCCATGCTGAATAAAGTGTCAAAACCAGAAATGCAGGAGAGGCCATGGAGAAACGGGACTCTGGCTACGCTGACGGGCGGGATGTAAATTGCCAACAGCCACTCTGGAGAAGTGCACGGTGTGTCCTGAAACATCTAAAAAACTCAGCTTAGGGAGCATAGGGCACTTCCACTCATGGGCGTATAAATTGGGAAAACTAAAAATCAGCAAGACACAGGCACCCCAAAGTTTAGGGCTGCTCTGTTGACAAGAATCTCCACTTCGTTACACCTTAAATATCCCAGGAAAGAGAAAAATGGATAAAGAAGTTGTGGTCCTTATGTACAATGGAATATCACTCAGCCATGAAATCAACGTCATAAGGCTAGTAGCAGCAAGATGAGTGGATGTAGGTAGGACGATTCTAAGTGAAATAAGTCACACAGAAAAAGATACTTATCATAAGGTATCACTTATAGAGGGAATATAAAAACCGCTACGCTTGAACTGAATTACAAATGAGAGCAGGGTCACACGTTTAGAAAACACACTATGTTTGCTTAACGGGAAAGGTGAGGTGGGGTGATGCATAAAACAAGGGTTTCAAATTAGCTCAGATACCGTTCCATAAACCCAATAGGTAGTAGACAAGACCTACTCCTTGCTCAGTGAATTGGACACAACACCCCCTATTCACAGCCCAAGAATATAACTGACTAGTAAGAATCTTAAAACCTATGCATTGATATCTCTATGTAAGTGAGTCAAGTGGGTGTAAAGCGGCAAAAACACAACAGTGAAAAGCAGGTAAACCCCATTATAAAAATCAATTACTTTTAAAAACCCGTGAAATAAAGACAGTGAAAGAGAGAGAAATTCTTAAAAAATTCGTTCAGGGGCTGTGATGCCACCTTGATTGACCATATCTAGACCCACAGCAGATTGAGACATAAGGGTGGACACTCTTGGGGCTGAGTGGTTTGGTGAGGTTGGGTGAGCAAACGCAGACCCTTTAAAATAATACTGCGTTGTACCCAGCCCATGGGTCCCAAATCTCCAGGTTAAAGGGCATCTTCCTACATCGAAAACATGCATGAGAAACCCAGAAGATGGTACACCGTGTAATCGGGAAAGGTTTCCAAAACGCACCTCATTTCTCATCTCCTTGAGCTCGGGTTCGCCATTCCAGCTGCTTTACTAGCAATCTCCCTCCTTGGAGAATCAGCACCTTTAACCTCCTGTTCTGTACAGGTTGCAATTTGTCCTGAGGATGAACGGGAAGAGGGGGAACCAATGAGAGACTAGCTCTAGGTGTTGGGACAGGCACAGGTCACTCTATTTGCCCAGCAGGAAGAAGAATTAACCACAAGCTCAGCCTGCCGCCCGGGACCAGAATAGGGCTTGAAGCAATCCTGCGCTTTTGCGGCCAGCTGCCAAAAAAGCGAGTTGAAAAATGGAGCTCAGGGGCACTGCATTTCACAAACCTGCAGAGTTATTAATGATGACTCTCGTCCACAAATATATTGAGGGAAGGCAACGAAGAGGATTTGAAAGCAAGGCAGAATTGAAGGAAACAGATTTCAAGAGGGAGATTCGAATCGCCTTTAAAGCACAGGAAAAGCGGCAAAACCTCGACAATGATGCCCTTGGCCAAAAAGGGCGTATGCGTTTTTTCCTGAATATATTCAGGAAAAAACGCATACGCCCTTTTTGGCCAATGAAGCAACCTGGAAAGGCAAATCAGCGCTTCAAAGAAGTCTCGCTTCCCATCGGTCAAAAGGGCCATGCTGAATAAAGTGTCAAAACCAGAAATGCAGGACAGGCCATGGAGAAACGGGAGCCTGGCTACACTGATGGGCGGGATGTAAATTGCCAACAGCCACTCTGGAGAAGTGCACGGTGTGTCCTGAAACATCTAAAAAACTCAGCTTAGGGAGCATAGGGCACTTCCACTCATGGGCGTATAAATTGGGAAAACAAAAATCAGCAAGACACAGGCACCCCAAAGTTTAGGGCTGCTCTGTTGACAAGAACCTCCACTTCGTTACACCTTAAATATCCCAGGAAAGAGAAAAATGGATAAAGAAGTTGTGGTCCTTATGTACAATGGAATATCACTCAGCCATGAAATCAACGTCATAAGGCTAGAAGCAGCATGATGAGTGGATTTAGGTACCACGATACTAAGTGAAATAAGTCACACAGAAAAAGACACTTGTCATAAGATATCACTTATAGAGGGAATGTAAAAACCTCTACCCTTGAACTGAATTACAAAACAGAATAGAGTCACACGTTTAGAAAACACACTACGGCTGCTTAACGGGAAAGGTGAGGTGGGGTGATGCATAAAACAAGGGTTTCAAATTAGCTCAGATACCGTTCCATAAACCCAATATGTAATAGACAAGACCTACTCCTTGCTCAATGAATTGGACTCAACACCCCCTATTCACAGCCCAAGAATATATCTGCCTAGTAAGAATCTTAAAACCTATGTATTGATAACTCTCTGTAGGTGAGTCAAGTGGGTGTAAAGTGGCAGAAACACAGTAGTGAAAAGCTGCTAAACCGCATTATAAAAATCAATTACTTTTAAAAACCCGTGAAACAAAGACAGTGAAAGAGATAGAAATTCTTACAAAGTTCGCTCAGGGGCTGTGATGCCACCTGGATTGACCATATCTAGACCCACAGATGATTGAGACATAAGGGTGGGCACTCTTGGGGCTGAGAGGTTTGGTGAGGTTGGGTGAGCAAACGCAGACCCTTTAAATAATACTGCGTGGTACCCATCCCATGGGTCCCAAATTTCCAGGTTCAAGGGCATCTTCCTATATCGAAAACATGCATGAGAAACCCAGAAGATGTTACACCGTGTAATCGGGAAAGGTTTCCAAAACGCACCATATTTCTCATCTCCTTGAGCTCGGGTTCGCCATTCCAGCTGCTTTACTAGCAATCTCCGTCCTTGGAGAATCAGCACCTTTAACCTCCTGTTCTGTACAGGTTGCAATTTGTCCTGAGGATGAACGGGAAGAGGGGAGACGAATGAGAGACTAGCTCTAGGTGTTGGGACAGGCACAGGTCACTCTATTTTCCCATCAGGAAGAAGAATTAACCACAGGCTCAGCCTGCCGCCCGGGACCAGAATAGGGCCTGAAGCAATCCTGCGCTTTTGCGGCCAGCTCCCAAGAAAGCGAGTTGAAAAATGGAGGTCAGGGGCACTGCAATTCACAAACCTGCAGACTTATAAATGATGACTCTCGTCCACAAATATATTGAGGGAAGACAACGAAGAGGATTTGAAAGCAAGGCAGAATTGCAGGAAACAGATTTCAGGAGGGTGATTAGAATCGCCATTAAAGCACAGGAAAAGCGGCAAAACCTCGACAATGATGCCCTTGGCCAAAAAGGGCGTATGCGTTTTTTCCTGAATATATTCAGGAAAAAACGCATACGCCCTTTTTGGCCAACCAAGCAACCTGGAAAGGCAAATCAGCGCTACAAAGAAGTATCGCTTCCCATCGGTCAAAAGGGCCATGCTGAATAAAGTGTCAAAACCAGAAATGCAGGAGAGGCCATGGAGAAACGGGACTCTGGCTACGCTGACGGGCGGGATGTAAATTGCCAACAGCCACTCTGGAGAAGTGCATGGTGTGTCCTGAAACATCTAAAAAACTCAGCTTAGGGAGCATAGGGCACTTCCACTCATGGGCGTATAAATTGGGAAAACTAAAAATCAGCAAGACACAGGCACCCCAAAGTTTAGGGCTGCTGTGTTGACAAGAACCTCCACTTGGTTACACCTTAAATATCCCAGGAAAGAGAAAAATGGATAAAGAAGTTGTGGTCCTTATGTACAATGGAATATCACTCAGCCATGAAATCAACGTCATAAGGCTAGTAGCAGCATGATGAGTGGATTTAGGTACGACGATTCTAAGTGAAATAAGTCACACAGAAAAAGCCACTTGTCATAAGATATCACTTATAGAGGGAATGTAAAAACCGCTACCCTTGAACTGAATTACAAAACAGAATAGAGTCACACGTTTAGAAAACACACTATGGTTGCTTAACGGGAAAGGTGAGGTGGGGTGAAGCATAAAACAAGGGTTTCAAATTAGCTCAGATACCGTTCCATAAACCCAATATGTAATAGACAAGACCTACTCCTTGCTCAATGAATTGGACTCAACACCCCCTATTCACCGCCCAAGAATATATCTGACTAGTAAGAATCTTGAAACCTATGCATTAATATCTCTCTGTAAGTGAGTCAAGTGGGTGTAAAGCGGCAAAATCACAGCAGTGAAAAGCAGGTAAACCCCAGTATAAAAATCAATTACTTTTAAAAACCCGTGAAACAAAGACAGTGAAAGAGAGAGAAATTCTTACAAAATTCGTTCAGGGGCTGTGATGCCACATGGATTGACCATATCTAGACCCACAGCTGATTGAGACATTACGGTGGACACTCTTGGGGCTGAGAGGTTTCGTGAGGTTGGGTGAGCAAACGCAGACCCTTTAAAGTAATACTGCGTGGTACCCATCCCATGGGTCCCAAATCTGCAGGTTCAAGGGCATCTTCCTACATCGAAAACATTCATGAGAAACCCAGAAGATGGTACACCGTGTGATCGGGAAAGGTTTCTAAAACACCCCTCATTTCTCATCTCCTTGTGCTCGGGTTCGCCATTCCAGCCGCTTTACTAGCAATCTCCCTCCTTGGAGAATCAGCACCTTTAACCTCCTGTTCCGTACAGGTTGCCATTTGTCCTGAGGATGAACGGGAAGAGGGGGAACCAATGAGAGACTAGCTCTAGGTGTTGGGACAGGCACAGGTCACTCTATTTTCCCCTCAGGAAGAAGAATTAACCACAGGCTCAGCCTGCCGCCCGGGACCAGAATAGGGCCTGAAGCAATCCTGCGCTTTTGCGGCCAGCGCCCAAGAAAGCGAGTTGAAAAATGGAGCTCAGGGGCACTGCAATTCACAAACCTGCAGACTTATAAATGATGACTCTCGTCCACAAATATATTGAGGGAAGGCAACGAAGAGGATTTGAAAGCAAGGCAGAATTGTAGGAAACAGATTTGAGGAGGGAGATTCGAATCGCCTTTAAAGCACAGGAAAAGCGGTAAAACCTCGACAATGATGCCCTTGGCCAAAAAGGGCGTATGCGTTTTTTCCTGAATATATTCAGGAAAAAACGCATACGCCCTTTTTGGCCAACCAAGCAACCTGGAAAGGCAAATCAGCGCTACAAAGAAGTCTCGCTTCCCATCGGTCAAAAGGGCCATGCTGAATAAAGTGTCAAAACCAGAAATGCAGGACAGGCCATGGAGAAACGGGAGCCTGGCTACGCTGATGGGCGGGATGTAAATTGCCAACAGCCACTCTGGAGAAGTGCACGGTGTGTCCTGAAACATCTACAAAACTCAGCTTAGGGAGCATAGGGCACATCCACTCATGGGCGTATAAATTGGGAAAACTAAAAATCAGCAAGACACAGGCACCCCAAAATTTAGGGCTGCTCTGTTGACAAGAACCTCCACTTCGTTACACCTTAAATATCCCAGGAAAGAGAAAAATGGATAAAGAAGTTGTGGTCCTTATGTACAATGGAATATCACTCAGCCATGAAATCAACGTCATAAGGCTAGTAGCAGCATGATGAGTGGATTTAGGTACGACGATTCTAAGTGAAATAAGTCACACAGAAAAAGACACTTATCATAAGATATCACTTATAGAGGGAATGTAAAAACCGCTACCCTTGAACTGAATTACAAAACAGAATAGAGTCACACGTTTAGAAAACACACTACGGCTGCTTAACGGGAAAGGTGAGGTGGGGTGATGCATACAACAAGGGTTTCAAATTATCTCAGATACCGTTCCATAAACCCAATATGTAATAGACAAGCCCTACTCCTTGCTCAATGAATTGGACTCAACACCCCCTATTCACCGCCCAAGAATATATCTGACTAGTAAGAATCTTAAAACCTATGCATTGATATCTCTCTGTAAGTGAGTCAAGTGGGTGTAAAGCGGCGAAATCACAGCACTGAAAAGCAGGTAAACCCCATTATAAAAATCAATTACTTTTAAAAACCCGTGAAACAAAGACAGTGAAAGAGAGAGAAATTCTTACAAAATTCGTTCAGGGGCTGTGATGCCACCTGGATTGACCATATATAGACCCACAGCTGATTGAGACATAAGGGTGGACACTCTTGGGGCTGAGAGGTTTGGTGAGGTTGGGTGAGCAAACGCAGACCCTTTAAAGTAATACTGCGTGGTACCCATCCCATGGGTCCCAAATCTCCAGGTTCAAGGGCATCTTCCTACATCGAAAACATGCATGAGAAACCCAGAAGATGGTACACCGTGTGATCGGGAAAGGTTTCTAAAACGCACCTCATTTCTCATCTCCTTGTGCTCGGGTTCGCCATTCCAGCCGCTTTACTAGCAATCTCCCTCCTTGGAGAATCAGCACCTTTAACCTCCTGTTCCGTACAGGTTGCAATTTGTCCTGAGGATGAACGGGAAGAGGGGGAACCAATGAGAGACTAGCTCTAGGTGTTGGGACAGGCACAGGTCACTCTATTTTCCCATCAGGAAGAAGAATTAACCACAGGCTCAGCCTGCCGCCCGGGACCAGAATAGGGCCTGAAGCAATCCTGCGCTTTTGCGGCCAGCTCCTAAGAAAGCGAGTTGAAAAATGGAGCTCAGGGGCACTGCAATTCACAAACCTGCAGACTTATAAATGAGGACTCTCGTCCACAAATATATTGAGGGAAGGCAACGAAGAGGATTTGAAAGCAAGGCAGAATTGCAGGAAACAGATTTCAGGAGGGAGATTCGAATCGCCTTTAAAGCACAGAAAAAGCGGCAAAACCTCGACAATGATGCCCTTGGCCAAAAAGGGCGTATGCGTTTTTCCTGAATATATTCAGGAAAAAACGCATACGCCCTTTTTGGTCAACCAAGCAACCTGGAAAGGCAAATCAGCGCTACAAAGAAGTCTCGCTTCCCATCGGTCAAAAGGGCCATGCTGAATAAAGTGTCAAAACCAGAAATGCAGGACAGGCCATGGAGAAACGGGAGCCTGGTTACGCTGATGGGCGGGATGTAAATTGCCAAGAGCCACTCTGGAGATGTGCACGGTGTGTCCTGAAACATCTAAAAAATGCAGCTTAGGGAGCGTAGGGCACATCCACTCATGGGCGTATAAATTGGGAAAACTAAAAATCAGCAAGACACAGGCACCCCAAAGTTTAGGGCTGCTCGGTTGAAAAGAACCTCCACTTGGTTACACCTTAAATATCCCAGGAAAGAGAAAAATGGATAAAGAAGTTGTGGTCCTTATGTACAATGGAATATCACTCAGCCATGAAATCAACATCATAAGGCTAGTAGCAGCATGATGAGTGGATTTAGGTACGACGATTCTAAGTGAAATAAGTCACACAGAAAAAGACACTTATCATAAGATATCACTTATAGAGGGAATGTAAAAACCGCTACCCTTGAACTGAATTACAAAACAGAATAGAGTCACACGTTTAGAAAACACACTATGGCTGCTTAACGGGAAAGGTGAGGTGGCATGATGCATAAAACAAGGGTTTCAAATTATCTCTGATACCGTTCCATAAACCCAATATGTAATAGACAAGACCTACTCCTTGCTCAATGAATTGGACTCAACACCCCCTATTCACTGCCCAAGAATATATCTGACTAGTAAGAATCTTAAAACCTATGCATTGATATCTCTCTGTAAGTGAGTCATGTGGGTGTAAAGCGGCAAAAACACAGCAGTGAAAAGCAGGTAAACCCCATTATAAAAATCAATTACTTTTAAAAACCCGTGAAACAAAGACAGTGAAAGAGAGAGAAATTCTTACAAAAGTCGTTCAGGGGCTGTGATGCCACCTGGATTGACCATATCTAGACCCACAGCTGATTGAGACATAAGGGTGGACACTCTTGGGGCTGAGAGGTTTGGTGAGGTTGGGTGAGCAAACGCAGACCCTTTAAAGTAATACTGCGTGGTACCCATCCCATGGGTCCCAAATCTCCAGGTTCAAGGGCATCTTCCTACATCGAAAACATGCATGAGAAACCCAGAAGATGGTACACCGTGTGATCGGGAAAGGTTTCTAAAACGCACCTCATTTCTCATCTCCTTGTGCTCGGGTTCGCCATTCCAGCCGCTTTACTAGCAATCTCCCTCCTTGGAGAATCAGCACCGTTAACCTCCGGTTCCGTACAGGTTGCAATTTGTCCTGAGGATGAACGGGAAGAGGGGGAACCAATGAGAGACTAGCTCTAGGTGTTGGGACAGGCACAGGTCACTCTATTTTCCCATCAGAAAGAAGAATTAACCACAGGCTCAGCCTGCCGCCTGGGACCCGAATAGGGCTTGAAGCAATCCTGCGCTTTTGTGGCCAGCTCCCAAGAAAGCGAGTTGAAAAATGGAGCTCAGGGGCACTGCAATTCACAAACCTGCAGACTTATAAATGATGACACTTGTCCACAAATATATTGAGGGAAGGCAACGAAGAGGATTTGAAAGCAAGGCAGAATTGCAGGAAACAGATTTCAGGAGGGAGATTCGAATCGCCTTTAAAGCACAGGATAAGTGGAAAACGTCGACAATGATACCCTTGGCCAAAAATGGCGTAATGGTTTTTTCCTGAATATATCCAGAAAAAAACGCATACGCCCTTTTTGGCCAACCAAGCAACCTGGAAAGGCAAATCAGCGCTACAAAGAAGTCTCGCTTCCCATCGGTCAAAAGGGCCATGCTGAATAAAGTGTCAAAACTAGAAATGCAGGACAGGCCATGGAGAAACGGGAGCCTGGCTACGCTGATGGGCGGGATGTAAATTGCCAACAGCCACTCTGGAGAAGTGCACGGTGTGTCCTGAAACATCTAAAAAACTCAGCTTAGGGAGCATAGGGCACATCCACTCATGGGCGTATAATTTGGTAAAAGTAAAAAGCAGCAAGACACAGGCACCGCAAAGTTTAGGGCTGCTCTGTTGACAAGAACCTCCACTTCGTTACACCTTAAATATCCCAGGAAAGAGAAAAATGGATAAAGAAGTTGTGGTCCTTATGTACAATGGAATATCACTCAGCCATGAAATCAACGTCATAAGGCTAGTAGCAGCATGATGAGTGGATTTAGGTACGACGATTCTAAGTGAAATAAGAAACACAGAAAAAGACACTTATCATAAGATATCACTTATAGAGGGAATGTAAAAACCGCTACCCTTGAACTGAATTACAAAACAGAATAGAGTCACACGTTTAGAAAACACACTATGGCTGCTTAACGGGAAAGGTGAGGTGGGGTGATGCTAAAACAAGGGATTCAAATTAGCTCAGATACAGTTCCATAAACCCAATATGTAATAGACAAGACCTACTCCTTGCTCAATGAATTGGACTCAACACCCCCTATTCACCGCCCAAGAATATATCTGACTAGTAAGAATCTTAAAACCTATGTATTGATAACTCTCTGTAAGTGAGTCAAGTGGGTGTAATGCGGCAGAAACACAGCAGTGAAAAGCTGCTAAACCCCATTATAAAAATCAATTACTTTTGAAAACCCGTGAAACAAAGACAGTGAAAGAGAGAGAAATTTTTACATAATTCGTTCAGGGGCTGTGATGCCACCTGCATTGAGCATATCTAGACCCACAGATGATTGAGACATAAGGGTGTACACTCTTGGGGCTGAGAGGTTTGGTGAGGTTGGGTGAGCAAACGCAGACCCTTTAAAGTAATACTGCGTGGTACCCATCCCATGGGTCCCAAATCTCCAGGTTCAAGGGCATCTTCCTACATCGAAAACATGCATGAGAAACCCAGAAGATGGTACACCGTGTGATCGGGAAAGGTTTCTAAAACGCACCTCATTTCTCATCTCCTTGTGCTCGGGTTCGCCATTCCAGCCGCTTTACTAGCAATCTCCCTCCTTGGAGAATCAGCACCTTTAACCTCCTGTTCCGTACAGGTTGCAATTTGTCCTGAGGATGAACGGGAAGAGGGGGAACCAATGAGAGACTAGCTCTAGGTGTTGGGACAGGCACAGGTCACTCTATTTTCCCATCAGGAAGAAGAATTAACCACAGGCTCAGCCTGCCGCCCGGGACCAGAATAGGGCCTGAAGCAATCCTGCGCTTTTGCGGCCAGCTCCTAAGAAAGCGAGTTGAAAAATGGAGCTCAGGGGCACTGCAATTCACAAACCTGCAGACTTATAAATGAGGACTCTCGTCCACAAATATATTGAGGGAAGGCAACGAAGAGGATTTGAAAGCAAGGCAGAATTGCAGGAAACAGATTTCAGGAGGGAGATTCGAATCGCCTTTAAAGCACAGAAAAAGCGGCAAAACCTCGACAATGATGCCCTTGGCCAAAAAGGGCGTATGCGTTTTTCCTGAATATATTCAGGAAAAAACGCATACGCCCTTTTTGGCCAACCAAGCAACCTGGAAAGGCAAATCAGCGCTACAAAGAAGTCTCGCTTCCCATCGGTCAAAAGGGCCATGCTGAATAAAGTGTCAAAACCAGAAATGCAGGACAGGCCATGGAGAAACGGGAGCCTGGTTACGCTGATGGGCGGGATGTAAATTGCCAAGAGCCACTCTGGAGATGTGCACGGTGTGTCCTGAAACATCTAAAAAATGCAGCTTAGGGAGCGTAGGGAACATCCACTCATGGGCGTATAAATTGGGAAAACTAAAAATCAGCAAGACACAGGCACCCCAAAGTTTAGGGCTGCTCGGTTGAAAAGAACCTCCACTTCGTTACACCTTAAATATCCCAGGAAAGAGAAAAATGGATAAAGAAGTTGTGGTCCTTATGTACAATGGAATATCACTCAGCCATGAAATCAACATCATAAGGCTAGTAGCAGCATGATGAGTGGATTTAGGTACGACGATTCTAAGTGAAATAAGTCACACAGAAAAAGACACTTATCATAAGATATCACTTATAGAGGGAATGTAAAAACCGCTACCCTTGAACTGAATTACAAAACAGAATAGAGTCACACGTTTAGAAAACACACTATGGCTGCTTAACGGGAAAGGTGAGGTGGCATGATGCATAAAACAAGGGTTTCAAATTATCTCTGATACCGTTCCATAAACCCAATATGTAATAGACAAGACCTACTCCTTGCTCAATGAATTGGACTCAACACCCCCTATTCACTGCCCAAGAATATATCTGACTAGTAAGAATCTTAAAACCTATGCATTGATATCTCTCTGTAAGTGAGTCATGTGGGTGTAAAGCGGCAAAAACACAGCAGTGAAAAGCAGGTAAACCCCATTATAAAAATCAATTACTTTTAAAAACCCGTGAAACAAAGACAGTGAAAGAGAGAGAAATTCTTACAAAAGTCGTTCAGCGGCTGTGATGCCACCTGGATTGACCATATCTAGACCCACAGCTGATTGAGACATAAGGGTGGACACTCTCGGGGCTGAGAGGTTTGGTGAGGTTGGGTGAGCAAACGCAGACCCTTTAAAGTAATACTGCGTGGTACCCATCCCATGGGTCCCAAATCTCCAGGTTCAAGGGCATCTTCCTACATCGAAAACATGCATGAGAAACCCAGAAGATGGTACACCGTGTGATCGGGAAAGGTTTCTAAAACGCACCTCATTTCTCATCTCCTTGTGCTCGGGTTCGCCATTCCAGCCGCTTTACTAGCAATCTCCCTCCTTGGAGAATCAGCACCGTTAACCTCCGGTTCCGTACAGGTTGCAATTTGTCCTGAGGATGAACGGGAAGAGGGGGAACCAATGAGAGACTAGCTCTAGGTGTTGGGACAGGCACAGGTCACTCTATTTTCCCATCAGAAAGAAGAATTAACCACAGGCTCAGCCTGCCGCCTGGGACCAGAATAGGGCTTGAAGCAATCCTGCGCTTTTGTGGCCAGCTCCCAAGAAAGCGAGTTGAAAAATGGAGCTCAGGGGCACTGCAATTCACAAACCTGCAGACTTATAAATGATGACACTTGTCCACAAATATATTGAGAGAAGGCAACGAAGAGGATTTGAAAGCAAGGCAGAATTGCAGGAAACAGATTTCAGGAGGGAGATTCGAATCGCCTTTAAAGCACAGGATAAGTGGAAAACGTCGACAATGATACCCTTGGCCAAAAATGGCGTATGCGTTTTTTCCTGAATATATCCAGAAAAAAACGCATACGCCCTTTTTGGCCAACCAAGCAACCTGGAAAGGCAAATCAGCGCTACAAAGAAGTCTCGCTTCCCATCGGTCAAAAGGGCCATGCTGAATAAAGTGTCAAAACTAGAAATGCAGGACAGGCCATGGAGAAACGGGAGCCTGGCTACGCTGATGGGCGGGATGTAAATTGCCAACAGCCACTCTGGAGAAGTGCACGGTGTGTCCTGAAACATCTAAAAAACTCAGCTTAGGGAGCATAGGGCACATCCACTCATGGGCGTATAATTTGGTAAAAGTAAAAAGCAGCAAGACACAGGCACCGCAAAGTTTAGGGCTGCTCTGTTGACAAGAACCTCCACTTCGTTACACCTTAAATATCCCAGGAAAGAGAAAAATGGATAAAGAAGTTGTGGTCCTTATGTACAATGGAATATCACTCAGCCATGAAATCAACGTCATAAGGCTAGTAGCAGCATCATGAGTGGATTTAGGTACGACGATTCTAAGTGAAATAAGTCACACAGAAAAAGACACTTATCATAAGATATCACTTATAGAGGGAATGTAAAAACCGCTACCCTTGAACTGAATTACAAAACAGAATAGAGTCACACGTTTAGAAAACACACTATGGCTGCTTAACGGGAAAGGTGAGGTGGGGTGATGCTAAAACAAGGGATTCAAATTAGCTCAGATACAGTTCCATAAACCCAATATGTAATAGACAAGACCTACTCCTTGCTCAATGAATTGGACTCAACACCCCCTATTCACCGCCCAAGAATATATCTGACTAGTAAGAATCTTAAAACCTATGTATTGATAACTCTCTGTAAGTGAGTCAAGTGTGTGTAATGCGGCAGAAACACAGCAGTGAAAAGCTGCTAAACCCCATTATAAAAATCAATTACTTTTGAAAACCCGTGAAACAAAGACAGTGAAAGAGAGAGAAATTCTTACATAATTCGTTCAGGGGCTGTGATGCCACCTGCATTGAGCATATCTAGACCCACAGATGATTGAGACATAAGGGTGTACACTCTTGGGGTTGAGAGGTTTGGTGAGGTTGGGTGAGCAAACGCAGACCCTTTAAAGTAATACTGCGTGGTACCCATCCCATGGGTCCCAAATCTCCAGGTTCAAGGGCATCTTCGTACATCGAAAACATGCATGAGAAACCCAGAAGATGGTACACCGTGTGATCGGGAAAGGTTTCTAAAACGCACCTCATTTCTCATCTCCTTGTGCTCGGGTTCGCCATTCCAGCCGCTTTACTAGCAATCTCCCTCCTTGGAGAATCAGCACCTTTAACCTCCTGTTCCGTACAGGTTGCAATTTGTCCTGAGGATGAACGGGAAGAGGGGGAACCAATGAGAGACTAGCTCTAGGTGTTGGGACAGGCACAGGTCACTCTATTTTCCCATCAGGAAGAAGAATTAACCACAGGCTCAGCCTGCCGCCCGGGACCAGAATAGGGCCTGAAGCAATCCTGCGCTTTTGCGGCCACCGCCCAAGAAAGCGAGTTGAAAAATGGAGCTCAGGGGCACTGCAATTCACAAACCTGCAGACTTATAAATGATGACTCTCGTCCACAAATATATTGAGGGAAGGCAACGAAGAGGATTTGAAAGCAAGGCAGAATTGCAGGAAACACATTTCAGGAGGGAGATTCGAATCGCCTTTAAAGCACAGAAAAAGCGGCAAAACCTCGACAATGATGCCCTTGGCCAAAAAGGGCGTATGCGTTTTTTCCTGAATATATTCAGGAAAAAACGCATACGCCCTTTTTGGCCAACCAAGCAACCTGGAAAGGCAAATCAGCGCTACAAAGAAGTCTCGCTTCCCATCGGTCAAAAGGGCCATGCTGAATAAAGTGTCGAAACCAGAAATGCAGGACAGGCCATGGAGAAACGGGAACCTGGTTACGCTGATGGGCGGGATGTAAATTGCCAAGAGCCACTCTGGAGAAGTGCACGGTGTGTCCTGAAACATCTAAACAACTCAGCTTAGGGAGCATAGGGCACTTCAACTCATGGGCGTATAAATTGGGAAAACTAAAAATCAGCAAGACAGAGGCAACCCAAACTTTAGGGTTGCTCTGTTGACAAGAACCTCCACTTCGTTACACCTTAAATATCCCAGGAAAGAGAAAAATGGATAAAGAAGTTGTGGTCCTTATGTACAATGGAA
The DNA here is from genome assembly GCF_965194825.1 of Balaenoptera physalus. NCBI lineage: Eukaryota > Metazoa > Chordata > Mammalia > Artiodactyla > Balaenopteridae > Balaenoptera > Balaenoptera physalus. Next base: position 297,202 of record NW_028125807.1, read on the forward strand.
TATCACTCAGCCATGAAATCAACGTCATAAGGCTAGTAGCAGCATGATGAGTGGATTTAGGTACGACGATTCTAAGTGAAATAAGTCACACAGAAAAAGACACTTATCATAAGATATCACTTATAGAGGGAATGTACAAACCGCTACCCTTGAACTGAATTACAAAACAGAATAGAGTCACACGTTTAGAAAACACACTATGGCTGCTTAACGGGAAAGGTGAGGTGGGGTGATGCATAAAACAAGGGTTTCAAATTAGCTCAGATACCGTTCCATAAACCCAATATGTAATAGACAAGACCTACTCCTTGCTCAATGAATTGGACTCAACACCCCCTATTCACCGCCCGAGAATATATCTGACTAGTAAGAATCTTAAAACCTATGTATTGATAACGCTCTGTAAGTGAGTCAAGTGGGTGTAAAGCGGCAGAAACAGAGCAGTGAAAAGCTGCTAAACCCCATTATAAAAATCAATTACTTTTAAAAACCCGTGAAACAAAGACAGTGAAAGAGAGAGAAATTCTTACAAAATTCGTTCAGGGGCTATGATGCCACCTGGATTGACCATATCTAGACCCACAGCTGATTGAGACATAAGGGTGGACACTCTTGGGGCTGAGAGGTTTGGTGAGGTTGGGTGAGCAAACGCAGCCCCTTTAAAGTAATACTGCGTGGTACCCATCCCATGGGTCCGAAATCTCCAGGTTCAAGGACATCTTCCTCCATCGAAAACATGCATGAGAAACCCAGAAGATGGTACACCGCGTGATCGGGAAAGGTTTGCAAAACGCACCTCATTTCTCATCTCCTTGTGCTTGGGTTCGCCTTTCCAGCCGCTTTACTAGCAATCTCCTTCCTTGGAGAATCAGCACCTTAACCTCCTGCTCCGTAAAGGTTGCAGTTTGTCCTGAGGATGAACGGGAAGAGGGGGAACCAATGAGAGACTAGCTCTAGGTGTTGGGACAGGCACAGGTCACTCTATTTTCCCATCAGGAAGAAGAATTAACCACAGGCTCAGCCTGCCGCCCGGGACCAGAATAGGGCCTGAAGCAATCCTGCGCTTTTGCGGCAGCTCCCAAGAAAGCGAGTTGAAAAATGGAGCTCAGGGGCACTGCAATTCACAAACCTGCAGACTTATAAATGATGACTCTCGTCCACAAATATATTGAGGGAAGGCAACGAAGAGGATTTGAAAGCAAGGCAGAATTGCAGGAAACAGATTTCAGGAGGGAGATTCGAATCGCCTTTAAAACACAGGAAAAGCGGCAAAACCTCGACAATGATGCCCTTGGCCAAAAAGGGCGTATGCGTTTTTTCCTGAATATATTCAGGAAAAAACGCATACGCCCTTTTTGGCCAACCAAGCAACCTGGAAAGGCAAATCAGCGCTACAAAGTAGTCTCGCTTCCCATCGGTCAAAAGGGCCATGCTGAATAAAGTGTCAAAACCAGAAATGCAGGACAGGCCATGGTGAAACGGGGGCGTGGCTACGCTGAAGGGCGGGATGTAAATTGCCAACAGCCACTCTGGAGAAGTGCACGGTGTGTCCTGAAACATCTAAAAAACTCAGCTTAGGGAGCATAGGGCACTTCCACTCATGGGCGTATAAATTGGGAAAACTAAAAATCAGCAAGACACAGGCACCCCAAAGTTTCGGGCTGCTCTGTTGACAAGAACCGCCACTTGGTTACACCTTAAATATCCCAGGAAAGAGAAAAATGGATAAAGAAGTTGTGGTCCTTATGTACAATGGAATATCACTCAGCCATGAAATCAACGTCATAAGGCTAGTAGCAGCATGATGAGTGGATTTAGGTACGACGATTCTAAGTGAAATAAGTCACACAGAAAAAGACACTTGTCATAAGATATCACTTATAGAGGGAATGTAAAAACCGCTACCCTTGAACTGAATTACAAAACAGAATAGAGTCACACGTTTAGAAAACACACTATGGCTGCTTAACGGGAAAGGTGAGGTGGGGTGATGCATAAAACAAGGGTTTCAAATTAGATCAGATACCGTTCCATAAACCCAATATGTAATAGACAAGACCTACTCCTTAATCAATGAATTGGACTCAACACCCCCTATTCACCGCCCAAGAATATATCTGACTAGTAAGAATCTTAAAACCTATGCATTGATATCTCTCTGTAACTGAGTCAAGTGGGTGTAAAGCGGCAAAATCACAGCAGTGAAAAGCAGGTAAACCCCATTATAAAAATCAATTACTTTTAAAAACCCGTGAAACAAAGACAGTGAAAGAGAGAGAAATTCTTACAAAGTTCGCTCAGGGGCTGTGATGCCACCTGTATTGACCATATCTAGACCCACAGCTGATTGAGACATAAGGGTGGACACTCTTGGGGCTGAGAGGTTTGGTGAGGTTGGGTGAGCAAACGCAGACACTTTAAAGTAATACTGCGTGGTACCCATCCCATGGGTCTCAAATCTCCAGGTTCAAGGGCATCTTCCTACATCGAAAACATGCATGAGAAACCCAGAAGATGGTACACCGTGTGATCGGGAAAGATTTCCAAAACGCACCTCATTTCTCATCTCCTTGTGCTTGGGTTCGCCATTCCAGCCGCTTTACTAGCAATCTCCGTCCTTGGAGAATCAGCACCTTAACCTCCTGCTCCGTAAACGTTGCAATTTGTCCTGAGGATGAACGGGAAGAGGGTGAACCAATGAGAGACTAGCTCTAGGTGTTGGGACAGGCACAGGTCACTCTATTTTCCCATCAGGAAGAAGAATTAACCACAGGCTCAGCCTGCCGCCCAGTACCAGAATAGGGCCTGAAGCAATCCTGCGCTTTTGCGGGCACCTCCAAAGAAAGCGAGTTGAAAAATGGAGCTCAGGGGCACTGCAATTCACAAACCTGCAGACTTATAAATGAGGACTCTCGTCCACAAATATATTGAGGGAAGGCAACGAGGAGGATTTGAAAGCAAGGCAGAATTGCAGGAAACAGATTTCAGGAGGGAGATTCGAATCGCCTTTAAAGCACAGGAAAAGCGGCAAAACCTCGACAATGATGCCCTTGGCCAAAAAGGGCGTATGCGTTTTTTCCTGAATATATTCAGGAAAAAACGCATACGCCCTTTTTGGCCAACCAAGCAACCTGGAAAGGCAAATCAGCGCTAAAAAGAAGTCTCGCTTCCCATCGGTCAAAAGGGCCATGCTGAATAAAGTGTCAAAACCAGAAATGCAGGACAGGCCATGGAGAAACGGGAGCCTGGCTACGCTGATGGGCGGGATGTAAATTGCCAACAGCCACTCTGGAGAAGTGCACGGTGTGTCCTGAAACATCTAAAAAACTCAGCTTAGGGAGCATAGGGCACTTCCACTCATGGGCGTATAAATTGGGAAAACTAAAAATCAGCAAGACAGAGGCACCCCAAAGTTTAGGGCTGCTCTGTTGACAAGAACCTCCACTTGGTTACACCTTAAATATCCCAGGAAAGAGAAAAATGGATAAAGAAGTTGTGGTCCTTATGTACAATGGAATATCACTCAGCCATGAAATCAACGTCATAAGGCTAGTAGCAGCATGATGAGTAGATTTAGGTACGACGATTCTAAGTGAAATAAGTCACGCAGAAAAAGACACTTGTCATAAGATACCACTTATAGAGGGAATGTAAAAACCGCTACCCTTGAACTGAATTACAAAACAGAATAGAGTCACACGTTTAGAAAACACACTATGGCTGCTTAACGGGAAAGGTGAGGTGGGGTGATGCATACAACAAGGGTTTAACATTAGCTCAGATACCGTTCCATAAACCCAATATGTAATAGACAAGCCCTACTCCTTCCTCAATGAATTGGACTCAACACCCCCTATTCACCGCCCAAGAATGTATCTGACTAGTAAGAATCTTAAAACCTATGCATTGATATCTCTCTGTAAGTGAGTCAAGTGGGTGTAAAGTGGCAAAAACACAGCAGTGAAAAGCAGGTAAACCCCATTATAAAAATCAATTACTTTTAAAAACCCGTGAAACAAAGACAGTGAAAGAGAGAGAAATTCTTAAAAAGTCGTTCAGGGGCTGTGATGCCACCTGGATTGACCATATCTAGACCCACAGCTGATTGAGACATAAGGGTGGACACTCTTGGGGCTGAGAGGTTTGGTGAGGTTGGGTCAGCAAACGCAGACCCTATAAAGTAATACTGCGTGGTACCCATCCCATGGGTCCCAAATCTCCAGGTTCAAGGGCATCTTCCTACATCGAAAACATGCATGAGAAACCCAGAAGATGGTACACCGTGTGATCGGGAAAGGTTTATAAAACGGACCTAATTTCTCATCTCCTTGTGCTCGGGTTCGCCATTCCAGCCGCTTTACTAGCAATCTCCCTCCTTGGAGAATCAGCACCTTTAACCTCCTGTTCCGTACAGGTTGCAATTTGTCCTGAGGATGAACGGGAAGAGGGGGAACCAATGAGAGACTAGCTCTAGGGGTTGGGACAGGCACAGGTCACTCTATTTTCCTATCAGGAAGAAGAATTAACCACAGGCTCAGCCTGCCGCCCGGGACCAGCATAGGGCCTGAAGCAATCCTGCGCTTTTGCGGCCAGCTCCCAAGAAAGCGAGTTGAAAAATGGAGCTCAGGGGCACTGCAATTCACAGACCTGCAGACTTATAAATGATGACTCTCGTCCACAAATATATTGAGGGAAGGCAACGAAGAGGATTTGAAAGCAAGGCAGAATTGCAGGATACAGATTTCAGGAGGGAGATTCGAATCGCCTTTAAAGCACAGGAAAAGCGGCAAAACCTCGAAAATGATGCCCTTGGCCAAAAAGGGCGTATGCGTTTTTTCCTGAATATATTCAGGAAAAAACGCATACGCCCTTTTTGGCCAACCAAGCAAACTGGAAAGGCAAATCAGCGCTACAAAGAAGTCTCGCTTCCCATCGGTCAAAACGGCCATGCTGAATAAAGTGTCAAAACCAGAAATGCAGGACAGGCCATGGAGAAACGGGAGCCTGGCTACGCTGATGGGCGGGATGTACATTGCCAACAGCCACTCTGGAGAAGTGCACGGTGTGTCCTGAAACATCTAAAAAACTCAGCTTAGGGAGCATAGGGCACTTCCACTCATGGGCGTATAAATTGGGAAAACTAAAAATCAGCAGGACAGAGGCACCCCAAAGTTTAGGGCTGCTCTGTTGACAAGAACCTCCACTTCGTTACACCTTAAATATCCCAGGAAAGAGAAAAATGGATAAAGAAGTTGTGGTCCTTATGTACAATGGAGTATCACTCAGCCATGAAATCAACGTCATAAGGCTAGTAGCAGCATGATGAGTGGATTTAAGTACGACGATTCTAAGTGAAATAAGTCACACAGAAAAAGACACTTGTCATAAGATATCACTTATAGAGGGAATGTACAAACCGCTACCCTTGAACTGAATTACAAAACAGAATAGAGTCACACGTTTAGAAAACACACTATGGCTGCTTAACGGGAAAGGTGAGGTGGGGTGATGCATAAAACAAGGGTTTCAAATTAGCTCAGATACCGTTCCATAAACCCAATATGTAATAGACAAGACCTACTCCTTGCTCAATGAATTGGACTCAACACCCCCTATTCACCGCCCGAGAATATATCTGACTAGTAAGAATCTTAAAACCTATGCATTGATATCTCTCTGTAAGTGAGTCAAGTGGGTGTAAAGCGGCAAAATCACAGCAGTGAAAAGCAGGTAAACCCCATTATAAAAATCAATTACTTTTAAAAACCCGTGAAACAAAGACAGTGAAAGAGAGAGAAATTCTTACAAAGTTCGCTCAGGGGCTGTGATGCCACCTGTATTGACCATATCTAGACACACAGCTGATTGAGACATAAGGGTGGACACTCTTGGGGCTGAGAGGTTTGGTGAGGTTGGGTGAGCAAACGCAGCCCCTTTAAAGTAATACTGCGTGGTACCCATCCCATGGGTCCGAAATCTCCAGGTTCAAGGACATCTTCCTCCATCGAAAACATGCATGAGAAACCCAGAAGATGGTACACCGCGTGATCGGGAAAGGTTTCCAAAACGCACCTCATTTCTCATCTCCTTGTGCTCGGGTTCGCCATTCCAGCCGCTTTACTAGCAATCTCCTTCCTTGGAGAATCAGCACCTTAACCTTCTGCTCCGTAAACGTTGCAGTTTGTCCTGAGGATGAACGGGAAGAGGGGGAACCAATGAGAGACTAGCTCTAGGTGATGGGACAGGCACAGGTCACTCTATTTTCCCATCAGGAAGAAGAATTAACCACAGGCTCAGCCTGCCGCCCAGTACCAGGATAGGGCCTGAAGCAATCCTGCGCTTTTGCGGGCACCTCCCAAGAAAGCGAGGTGAAAAATGGAGCTCAGGGGCACTGCAATTCACAAACCTGCAGACTTATAAATGATGACTCTCGTCCACAAATATATTGAGGGAAGGCAATGAGGAGGATTTGAAAGCAAGGCAGAATTGCAGGAAACAGATTTCAGGAGGGAGATTCGAATCGCCTTTAAAGCACAGGAAAAGCGGCAAAACCTCGACAATGATGCCCTTGGCCAAAAAGGGCGTATGCGTTTTTTCCTGAATATATTCAGGAAAAAACGCATACGCCCTTTTTGGCCAACCAAGCAACCTGGAATTGCAAATCAGCGCTACAAAGAAGTCTCGCTTCCCATCGGTCAAAAGGGCCATGCTGAATAAAGTGTCAAAACCTGAAATGCAGGACAGGCCATGGAGAAACGGGGGCGTGGCTACGCTGATGGGCGGGATGTAAATTGCCAACAGCCACTCTGGAGAAGTGCATGGTGTGTCCTGAAACATCTAAAAAACTCAGCTTAGGGAGCATAGGGCACTTCCACTCATGGGCGTATAAATTGGGAAAACTAAAAATCAGCAAGACACAGGCACCGCAAAGTTTCGGGCTGCTCTGTTGACAAGAACCGCCACTTGGTTACACCTTAAATATCCCAGGAAAGAGAAAAATGGATAAAGAAGTTGTGGTCCTTATGTACAATGGAATATCACTCAGCCATGAAATCAACGTCATAAGGCTAGTAGCAGCATGATGAGTGGATTTAGGTACGACGATTCTAAGTGAAATAAGTCACACAGAAAAAGACACTTGTCATAAGATATCACTTATAGAGGGAATGTAAAAACCGCTACCCTTGAACTGAATTACAAAACAGAATAGAGTCACACGTTTAGAAAACACACTATGGCTGCTTAACGGGAAAGGTGAGGTGGGGTGATGCATAAAACAAGGGTTTCAAATTAGCTCAGATACCGTTCCATAAACCCAATATGTAATAGACAAGACCTACTCCTTGCTCAATGAATTGGACTCAACACCCCCTATTCACCGCCCAAGAATATATCTGACTAGTAAGAATCTTAAAACCTATGCATTGATATCTCTCTGTAAGTGAGTCAAGTGGGTGTAAAGCGGCAAAATCACAGCAGTGAAAAGCAGGTAAACCCCATTATAAAAATCAATTACTTTTAAAAACCCGTGAAACAAAGACAGTGAAAGAGAGAGAAATTCTTACAAAGTTCGCTCAGGGGCTGTGATGCCACCTGTATTGACCATATCTAGATCCACAGCTGATTGAGACATAAGGGTGGACACTCTTGGGTCTGAGAGTTTTGGTGAGGTTGGGTGAGCAAACACAGACCCTTTAAAGTAATACTGCGTGGTACCCATCCCATGGGTCCCAAATCTCCAGGTTCAAGGGCATCTTCCTACATCGAAAACATGCATGAAAAACCCAGAAGATGGTAGACCGTGTGATCGGGAAAGGTTTCCAAAACGCACCTCATTTCTCATCTCCTTGTGCTCGGGTTATATATATATATTCAGGAAAAAACGCATACGCCCTTTTTGGCCAACCAAGCAACCTGGAAAGGCAAATCAGCGCTACAAAGAAGTCTCGCTTCCCATCGGTCAAAAGGGCCATGCTGAATAAAGTGTCGAAACCAGAAATGCAGGACAGGCCATGGAGAAACGGGGGCGTGGCTACGCTGATGGGCGGGATGTAAATTGCCAACAGCCACTCTGGAGAAGTGCATGGTGTGTCCTGAAACATCTAAAAAACTCAGCTTAGGGAGCATAGGGCACTTCCACTCATGGGCGTATAAATTGGGAAAACTAAAAATCAGCAAGACACAGGCACCGCAAAGTTTCGGGCTGCTCTGTTGACAAGAACCGCCACTTGGTTACACCTTAAATATCCCAGGAAAGCGAAAAATGGATAAAGAAGTTGTGGTCCTTATGTACAATGGAATATCACTCAGCCATGAAATCAACGTCATAAGGCTAGTAGGAGCATGATGAGTGGATTTAGGTACGACGATTCTAAGTGAAATAAGTCACACAGAAAAAGACACTTGTCATAAGATATCACTTATAGAGGGAATGTAAAAACCGCTACCCTTGAACTGAATTACAAAACAGAATAGAGTCACACGTTTAGAAAACACACTATGGCTGCTTAACGGGTAAGGTGAGGTGGGGTGATGCATAAAACAAGGGTTTCAAATTAGCTCAGATACCGTTCCATAAACCCAATATGTAATAGACAAGACCTACTCCTTGCTCAATGAATTGGACTCAACACCCCCTATTCACCGCCCAAGAATATATCTGACTAGTAAGAATCTTAAAACCTATGCATTGATATCTCTCTGTAAGTGAGTCAAGTGGGTGTAAAGCGGCAAAATCACAGCAGTGAAAAGCAGGTAAACCCCATTATAAAAATCAATTACTTTTAAAAACTCGTGAAACAAAGACAGTGAAAGAGAGAGAAATTCTTACAAAGTTCGCTCAGGGGCTGTGATGCCACCTGTATTGACCATATCTAGACCCACAGCTGATTGAGACATAAGGGTGGACACTCTTGGGGCTGAGAGGTTTGGTGAGGTTGGGTGAGCAAACGCAGACCCTTTAAAGTAATACTGCGTGGTACCCATCCCATGGGTCCCAAATCTCCAGGTTCAAGGGCACCTTCCTACATCGAAAACATGCATGAGAAACCCAGAAGATGGTACACCGTGTGATCGGGAAAGGTTTCCAAAACGCACCTCATTTCTCATCTCCTTGTGCTCGGGTTCGCCATTCCAGCCGCTTTACTAGCAATCTCCATCCTTGGAGAATCAGCACCTTGACCTCCTGTTCCGTACAGGTTGCAATTTGTCCTGAGGATGAACGGGAAGAGGGGGAACCAATGAGAGACTAGCTCTAGGTGTTGGGACAGGCACAGGTCACTCTATTTTCCCATCAGGAAGAAGAATTAACCACAGGCTCAGCCTGCCGCCTGGGACCAGAATAGGGCCTGAAGCAATCCTGCGCTTTTGCGGCAGCTCCCAAGAAAGCGAGTTGAAAAATGGAGCTCATGGGCACTGCAATTCACAAACCTGCAGACTTATAAATGATGACTCTCGTCCACAAATATATTGAGGGAAGGCAACGAAGAGGATTTGAAAGCAAGGCAGAATTGCAGGAAATAGATTTCAGGAGGGAGATTCGAATCGCCTTTAAAACACTGGAAAAGCGGCAAAACCTCGACAAAGATGCCTTTGGCCAAAAAGGGCGTATGCGTTTTTTCCTGAATATATTCAGGAAAAAATGCATACGCCCTTTTTGGCCAACCAAGCAACCTGGAAAGGCAAATCAGCGCTACAAAGAAGTCTCGCTTCCCATCGGTCAAAAGGGCCATGCTGAATAAAGTGTCAAAACCTGAAATGCAGGACAGGCCATGGAGAAACGGGGGCGTGGCTACGCTGATGGGCGGGATGTAAATTGCCAACAGCCACTCTGGAGAAGTGCATGGTGTGTCCTGAAACATCTAAAAAACTCAGCTTAGGGAGCATAGGGCACTTCCACTCATGGGCGTATAAATTGGGAAAACTAAAAATCAGCAAGACACAGGCACCGCAAAGTTTCGGGCTGCTCTGTTGACAAGAACCGCCACTTGGTTACACCTTAAATATCCCAGGAAAGAGAAAAATGGATAAAGAAGTTGTGGTCCTTATGTACAATGGAATATCACTCAGCCATGAAATCAACGTCATAAGGCTAGTAGCAGCATGATGAGTGGATTTAGGTACGACGATTCTAAGTGAAATAAGTCACACAGAAAAAGACACTTGTCATAAGATATCACTTATAGAGGGAATGTAAAAACCGCTACCCTTGAACTGAATTACAAAACAGAATAGAGTCACACGTTTAGAAAACACACTATGGCTGCTTAACGGGAAAGGTGAGGTGGGGTGATGCATAAAACAAGGGTTTCAAATTAGCTCAGATACCGTTCCATAAACCCAATATGTAATAGACAAGACCTACTCCTTGCTCAATGGATTGGACTCAACACCCCCTATTCACCGCCCAAGAATATATCTGACTAGTAAGAATCTTAAAACCTATGCATTGATATCTCTCTGTAAGTGAGTCAAGTGGGTGTAAAGCGGCAAAATCACAGCATGAAAAGCAGGTAAACCCCATTATAAAAATCAATTACTTTTAAAAACCCGTGAAACAAAGACAGTGAAAGAGAGAGAAATTCTTACAAAATTCGTACAGGAGCTGTGATGCCACCTGGATTGACCATATCTAGACCCACAGCTGATTGAGACATAAGGGTGGACACTCTTGGGGCTGAGAGGTTTGGTGAGGTTGGGTGAGCAAACGCAGACCCTTTAAAGTAATACTGCGTGGTACCCATCCCATGGGTCCCAAATCTCCAGGTTCAAGGGCATCTTCCTACATCAAAAACATGCATGAGAAACCCAGAAGATGGTACACCGTGTGATCGGGAAAGGTTTCTAAAACGCACCTCATTTCTGATCTCCTTGTGCTCGGGTTCGCCATTCCAGCCGCTTTACTAGCAATCTCCTACCTTGGAGAATCAGCACCTTTAACCTTCTGTTCCGTACAGGTTGCAATTTGTCCTGAGGATGAGCGGGAAGAGGGGGAACCAATGAGAGACTAGCTCGAGGTGTTGGGACAGGCACAGGTCACTCTATTTTCCCATCAGGAAGAAGAATTAACCACAGGCTCAGCCTGCCGCCCGGGACCAGAATAGGGCCTGAAGCAATCCTGCGCCTTTGCGGCCAGCTCCCAAGAAAGCGAGTTGAAAAATGGAGCCCAGGGTCACTGCAATTCACAAACCTGCAGACTTATAAATGATGACGCTCGTCCACAAATATATTGATGGAAAGAAACGAAGAGGATTTGAAAGCAAGGCAGAATTGCAGGAAACAGATTTCAGGAGGGAGATTCGAATCGCCTTTAAAGCACAGGAAAAGCGGCAAAACCTCGACAATGATGCCCTTGGCCAAAAAGGGCGTATGCGTTTTTTCCTGAATATATTCAGGAAAAAACGCATACGCCCTTTTTGGCAAACCAAGCAACCTGGAAAGGCAAATCAGCGCTACAAAGAAGTCTCGCTTCCCATCGGTCAAAAGGGCCATGCTGAATAAAGTGTCAAATCCAGAAATGCAGGACAGGCCATGGAGAAACGGGAGCCTGGCTACGCTGATGGGCGGGATGTAAATTGCCAACAGCCACTCTGGAGAAGTGCACGGTGTGTCCTGAAACGTCTACAAAACTCAGCTTAGGGAGCATAGGGAACATCCACTCATGGGCGTATAAATTGGGAAAACTAAAAATCAGCAAGACACAGGCACCCCAAAGTTTAGGGCTGCTCTGTTGACAAGAACCTCCACTTCGTTACACCTTAAATATCCCAGGAAAGAGAAAAATGGATAAAGAAGTTGTGGTCCTTATGTACAATGGAATATCACTCAGCCATGAAATCAACGTCATAAGGCTAGTAGCAGCATGATGAGTGGATTTAGGTACGACGATTCTAAGTGAAATAAGTCACACAGAAAAAGACACTTATCATAAGATATGACTTATAGAGGGAATGTAAAAACCGCTACCCTTGAACTGAATTACAAAACAGAATAGAGTCACACGTTTAGAAAACACACTATGGCTGCTTAACGGGAAAGGTGAGGTGGGGTGATGCATACAACAAGGGTTTCAAATTATCTCAGATACCGTTCCATAAACCCAATATGTAATAGACAAGCCCTACTCCTTCCTCAATGAATTGGACTCAACACCCCCAATTCACCGCCCAAGAATATATCTGACTAGTAAGAATCTTGAAACCTATGCATTGATATCTCTCTGTAAGTGAGTCAAGTGGGTGTAAAGCGGCAAAATCACAGCAATGAAAAGCAGGTAAACCCCATTATAAAAATCAATTACTTTTAAAAACCCGTGAAACAAAGACAGTGAAAGAGAGAGAAATTCTTACAAAATTCGTTCAGGGGCTGTGATGCCACCTGTATTGACCATATCTAGATCCACAGCTGATTGAGACATAAGGGTGGACACTCTTGGGTCTGAGAGTTTTGGTGAGGTTGGGTGAGCAAACACAGACCCTTTAAAGTAATACTGCGTGGTACCCATCCCATGGGTCCCAAATCTCCAGGTTCAAGGGCATCTTCCTACATCGAAAACATGCATGAAAAACCCAGAAGATGGTAGACCGTGTGATCGGGAAAGGTTTCCAAAACGCACCTCATTTCTCATCTCCTTGTGCTCGGGTTATATATATATATTCAGGAAAAAACGCATACGCCCTTTTTGGCCAACCAAGCAACCTGGAAAGGCAAATCAGCGCTACAAAGAAGTCTCGCTTCCCATCGGTCAAAAGGGCCATGCTGAATAAAGTGTCGAAACCAGAAATGCAGGACAGGCCATGGAGAAACGGGGGCGTGGCTACGCTGATGGGCGGGATGTAAATTGCCAACAGCCACTCTGGAGAAGTGCATGGTGTGTCCTGAAACATCTAAAAAACTCAGCTTAGGGAGCATAGGGCACTTCCACTCATGGGCGTATAAATTGGGAAAACTAAAAATCAGCAAGACACAGGCACCGCAAAGTTTCGGGCTGCTCTGTTGACAAGAACCGCCACTTGGTTACACCTTAAATATCCCAGGAAAGCGAAAAATGGATAAAGAAGTTGTGGTCCTTATGTACAATGGAATATCACTCAGCCATGAAATCAACGTCATAAGGCTAGTAGGAGCATGATGAGTGGATTTAGGTACGACGATTCTAAGTGAAATAAGTCACACAGAAAAAGACACTTGTCATAAGATATCACTTATAGAGGGAATGTAAAAACCGCTACCCTTGAACTGAATTACAAAACAGAATAGAGTCACACGTTTAGAAAACACACTATGGCTGCTTAACGGGAAAGGTGAGGTGGGGTGATGCATAAAACAAGGGTTTCAAATTAGCTCAGATACCGTTCCATAAACCCAATATGTAATAGACAAGACCTACTCCTTGCTCAATGAATTGGACTCAACACCCCCTATTCACCGCCCAAGAATATATCTGACTAGTAAGAATCTTAAAACCTATGCATTGATATCTCTCTGTAAGTGAGTCAAGTGGGTGTAAAGCGGCAAAATCACAGCAGTGAAAAGCAGGTAAACCCCATTATAAAAATCAATTACTTTTAAAAACTCGTGAAACAAAGACAGTGAAAGAGAGAGAAATTCTTACAAAGTTCGCTCAGGGGCTGTGATGCCACCTGTATTGACCATATCTAGACCCACAGCTGATTGAGACATAAGGGTGGACACTCTTGGGGCTGAGAGGTTTGGTGAGGTTGGGTGAGCAAACGCAGACCCTTTAAAGTAATACTGCGTGGTACCCATCCCATGGGTCCCAAATCTCCAGGTTCAAGGGCACCTTCCTACATCGAAAACATGCATGAGAAACCCAGAAGATGGTACACCGTGTGATCGGGAAAGGTTTCCAAAACGCACCTCATTTCTCATCTCCTTGTGCTCGGGTTCGCCATTCCAGCCGCTTTACTAGCAATCTCCATCCTTGGAGAATCAGCACCTTGACCTCCTGTTCCGTACAGGTTGCAATTTGTCCTGAGGATGAACGGGAAGAGGGGGAACCAATGAGAGACTAGCTCTAGGTGTTGGGACAGGCACAGGTCACTCTATTTTCCCATCAGGAAGAAGAATTAACCACAGGCTCAGCCTGCCGCCTGGGACCAGAATAGGGCCTGAAGCAATCCTGCGCTTTTGCGGCAGCTCCCAAGAAAGCGAGTTGAAAAATGGAGCTCATGGGCACTGCAATTCACAAACCTGCAGACTTATAAATGATGACTCTCGTCCACAAATATATTGAGGGAAGGCAACGAAGAGGATTTGAAAGCAAGGCAGAATTGCAGGAAATAGATTTCAGGAGGGAGATTCGAATCGCCTTTAAAACACTGGAAAAGCGGCAAAACCTCGACAAAGATGCCTTTGGCCAAAAAGGGCGTATGCGTTTTTTCCTGAATATATTCAGGAAAAAATGCATACGCCCTTTTTGGCCAACCAAGCAACCTGGAAAGGCAAATCAGCGCTACAAAGAAGTCTCGCTTCCCATCGGTCAAAAGGGCCATGCTGAATAAAGTGTCAAAACCTGAAATGCAGGACAGGCCATGGAGAAACGGGGGCGTGGCTACGCTGATGGGCGGGATGTAAATTGCCAACAGCCACTCTGGAGAAGTGCATGGTGTGTCCTGAAACATCTAAAAAACTCAGCTTAGGGAGCATAGGGCACTTCCACTCATGGGCGTATAAATTGGGAAAACTAAAAATCAGCAAGACACAGGCACCGCAAAGTTTCGGGCTGCTCTGTTGACAAGAACCGCCACTTGGTTACACCTTAAATATCCCAGGAAAGAGAAAAATGGATAAAGAAGTTGTGGTCCTTATGTACAATGGAATATCACTCAGCCATGAAATCAACGTCATAAGGCTAGTAGCAGCATGATGAGTGGATTTAGGTACGACGATTCTAAGTGAAATAAGTCACACAGAAAAAGACACTTGTCATAAGATATCACTTATAGAGGGAATGTAAAAACCGCTACCCTTGAACTGAATTACAAAACAGAATAGAGTCACACGTTTAGAAAACACACTATGGCTGCTTAACGGGAAAGGTGAGGTGGGGTGATGCATAAAACAAGGGTTTCAAATTAGCTCAGATACCGTTCCATAAACCCAATATGTAATAGACAAGACCTACTCCTTGCTCAATGGATTGGACTCAACACCCCCTATTCACCGCCCAAGAATATATCTGACTAGTAAGAATCTTAAAACCTATGCATTGATATCTCTCTGTAAGTGAGTCAAGTGGGTGTAAAGCGGCAAAATCACAGCATGAAAAGCAGGTAAACCCCATTATAAAAATCAATTACTTTTAAAAACCCGTGAAACAAAGACAGTGAAAGAGAGAGAAATTCTTACAAAATTCGTACAGGAGCTGTGATGCCACCTGGATTGACCATATCTAGACCCACAGCTGATTGAGACATAAGGGTGGACACTCTTGGGGCTGAGAGGTTTGGTGAGGTTGGGTGAGCAAACGCAGACCCTTTAAAGTAATACTGCGTGGTACCCATCCCATGGGTCCCAAATCTCCAGGTTCAAGGGCATCTTCCTACATCAAAAACATGCATGAGAAACCCAGAAGATGGTACACCGTGTGATCGGGAAAGGTTTCTAAAACGCACCTCATTTCTGATCTCCTTGTGCTCGGGTTCGCCATTCCAGCCGCTTTACTAGCAATCTCCTACCTTGGAGAATCAGCACCTTTAACCTTCTGTTCCGTACAGGTTGCAATTTGTCCTGAGGATGAGCGGGAAGAGGGGGAACCAATGAGAGACTAGCTCGAGGTGTTGGGACAGGCACAGGTCACTCTATTTTCCCATCAGGAAGAAGAATTAACCACAGGCTCAGCCTGCCGCCCGGGACCAGAATAGGGCCTGAAGCAATCCTGCGCCTTTGCGGCCAGCTCCCAAGAAAGCGAGTTGAAAAATGGAGCCCAGGGTCACTGCAATTCACAAACCTGCAGACTTATAAATGATGACGCTCGTCCACAAATATATTGATGGAAAGAAACGAAGAGGATTTGAAAGCAAGGCAGAATTGCAGGAAACAGATTTCAGGAGGGAGATTCGAATCGCCTTTAAAGCACAGGAAAAGCGGCAAAACCTCGACAATGATGCCCTTGGCCAAAAAGGGCGTATGCGTTTTTTCCTGAATATATTCAGGAAAAAACGCATACGCCCTTTTTGGCAAACCAAGCAACCTGGAAAGGCAAATCAGCGCTACAAAGAAGTCTCGCTTCCCATCGGTCAAAAGGGCCATGCTGAATAAAGTGTCAAATCCAGAAATGCAGGACAGGCCATGGAGAAACGGGAGCCTGGCTACGCTGATGGGCGGGATGTAAATTGCCAACAGCCACTCTGGAGAAGTGCACGGTGTGTCCTGAAACGTCTACAAAACTCAGCTTAGGGAGCATAGGGAACATCCACTCATGGGCGTATAAATTGGGAAAACTAAAAATCAGCAAGACACAGGCACCCCAAAGTTTAGGGCTGCTCTGTTGACAAGAACCTCCACTTCGTTACACCTTAAATATCCCAGGAAAGAGAAAAATGGATAAAGAAGTTGTGGTCCTTATGTACAATGGAATATCACTCAGCCATGAAATCAACGTCATAAGGCTAGTAGCAGCATGATGAGTGGATTTAGGTACGACGATTCTAAGTGAAATAAGTCACACAGAAAAAGACACTTATCATAAGATATGACTTATAGAGGGAATGTAAAAACCGCTACCCTTGAACTGAATTACAAAACAGAATAGAGTCACACGTTTAGAAAACACACTATGGCTGCTTAACGGGAAAGGTGAGGTGGGGTGATGCATACAACAAGGGTTTCAAATTATCTCAGATACCGTTCCATAAACCCAATATGTAATAGACAAGCCCTACTCCTTCCTCAATGAATTGGACTCAACACCCCCAATTCACCGCCCAAGAATATATCTGACTAGTAAGAATCTTGAAACCTATGCATTGATATCTCTCTGTAAGTGAGTCAAGTGGGTGTAAAGCGGCAAAATCACAGCAATGAAAAGCAGGTAAACCCCATTATAAAAATCAATTACTTTTAAAAACCCGTGAAACAAAGACAGTGAAAGAGAGAGAAATTCTTACAAAATTCGTTCAGGGGCTGTGATGCCACCTGGATTGACCATATCTAGACCCACAGCTGATTGAGACATAAGGGTGGAACCTTTTGGGGCTGAGAGGTTTGGTGAGGTTGGGTGAGCAAACGCAGACCCTATAAAGTAATACTGCGTGGTACCCATTCCATGGGTCCCAAATCTCCAGGTTCAAGGGCATCTTCCTACATCGAAAACATTCATGAGAAACCCAGAAGATGGTACACCGTGTGATAGGGAAAGGTTTCTAAAACGCACCTCATTTCTCATCTCCTTGTGCTTGGGTTCGCCATTCCAGCCGCTTTACTAGCAATCTCCCTCCTTGGAGAATCAGCACCTTTAACCTCCTGTTCCGTACATGTTGCAATTAGTCCTGAGGATGAACGGGAAGAGGGGGAACCAATGAGAGACTAGCTCTAGGTGTTGGGACAGGCACAGGTCACTCTATTTTCCCCTCAAGAAGAAGAATTAACCACAGGCTCAGCCTGCCGCCTGGGACCAGAATAGGGCCTGAAGCAATCCTGCGCTTTTGCGGCCAGCTCCCAAGAAAGCGAGTTGAAAAATGGAGCTCAGGGGCACTGCAATTCACAAACCTGCAGACTTATAAATGATGACTCTCGTCCACAAATATATTGATGGAAGGAAACGAAGAGGATTTGAAAGCAAGGCAGAATTGCAGGAAACAGATTTCAGGAGGGAGATTCGAATCGCCTTTAAAGCACAGGAAAAGCGGCAAAACCTCGACAATGATGCCCTTGGCCAAAAAGGGCGTATGCGTTTTTTCCTGAATATATTCAGGAAAAAACGCATACGCCCTTTTTGGCCAACCAAGCAACCTGGAAAGGCAAATCAGCGCTACAAAGAAGTCTCGCTTCCCATCGGTCAAAAGGGCCATGCTGAATAAAGTGTCAAAACCAGAAATGCAGGACAGGCCATGGAGAAACGGGAGCCTGGCTACGCTGATGGGCGGGATGTAAATTGCCAACAGCCACTCTGGAGAAGTGCACGGTGTGTCCTGAAACATCTAAAAAACTGAGCTTAGGGAGCATAGGGCACATCCACTCATGGGCGTATAAATTGGGAAAACTAAAAATCAGCAAGACACAGGCACCCCAAAGTTTAGGGCTGCTCTGTTGACTAGAATCTCCACTTCGTTACACCTTAAATATCCCAGGAAAGAGAAAAATGGATAAAGAAGTTGTGGTCCTTATGTACAATGGAATATCACTCAGCCATGAAATCAACGTCATAAGGCTAGTAGCAGCATGATGAGTGGATTTAGGTACGACGATTCTAAGTGAAATAAGTCACACAGAAAAAGACACTTATCATAAGATATGACTTATAGAGGGAATGTAAAAACCGCTACCCTTGAACTGAATTACAAAACAGAATAGAGTCACACGTTTAGAAAACACACTATGGCTGCTTAACGGGAAAGGTGAGGTGGGGTGATGCATACAACAAGGGTTTCAAATTATCTCAGATACCGTTCCATAAACCCAATATGTAATAGACAAGCCCTACTCCTTCCTCAATGAATTGGACTCAACACCCCCAATTCACCGCCCAAGAATATATCTGACTAGTAAGAATCTTGAAACCTATGCATTGATATCTCTCTGTAAGTGAGTCAAGTGGGTGTAAAGCGGCAAAATCACAGCAATGAAAAGCAGGTAAACCCCATTATAAAAATCAATTACTTTTAAAAACCCGTGAAACAAAGACAGTGAAAGAGAGAGAAATTCTTACAAAATTCGTTCAGGGGCTGTGATGCCACCTGGATTGACCATATCTAGACCCACAGCTGATTGAGACATAAGGGTGGAACCTTTTGGGGCTGAGAGGTTTGGTGAGGTTGGGTGAGCAAACGCAGACCCTATAAAGTAATACTGCGTGGTACCCATTCCATGGGTCCCAAATCTCCAGGTTCAAGGGCATCTTCCTACATCGAAAACATTCATGAGAAACCCAGAAGATGGTACACCGTGTGATAGGGAAAGGTTTCTAAAACGCACCTCATTTCTCATCTCCTTGTGCTTGGGTTCGCCATTCCAGCCGCTTTACTAGCAATCTCCCTCCTTGGAGAATCAGCACCTTTAACCTCCTGTTCCGTACATGTTGCAATTAGTCCTGAGGATGAACGGGAAGAGGGGGAACCAATGAGAGACTAGCTCTAGGTGTTGGGACAGGCACAGGTCACTCTATTTTCCCCTCAAGAAGAAGAATTAACCACAGGCTCAGCCTGCCGCCTGGGACCAGAATAGGGCCTGAAGCAATCCTGCGCTTTTGCGGCCAGCTCCCAAGAAAGCGAGTTGAAAAATGGAGCTCAGGGGCACTGCAATTCACAAACCTGCAGACTTATAAATGATGACTCTCGTCCACAAATATATTGATGGAAGGAAACGAAGAGGATTTGAAAGCAAGGCAGAATTGCAGGAAACAGATTTCAGGAGGGAGATTCGAATCGCCTTTAAAGCACAGGAAAAGCGGCAAAACCTCGACAATGATGCCCTTGGCCAAAAAGGGCGTATGCGTTTTTTCCTGAATATATTCAGGAAAAAACGCATACGCCCTTTTTGGCCAACCAAGCAACCTGGAAAGGCAAATCAGCGCTACAAAGAAGTCTCGCTTCCCATCGGTCAAAAGGGCCATGCTGAATAAAGTGTCAAAACCAGAAATGCAGGACAGGCCATGGAGAAACGGGAGCCTGGCTACGCTGATGGGCGGGATGTAAATTGCCAACAGCCACTCTGGAGAAGTGCACGGTGTGTCCTGAAACATCTAAAAAACTGAGCTTAGGGAGCATAGGGCACATCCACTCATGGGCGTATAAATTGGGAAAACTAAAAATCAGCAAGACACAGGCACCCCAAAGTTTAGGGCTGCTCTGTTGACTAGAATCTCCACTTCGTTACACCTTAAATATCCCAGGAAAGAGAAAAATGGATAAAGAAGTTGTGGTCCTTATGTACAATGGAATATCACTCAGCCATGAAATCAACGTCATAAGGCTAGTAGCAGCATGATGAGTGGATTTAGGTACGACGATTCTAAGTGAAATAAGTCACACAGAAAAAGACACTTATCATAAGATATGACTTATAGAGGGAATGTAAAAACCGCTACCCTTGAACTGAATTACAAAACAGAATAGAGTCACACGTTTAGAAAACACACTATGGCTGCTTAACGGGAAAGGTGAGGTGGGGTGATGCATACAACAAGGGTTTCAAATTATCTCAGATACCGTTCCATAAACCCAATATGTAATAGACAAGCCCTACTCCTTCCTCAATGAATTGGACTTAACACCCCCAATTCACCGCCCAAGAATATATCTGACTAGTAAGAATCTTGAAACCTATGCATTGATATCTCTCTGTAAGTGAGTCAAGTGGGTGTAAAGCGGCAAAATCACAGCAGTGAAAAGCAGGTAAACCCCATTATAAAAATCAATTAC
The DNA here is from genome assembly GCF_965194825.1 of Balaenoptera physalus. Classification (NCBI taxonomy): domain Eukaryota; kingdom Metazoa; phylum Chordata; class Mammalia; order Artiodactyla; family Balaenopteridae; genus Balaenoptera; species Balaenoptera physalus. Next base: position 317,802 of record NW_028125807.1, read on the forward strand.
TTTTAAAAACCCGTGAAACAAAGACAGTGAAAGAGAGAGAAATTCTTACAAAATTCGTTCAGCGGCTGTAATGCCACCTGGATTGACCATATCTAGACCCACAGCTGATTGAGACATAAGGGTGGACACTCTTGGCGCTGAGAGGTTTGGTGAGGTTGGGTGAGCAAACGCAGACCCTTTAAAGTAATACTGCGTGGTACCCATCCCATGGGTCCCAAATCTCCAGGTTCAAGGGCATCTTCCTACATCGAAAACATGCATGAGAAACCCAGAAGATGGTACACCGTGTGATCGGGAAAGGTTTCTAAAACGCACCTCATTTCTCATCTCCTTGTGCTCGGGTTCGCCATTCCAGCCGCTTTACTAGCAATCTCCCTCCTTGGAGAATCAGCACCTTTAACCTCCTGTTCCGTACAGCTTGCAATTTGTCCTGAGGATGAAAGGGAAGAGGGGGAACCAATGAGAGACTAGCTCTAGGTGTTGGGACAGGCAGAGGTCACTCTATTTTCCCATCAGGAAGAAGAATTAACCACAGGCTCAGCCTGCCGCCTGGGACCAGAATAGGGCCTGAAGCAATCCTGCGCTTTTGCGGCCAGCGCCCAAGAAAGCGAGTTGAAAAATGGAGCTCAGGGGCACTGCAATTCACAAACCTGCAGACTTATAAATGATGACTCTCGTCCACAAATATATTGAGGGAAGGCAACGAAGAGGATTTGAAAGCAAGGCAGAATTGCAGGAAACAGATTTCAGGAGGGAGATTCGAATCGCCTTTAAAGCACAGGAAAAGCGGCGAAACCTCGACAATTATGCCCTTGGCCAAAAAGGGCGTATGCGTTTTTTCCTGAATATATTCAGGAAAAAACGCATACGCCCTTTTTGGCCAACCAAGCAACCTGGAAAGGCAAATCAGCGCTACAAAGAAGTCTCGCTTCCCATCGGTCAAAAGGGCCATGCTGAATAAAGTGTCAAAACCAGAAATGCAGGACAGGCCATGGAGAAACGGGAGCCTGGCTACGCTGATGGGCGGGATGTAAATTGCCAACAGCCACTCTGGAGAAGTGCACGGTGTGTCCTGAAACATCTAAAAAACTGAGCTTAGGGAGCATAGGGCACATCCACTCATGGGCGTATAAATTGGGAAAACTAAAAATCAGCAAGACACAGGCACCCCAAAGTTTAGGGCTGCTCTGTTGACAAGAATCTCCACTTCGTTACACCTTAAATATCCCAGGAAAGAGAAAAATGGATAAAGAAGTTGTGGTCCTTATGTACAATGGAATATCACTCAGCCATGAAATCAACGTCATAAGGCTAGTAGCAGCATGATGAGTGGATTTAGGTACGAAGATTCTAAGTGAAATAAGTCACACAGAAAAAGACACTTATCATAAGATATGACTTATAGAGGGAATGTAAAAACCGCTACCCTTGAACTGAATTACAAAACAGGATAGAGTCACACGTTTAGAAAACACACTATGGCTGCTTAATGGGAAAGGTGAGGTGGGGTGATGCATACAGCAAGGGTTTCAAATTAGCTCAGATACCGTTCCATAAACCCAATATGTAATACACAAGCCCTACTCCTTCCTCAATGAATTGGACTCCACACCCCCTATTCACCGACCAAGAATATATCTGACTAGTAAGAATCTTGAAACCTATGCATTGATATCTCTCTGTAAGTGAGTCAAGTGGGTGTAAAGCGGCAAAATCACAGCAGTGAAAAGCAGGTAAACCCCATTATAAAAATCAATTACTTTTAAAAACCCGTGAAACAAAGACAGTGAAAGAGAGAGAAATTCTTACAAAATTCGTTCAGGGGCTGTGATGCCACCTGGATTGACCATATCTAGACCCACAGCTGATTGAGACATAAGGGTGGACACTCTTGGGGCTGAGAGGTTTGGTGAGGTTGGGTGAGCAAACGCAGACCCTATAAAGTAATACTGCGTGGTACCCATTCCATGGGTCCCAAATCTCCAGGTTCAAGGGCATCTTCCTACATCGAAAACATTCATGAGAAACCCAGAAGATGGTACACCGTGTGATCGGGAAAGGTTTCTAAAACGCACCTCATTTCTCATCTCCTTGTGCTTGGGTTCGCCATTCCAGCCGCTTTACTAGCAATCTCCCTCCTTGGAGAATCAGCACCTTTAACCTCCTGTTCCGTACAGGTTGCAATTAGTCCTGAGGATGAACGGGAAGAGGGGGAACCAATGAGAGACTAGCTCTAGGTGTTGGGACAGGCACAGGTCACTCTATTTTCCCCTCAAGAAGAAGAATTAACCACAGGCTCAGCCTGCCGCCTTGGACCAGAATAGGGCCTGAAGCAATCCTGCGCTTTTGCGGCCAGCTCCCAAGAAAGCGAGTTGAAAAATGTAGCTCAGGGGCACTGCAATTCACAAACCTGCAGACTTATAAATGATGACTCTCGTCCACAAATATATTGATGGAAGGAAACGAAGAGGATTTGAAAGCAAGGCAGAATTGCAGGAAACAGATTTCAGGAGGGAGATTCGAATCGCCTTTAAAGCACAGGAAAAGCGGCAAAACTTCGACAATGATGCCCTTGGCCAAAAAGGGCGTATGCGTTTTTTCCTGAATATATTCAGGAAAAAACGCATACGCCCTTTTTGGCCAACCAAGCAACCTGGAAAGGCAAATCAGCGCTACAAAGAAGTCTCGCTTCCCATCGGTCAAAAGGGCCATGCTGAATAAAGTGTCAAAAACAGAAATGCAGGACAGGCCATGGAGAAACGGGAGCCTGGCTAGGCTGATGGGCAGGATGTAAATTGCCAACAGCCACTCTGGAGAAGTGCACGGTGTGTCCTGAAACATCTAAAAAACTCAGCTTAGGGAGCATAGGGCACATCCACTCATGGGCGTATAAATTGGGAAAACTAAAAATCAGCAAGACAGAGGCACCCCAAAGTTTAGGGCTGCTCTGTTGACAAGAACCTCCACTTGGTTACACCTTAAATATCCCAGGAAAGAGAAAAATGGATAAAGAAGTTGTGGTCCTTATGTACAATGGAATATCACTCAGCCATGAAATCAACGTCATAAGGCTAGTAGCAGCATGATGAGTGGATTTAGGTACGACGATTCTAACTGAAATAAGTCACACAAAAAAAGACACTTATCATAAGATATCACTTATAGAGGGAATGTAAAAACCGCTACCCTTGAACTGAATTACAAAACAGAATAGAGTCACACGTTTAGAAAACACACTATGGCTGCTTAACGGGAAAGGTGAGGTGGGGTGATGCATACAGCAAGGGTTTCAAATTAGCTCAGATACCGTTCCATAAACCCAATATGTAATAGACAAGCCCTACTCCTTCCTCAATGAATTGGACTCAACACCCCCTATTCACCGCCCAAGAATATATCTGACTAGTAAGAATCTTGAAACCTATGCATTGATATCTCTCTGTAAGTGAGTCAAGTGGGTGTAAAGCGGCAAAATCACAGCAGTGAAAAGCAGGTAAACCCCATTATAAAAATCAATTACTTTTAAAAACCCCTGAAACAAAGACAGTGAAAGAGAGAGAAATTCTTACAAAATTCGTTCAGCGGCTGTAATGCCACCTGGATTGACCATATCTAGACCCACAGCTGATTGAGACATAAGGGTGGACACTCTTGGGGCTGAGAGGTTTGGTCAGGTTGGGTGAGCAAACGCAGACCCTATAAAGTAATACTGCGTGGTACCCATTCCATGGGTCCCAAATCTCCAGGTTCAAGGGCATCTTCCTACATCGAAAACATTCATGAGAAACCCAGAAGATGGTACACCGTGTGATCGGGAAAGGTTTCTAAAACGCACCTCATTTCTCATCTCCTTGTGCTTGGGTTCGCCATTCCAGCCGCTTTACTAGCAATCTCCCTCCTTGGAGAATCAGCACCTTTAACCTCCTGTTCCGTACAGGTTGCAATTAGTCCTGAGGATGAACGGGAAGAGGGGGAACCAATGAGAGACTAGCTCTAGGTGTTGGGACAGGCACAGGTCACTCTATTTTCCCCTCAAGAAGAAGAATTAACCACAGGCTCAGCCTGCCGCCTTGGACCAGAATAGGGTCTGAAGCAATCCTGCGCTTTTGCGGCCAGCTCCCAAGAAAGCGAGTTGAAAAATGTAGCTCAGGGGCACTGCAATTCACAAACCTGCAGACTTATAAATGATGACTCTCGTCCACAAATATATTGATGGAAGGAAACGAAGAGGATTTGAAAGCAAGGCAGAATTGCAGGAAACAGATTTCAGGAGGGAGATTCGAATCGCCTTTAAAGCACAGGAAAAGCGGCAAAACCTCGACAATGATGCCCTTGGCCAAAAAGGGCGTATGCGTTTTTTCCTAAATATATTCAGGAAAAAACGCATACGCCCTTTTTGGCCAACCAAGCAACCTGGAAAGGCAAATCAGCGCTACAAAGAAGTCTCGCTTCCCATCGGTCAAAAGGGCCATGCTGAATAAAGTGTCAAAACCAGAAATGCAGGACAGGCCATGGAGAAACGGGACCCTGGCTACGCTGATGGGCGGGATGTAAATTGCCAACAGCCACTCTGGAGAAGTGCACGGTGTGTCCTGAAACATCTAAAAAACTGAGCTTAGGGAGCATAGGTCACATCCACTCATGGGCGTATAAATTGGGAAAACTAAAAATCAGCAAGACACAGGCACCCCAAAGTTTAGGGCTGCTCTGTTGACAAGAATCTCCACTTCGTTACACCTTAAATATCCCAGGAAAGAGAAAAATGGATAAAGAAGTTGTGGTCCTTATGTACAATGGAATATCACTCAGCCATGAAATCAACGTCATATGGCTAGTAGCAGCATGATGATTGGATTTAGGTACGACGATTCTAAGTGAAATAAGTCACACAGAAAAAGACACTTATCATAAGATATGACTTATAGAGAGAATGTAAAAACCGCTACCCTTGAACTGAATTACAAAACAGAATAGAGTCACACGTTTAGAAAACACACTATGGCTGCTTAACGGGAAATGTGAGGTGGGGTGATGCATACAACAAGGGTTTCAAATTATCTCAGATACCGTTCCATAAAACCAATATGTAATAGACAAGCCCTACTCCTTCCTCAATGAATTGGACTCAACACCCCCAATTCACCGCCCAAGAATATATCTGACTAGTAAGAATCTTGAAACCTATGCATTGATATCTCTCTGTAAGTGAGTCAAGTGGGTGTAAAGCGGCAAAATCACAGCAGTGAAAAGCAGGTAAACCCCATTATAAAAATCAATTACTTTTAAAAACCCGTGAAACAAAGACAGTGAAAGAGAGAGAAATTCTTACAAAAGTCGTTCAGGGGCTGTGATGCCACCTGGATTGACCATATCTAGACCCACAGCTGATTGAGACATAAGGGTGGACATTCTTGGGGCTGAGAGGTTTGGTGAGGTTGGGTGAGCAAACGCAGACCCTTTAAAGTAATACTGCGTGGTACCCATCCCATGGGTCCCAAATCTCCAGGTTCAAGGGCATCTTCCTACATCGAAAACATGCATGAGAAAACCAGAAGATGGTACACCGTGTGATCGGGAAAGGTTTCTAAAACGCACCTCATTTCTCAGCTCCTTGTGCTCGGGTTCGCCATTCCAGCCGCTTTACTAGCAATCTCCCTCCTTGGAGAATCAGCACCTTTAACCTCCTGTTCCGTACAGGTTGCAATTTGTCCTGAGGATGAACGGGAAGAGTGGGATCCAATGAGAGACTAGCTCTAGGTGTTGGGACAGGCACAGGTCACTCTATTTTCCCATCAGGAAGAAGAATTAACCACAGGCTCAGCCTGCCGCCCGGGACCACAATAGGGCCTGAAGCAATCCTGCGCTTTTGCGGCCAGCTCCCAAGAAAGCGAGTTGAAAAATGGAGCTCAGGGGCACTGCAATTCACAAACCTGCAGAATTATAAATGATGACTCTCGTCCACGAATATATTGAGGGAAGGCAACGAAGAGGATTTGAAAGCAAGGCAGAATTGCAGGAAACAGATTTCAGGAGGGAGATTCGAATCGCCTTTAAAGCACAGGAAAAGCGGCGAAACCTCGACAATGATGCCCTTGGCCAAAAAGGGCGTATGCGTTTTTTCCTGAATATATTCAGGAAAAAACGCATACGCCCTTTTTGGCCAACCAAGCAACCTGGAAAGGCAAATCAGCGCTACAAAGAAGTCTCGCTTCCCATCGGTCAAAAGGGCCATGCTGAATAAAGTGTCAAAACCAGAAATGCAGGACAGGCCATGGAGAAACGGGAGCCTGGCTACGCTGATGGGCGGGATGTAAATTGCCAGCAGCCACTCTGGAGAAGTGCACGGTGTGTCCTGAAACATCCAAAAAACTGAGCTTAGGGAGCATAGGGCACATCCACTCATGGGCGTATAAATTGGGAAAACTAAAAATCAGCAAGACAGAGGCACCCCAAAGTTTAGGGCTGCTCTGTTGACAACAACCTCCACTTCGTTACACCTTAAATATCCCAGGAAAGAGAAAAATGGATAAAGAAGTTGTGGTCCTTATGTACAATGGAATATCACTCAGCCATGAAATCAACGTTATGAGGCTAGTAGCAGCATGATGAGTGGATTTAGGTACGACGATTCTAAGTGAAATAAGTCACACAGAAAAAGACACTTATCATAAGATATGACTTAGAGAGAGAATGTAAAAACCGCTACCCTTGAACTGAATTACAAAACAGAATAGAGTCACACGTTTAGAAAACACACTATGGCTGCTTAACGGGAAAGGTGAGGTGGGGTGATGCATACAACAAGGGTTTCAAATTATCTCAGATACCGTTCCATAAACCCAATATGTAATAGACAAGCCCTACTCCTTCCTCAATGAATTGGACTCAACACCCCCAATTCACCGCCCAAGAATATATCTGACTAGTAAGAATCTTGAAACCTATGCATTGATATCTCTCTGTAAGTGAGTCAAGTGGGTGTAAAGCGGCAAAATCACAGCAGTGAAAAGCAGGTAAACCCCATTATAAAAATCAATTACTTTTAAAAACCCGTGAAACAAAGACAGTGAAAGAGAGAGAAATTCTTACAAAATTCGTTCAGCGGCTGTAATGCCACCTGGATTGAACATATCTAGACCCACAGCTGATTGAGACATAAGGGTGGACACTCTTGGCGCTGAGAGGTTTGGTGAGGTTGGGTGAGCAAACGCAGACCCTTTAAAGTAATACTGCGTGGTACCCATCCCATGGGTCCCAAATCTCCAGGTTCAAGGGCATCTTCCTACATCGAAAACATGCATGAGAAACCCAGAAGATGGTACACCGTGTGATCGGGAAAGGTTTCTAAAACGCACCTCATTTCTCATTTCCTTGTGCTCGGGTTCGCCATTCCAGCCGCTCTACTAGCAATCTCCCTTCTTGGAGAATCAGCACCTTTAACCTCCTGTTCCGTACAGCTTGCAATTTGTCCTGAGGATGAAAGGGAAGAGGGGGAACCAATGAGAGACTAGCTCTAGGTGTTGGGACAGGCAGAGGTCACTCTATTTTCCCATCAGGAAGAAGAATTAACCACAGGCTCAGCCTGCCGCCTGGGACCAGAATAGGGCCTGAAGCAATCCTGCGCTCTTGCGGCCAGCGCCCAAGAAAGCGAGTTGAAAAATGGAGCTCAGGGGCACTGCAATTCACAAACCTGCAGACTTATAAATTATGACTCTCGTCCACAAATATATTGAGGGAAGGCAACGAAGAGGATTTGAAAGCAAGGCAGAATTGCAGGAAACAGATTTCAGGAGGGAGATTCGAATCGCCTTTAAAGCACAGGAAAAGCGGCAAAACCTCGACAATGATGCCCTTGGCCAAAAAGGGCGTATGCGTTTTTTCCTGAATATATTCAGGAAAAAACGCATACGTCCTTTTTGGCCAACCAAGCAACCTGGAAAGGCAAATCAGCGCTACAAAGAAGTCTCGCTTCCCATCGGTCAAAAGGGCCATGCTGAATAAAGTGTCAAAACCAGAAATGCAGGACAGGCCATGGAGAAACGGGAGCCTGGCTACGCTGATGGGCGGGATGTAAATTGCCAACAGCCACTCTGGAGAAGTGCACGGTGTGTCCTGAAACATCTAAAAAACTGAGCTTAGGGAGCATAGGTCACATCCACTCATGGGCGTATAAATTGGGAAAACTAAAAATCAGCAAGACACAGGCACCCCAAAGTTTAGGGCTGCTCTGTTGACAAGAATCTCCACTTCGTTACACCTTAAATATCCCAGGAAAGAGAAAAATGGATAAAGAAGTTGTGGTCCTTATGTACAATGGAATATCACTCAGCCATGAAATCAACGTCATAAGGCTAGTAGCAGCATGATGATTGGATTTAGGTACGACGATTCTAAGTGAAATAAGTCACACAGAAAAAGACACTTATCATAAGATATGACTTAGAGAGAGAATGTAAAAACCGCTACCCTTGAACTGAATTACAAAACAGAATAGAGTCACACGTTTAGAAAACACACTATGGCTGCTTAACGGGAAAGGTGAGGTGGGGTGATGCATACAACAAGGGTTTCAAATTATCTCAGATACCGTTCCATAAACCCAATATGTAATAGACAAGCCCTACTCCTTCCTCAATGAATTGGACTCAACACCCCCAATTCACCGCCCAAGAATATATCTGACTAGTAAGAATCTTGAAACCTATGCATTGATATCTCTCTGTAAGTGAGTCAAGTGGGTGTAAAGCGGCAAAATCACAGCAGTGAAAAGCAGGTAAACCCCATTATAAAAATCAATTACTTTTAAAAACCCGTGAAACAAAGACAGTGAAAGAGAGAGAAATTCTTACAAAATTCGTTCAGGGGCTTTGATGCCACCTGGATTGACCATATCTAGACCCACAGCTGATTGAGACATAAGGGTGGACACTCTTGGGGCTGAGAGGTTTGGTGAAGTTGGGTGAGCAAACGCAGACCCTATAAAGGAATACTGCGTGGTACCCATCCCATGGGTCCCAAATCTCCACGTTCAAGGGCATCTTCCTACATCGAAAACATTCATGAGAAACCCAGAAGATGGTACACCGTGTGATCGGGAAAGGTTTCTAAAACGCACCTCATTTCTCATCTCCTTGTGCTTGGGTTCGCCATTCCAGCCGCTTTACTAGCAATCTCCCTCCTTGGAGAATCAGCACCTTTAACCTCCTGTTCCGTACAGGTTGCAATTTATCCTGAGGATGAACGGGAAGAGGGGGAACCAATGAGAGACTAGCTCTAGGTGTTGGGACAGGCACAGGTCACTCTATTTTCCCCTCAAGAAGAAGAATTAACCACAGGCTCAGCCTGCCGCCTGGGACCAGAATAGGGCCTGAAGCAATCCTGCGCTTTTGCGGCCAGCTCCCAAGAAAGCGAGTTGAAAAATGGAGCTCAGGGGCACTGCAATTCACAAACCTGCAGACTTATAAATGATGACTCTCGTCCACAAATATATTGATGGAAGGCAACGAAGAGGATTTGAAAGCAAGGCAGAATTGCAGGAAACAGATTTCAGGAGGGAGATTCGAATCGCCTTTAAAGCACAGGAAAAGCGGCAAAACCTCGACAATGATGCCCTTGGCCAAAAAGGGCGTATGCGTTTTTTCCTGAATATATTCAGGAAAAAACGCATACGCCCTTTTTGGCCAACCAAGCAACCTGGAAAGGCAAATCAGCGCTACAAGGAAGTCCCGCTTCCAATCGGTCAAAAGGGCCATGCTGAATAAAGTGTCAAAACCAGAAATGCAGGACAGGCCATGGAGAAACGGGAGCCTGGCTACGCTGATGGGCGGGATGTAAATTGCCAACAGCCACTCTGGAGAAGTGCACGGTGTGTCCTGAAACATCTAAAAAACTGAGCTTAGGGAGCATAGGGCACATCCACTCATAGGCGTATAAATTGGGAAAACTAAAAATCAGCAGGACACAGGCACCCCAAAGTTTAGGGCTGCTCTGTTGACAAGAATCTCCACTTCGTTACACCTTAAATATCCCAGGAAAGAGAAAAATGGATAAAGAAGTTGTGGTCCTTATGTACAATGGAATATCACTCAGCCATGAAATCAACGTCATAAGGCTAGTAGCAGCATGATGAGTGGATTTAGGTACGACGATTCTAAGTGAAATAAGTCACACAGAAAAAGACACTTATCATAAGATATGACTTATAGAGGGAATGTAAAAACCGCTACCCTTGAACTGAATTACAAAACAGAATAGAGTCACACGTTTAGAAAACACACTATGGCTGCTTAATGGGAAAGGTGAGGTGGGGTGATGCATACAACAAGGGTTTCAAATTATCTCAGATACCGTTCCATAAACCCAATATGTAATAGACAAGCCCTACTCCTTCCTCAATGAATTGGACTCAACACCCCCTATTCACCGCCCAAGAATATATCTGACTAGTAAGAATCTTGAAACCTATGCATTGATATCTCTCTGTAAGTGAGTCAAGTGGGTGTAAAACGGCAAAATCACAGCAGTGAAAAGCAGGTAAACCCCATTATAAAAATCAATTACTTTTAAAAACCCGTGAAACAAAGACAGTGAAAGAGAGAGAAATTCTTACAAAATTCGTTCAGGGGCTGTGATGCCACCTGGATTGACCATATCTAGACCCACAGCTGATTGAGACATAAGGGTGGACACTCTTGGGGCTGAGAGGTTTGGTGAGGTTGGGTGAGCAAACGCAGACCCTATAAAGTAATACTGCGTGGTACCCATCCCATGGGTCCCAAATCTCCAGGTTCAAGGGCATCTTCCTACATCGAAAACATTCATGAGAAACCCAGAAGATGGTACACCGTGTGATCGGGAAAGGTTTCTAAAACGCACCTCATTTCTCATCTCCTTGTGCTTGTGTTCGCCATTCCAGCCGCTTTACTAGCAATCTCCCTCTTTGGAGAATCAGCACCTTTAACCTCCTGTTCCCTACAGGTTGCAATTTGTCCTGAGGATGAACGGGAAGAGGGGGAACAAATGAGAGACTAGCTCTAGGTGTTGGGACAGGCACAGGTCACTCTATTTTCCCCTCAAGAAGAAGAATTAACCACAGGCTCAGCCTGCCGCCTGGGACCAGAATAGGGCCTGAAGCAATCCTGCGCTTTTGCGGCCAGCTCCCAAGAAAGCGAGTTGAAAAATGGAGCTCAGGGGCACTGCAATTCACAAACCTGCAGACTTATAAATGATGACTCTCGTCCACAAATATATTGAGGGAAGGCAACGAAGAGGATTTAAAAGCAAGGCAGAATTGCAGGAAACAGATTTCAGGAGGGAGATTCGAATCGCCTTTAAAGCACAGGAAAAGCGGCAAAACCTCGACAATGATGCCCTTGGCCAAAAAGGGCGTATGCGTTTTTTCCTGAATATATTCAGGAAAAAACGCATACGCCCTTTTTGGCCAACCAAGCAACCTGGAAAGGCAAATCAGCGCTACAAAGAAGTCTCGCTTCCCATCGGTCAAAAGGGCCATGCTGAATAAAGTGTCAAAACCAGAAATGCAGGGCAGGCCATGGAGAAACGGGAGCCTGGCTACGCTGATGGGCGGGATGTAAATTGCCAACAGCCACTCTGGAGAAGTGCACGGTGTGTCCTGAATCATTTAAAAAACTGAGCTTAGGGAGCATAGGGCACATCCACTCATGGGCGTATAAATTGGGAAAACTAAAAATCAGCAAGACACAGGCACCCCAAAGTTTAGGGCTGCTCTGTTGACAAGAATCTCCACTTCGTTACACCTTAAATATCCCAGGAAAGAGAAAAATGGATAAAGAAGTTGTGGTCCTTATGTACAATGGAATATCACTCAGCCATGAAATCAACGTCATAAGGCTAGTAGCAGCATGATGATTGGATTTAGGTACGACGATTCTAAGTGAAATAAGTCACACAGAAAATGACTCTTATCATAAGATATGACTTATAGAGGGAAGGTAAAAACCGCTACCCTTGAACTGAATTACAAAACAGAATAGAGTCACACGTTTAGAAAACACACTATGGCTGCTTAACGGGAAAGGTGAGGTGGGGTGATGCATACAACAAGGGTTTCAAATTATCTCAGATACAGTTCCATAAACCCAATATGTAATAGACAAGCCCTACTCCTTCCTCAATGAATTGGACTCAACACCCCCAATTCACCGCCCAAGAATATATCTGACTAGTAAGAATCTTGAAACCTATGCATTGATATCTCTCTGTAAGTGAGTCAAGTGGGTGTAAAGCGGCAAAATCACAGCAGTGAAAAGCAGGTAAACCCCATTATAAAAATCAATTACTTTTAAAAACCCGTGAAACAAAGACAGTGAAAGAGAGAGAAATTCTTACAAAATTCGTTCAGCGACTGTAATGCCACCTGGATTGACCATATCTAGACCCACAGTTGATTGAGACATAAGGGTGGACACTCTTGGCGCTGAGAGGTTTGGTGAGGTTGGGTGAGCAAACGCAGACCCTTTAAAGTAATACTGCGTGGTACCCATCCCATGGGTCCCAAATCTCCAGGTTCAAGGGCATCTTCCTACATCGAAAACATGCATGAGAAACCCAGAAGATGGTACACCGTGTGATCGGGAAAGGTTTCTAAAACGCACCTCATTTCTCATCTCCTTGTGCTCGGGTTCGCCATTCCAGCCGCTTTACTAGCAATCTCCCTCCTTGGAGAATCAGCACCTTTAACCTCCTGTTCCGTACAGCTTGCAATTTGTCCTGAGGATGAAAGGGAAGAGGGGGAACCAATGAGAGACTAGCTCTAGGTGTTGGGACAGGCACAGCTCACTCTATTTTCCCATCAGGAAGAAGAATTAACCACAGGCTCAGCCTGCCGCCTGGGACCACAATAGGGCCTGAAGCAATCCTGCGCTTTTGCTTCCAGCGCCCAAGAAAGCGAGTTGAAAAATGGAGCTCAGGGGCACTGCAATTCACAAACCTGCAGACTTATAAATGATGACTCTCGTCCACAAATATATTGATGGAAGGAAACGAAGAGGATTTGAAAGCAAGGCAGAATTGCAGGAAACAGATTTCAGGAGGGAGATTCGAATCGCCTTTAAAGCACAGGAAAAGCGGCAAAACCTCGACAATGATGCCCTTGGCCAAAAAGGGCGTATGCGTTTTTTCCTAAATATATTCAGGAAAAAACGCATACGCCCTTTTTGGCCAACCAAGCAACCTGGAAAGGCAAATCAGCGCTACAAAGAAGTCTCGCTTCCCATCGGTCAAAAGGGCCATGCTGAATAAAGTGTCAAAACCAGAAATGCAGGACAGGCCATGGAGAAACGGGACCCTGGCTACGCTGATGGGCGGGATGTAAATTGCCAACAGCCACTCTGGAGAAGTGCACGGTGTGTCCTGAAACATCTAAAAAACTGAGCTTAGGGAGCATAGGTCACATCCACTCATGGGCGTATAAATTGGGAAAACTAAAAATCAGCAAGACACAGGCACCCCAAAGTTTAGGGCTGCTCTGTTGACAAGAATCTCCACTTCGTTACACCTTAAATATCCCAGGAAAGAGAAAAATGGATAAAGAAGTTGTGGTCCTTATGTACAATGGAATATCACTCAGCCATGAAATCAACGTCATATGGCTAGTAGCAGCATGATGATTGGATTTAGGTACGACGATTCTAAGTGAAATAAGTCACACAGAAAAAGACACTTATCATAAGATATGACTTATAGAGAGAATGTAAAAACCGCTACCCTTGAACTGAATTACAAAACAGAATAGAGTCACACGTTTAGAAAACACACTATGGCTGCTTAACGGGAAATGTGAGGTGGGGTGATGCATACAACAAGGGTTTCAAATTATCTCAGATACCGTTCCATAAAACCAATATGTAATAGACAAGCCCTACTCCTTCCTCAATGAATTGGACTCAACACCCCCAATTCACCGCCCAAGAATATATCTGACTAGTAAGAATCTTGAAACCTATGCATTGATATCTCTCTGTAAGTGAGTCAAGTGGGTGTAAAGCGGCAAAATCACAGCAGTGAAAAGCAGGTAAACCCCATTATAAAAATCAATTACTTTTAAAAACCCGTGAAACAAAGACAGTGAAAGAGAGAGAAATTCTTACAAAAGTCGTTCAGGGGCTGTGATGCCACCTGGATTGACCATATCTAGACCCACAGCTGATTGAGACATAAGGGTGGACATTCTTGGGGCTGAGAGGTTTGGTGAGGTTGGGTGAGCAAACGCAGACCCTTTAAAGTAATACTGCGTGGTACCCATCCCATGGGTCCCAAATCTCCAGGTTCAAGGGCATCTTCCTACATCGAAAACATGCATGAGAAAACCAGAAGATGGTACACCGTGTGATCGGGAAAGGTTTCTAAAACGCACCTCATTTCTCAGCTCCTTGTGCTCGGGTTCGCCATTCCAGCCGCTTTACTAGCAATCTCCCTCCTTGGAGAATCAGCACCTTTAACCTCCTGTTCCGTACAGGTTGCAATTTGTCCTGAGGATGAACGGGAAGAGTGGGATCCAATGAGAGACTAGCTCTAGGTGTTGGGACAGGCACAGGTCACTCTATTTTCCCATCAGGAAGAAGAATTAACCACAGGCTCAGCCTGCCGCCCGGGACCACAATAGGGCCTGAAGCAATCCTGCGCTTTTGCGGCCAGCTCCCAAGAAAGCGAGTTGAAAAATGGAGCTCAGGGGCACTGCAATTCACAAACCTGCAGAATTATAAATGATGACTCTCGTCCACGAATATATTGAGGGAAGGCAACGAAGAGGATTTGAAAGCAAGGCAGAATTGCAGGAAACAGATTTCAGGAGGGAGATTCGAATCGCCTTTAAAGCACAGGAAAAGCGGCGAAACCTCGACAATGATGCCCTTGGCCAAAAAGGGCGTATGCGTTTTTTCCTGAATATATTCAGGAAAAAACGCATACGCCCTTTTTGGCCAACCAAGCAACCTGGAAAGGCAAATCAGCGCTACAAAGAAGTCTCGCTTCCCATCGGTCAAAAGGGCCATGCTGAATAAAGTGTCAAAACCAGAAATGCAGGACAGGCCATGGAGAAACGGGAGCCTGGCTACGCTGATGGGCGGGATGTAAATTGCCAGCAGCCACTCTGGAGAAGTGCACGGTGTGTCCTGAAACATCCAAAAAACTGAGCTTAGGGAGCATAGGGCACATCCACTCATGGGCGTATAAATTGGGAAAACTAAAAATCAGCAAGACAGAGGCACCCCAAAGTTTAGGGCTGCTCTGTTGACAACAACCTCCACTTCGTTACACCTTAAATATCCCAGGAAAGAGAAAAATGGATAAAGAAGTTGTGGTCCTTATGTACAATGGAATATCACTCAGCCATGAAATCAACGTTATGAGGCTAGTAGCAGCATGATGAGTGGATTTAGGTACGACGATTCTAAGTGAAATAAGTCACACAGAAAAAGACACTTATCATAAGATATGACTTAGAGAGAGAATGTAAAAACCGCTACCCTTGAACTGAATTACAAAACAGAATAGAGTCACACGTTTAGAAAACACACTATGGCTGCTTAACGGGAAAGGTGAGGTGGGGTGATGCATACAACAAGGGTTTCAAATTATCTCAGATACCGTTCCATAAACCCAATATGTAATAGACAAGCCCTACTCCTTCCTCAATGAATTGGACTCAACACCCCCAATTCACCGCCCAAGAATATATCTGACTAGTAAGAATCTTGAAACCTATGCATTGATATCTCTCTGTAAGTGAGTCAAGTGGGTGTAAAGCGGCAAAATCACAGCAGTGAAAAGCAGGTAAACCCCATTATAAAAATCAATTACTTTTAAAAACCCGTGAAACAAAGACAGTGAAAGAGAGAGAAATTCTTACAAAATTCGTTCAGCGGCTGTAATGCCACCTGGATTGAACATATCTAGACCCACAGCTGATTGAGACATAAGGGTGGACACTCTTGGCGCTGAGAGGTTTGGTGAGGTTGGGTGAGCAAACGCAGACCCTTTAAAGTAATACTGCGTGGTACCCATCCCATGGGTCCCAAATCTCCAGGTTCAAGGGCATCTTCCTACATCGAAAACATGCATGAGAAACCCAGAAGATGGTACACCGTGTGATCGGGAAAGGTTTCTAAAACGCACCTCATTTCTCATTTCCTTGTGCTCGGGTTCGCCATTCCAGCCGCTCTACTAGCAATCTCCCTTCTTGGAGAATCAGCACCTTTAACCTCCTGTTCCGTACAGCTTGCAATTTGTCCTGAGGATGAAAGGGAAGAGGGGGAACCAATGAGAGACTAGCTCTAGGTGTTGGGACAGGCAGAGGTCACTCTATTTTCCCATCAGGAAGAAGAATTAACCACAGGCTCAGCCTGCCGCCTGGGACCAGAATAGGGCCTGAAGCAATCCTGCGCTCTTGCGGCCAGCGCCCAAGAAAGCGAGTTGAAAAATGGAGCTCAGGGGCACTGCAATTCACAAACCTGCAGACTTATAAATTATGACTCTCGTCCACAAATATATTGAGGGAAGGCAACGAAGAGGATTTGAAAGCAAGGCAGAATTGCAGGAAACAGATTTCAGGAGGGAGATTCGAATCGCCTTTAAAGCACAGGAAAAGCGGCAAAACCTCGACAATGATGCCCTTGGCCAAAAAGGGCGTATGCGTTTTTTCCTGAATATATTCAGGAAAAAACGCATACGTCCTTTTTGGCCAACCAAGCAACCTGGAAAGGCAAATCAGCGCTACAAAGAAGTCTCGCTTCCCATCGGTCAAAAGGGCCATGCTGAATAAAGTGTCAAAACCAGAAATGCAGGACAGGCCATGGAGAAACGGGAGCCTGGCTACGCTGATGGGCGGGATGTAAATTGCCAACAGCCACTCTGGAGAAGTGCACGGTGTGTCCTGAAACATCTAAAAAACTGAGCTTAGGGAGCATAGGTCACATCCACTCATGGGCGTATAAATTGGGAAAACTAAAAATCAGCAAGACACAGGCACCCCAAAGTTTAGGGCTGCTCTGTTGACAAGAATCTCCACTTCGTTACACCTTAAATATCCCAGGAAAGAGAAAAATGGATAAAGAAGTTGTGGTCCTTATGTACAATGGAATATCACTCAGCCATGAAATCAACGTCATAAGGCTAGTAGCAGCATGATGATTGGATTTAGGTACGACGATTCTAAGTGAAATAAGTCACACAGAAAAAGACACTTATCATAAGATATGACTTAGAGAGAGAATGTAAAAACCGCTACCCTTGAACTGAATTACAAAACAGAATAGAGTCACACGTTTAGAAAACACACTATGGCTGCTTAACGGGAAAGGTGAGGTGGGGTGATGCATACAACAAGGGTTTCAAATTATCTCAGATACCGTTCCATAAACCCAATATGTAATAGACAAGCCCTACTCCTTCCTCAATGAATTGGACTCAACACCCCCAATTCACCGCCCAAGAATATATCTGACTAGTAAGAATCTTGAAACCTATGCATTGATATCTCTCTGTAAGTGAGTCAAGTGGGTGTAAAGCGGCAAAATCACAGCAGTGAAAAGCAGGTAAACCCCATTATAAAAATCAATTACTTTTAAAAACCCGTGAAACAAAGACAGTGAAAGAGAGAGAAATTCTTACAAAATTCGTTCAGGGGCTTTGATGCCACCTGGATTGACCATATCTAGACCCACAGCTGATTGAGACATAAGGGTGGACACTCTTGGGGCTGAGAGGTTTGGTGAAGTTGGGTGAGCAAACGCAGACCCTATAAAGGAATACTGCGTGGTACCCATCCCATGGGTCCCAAATCTCCACGTTCAAGGGCATCTTCCTACATCGAAAACATTCATGAGAAACCCAGAAGATGGTACACCGTGTGATCGGGAAAGGTTTCTAAAACGCACCTCATTTCTCATCTCCTTGTGCTTGGGTTCGCCATTCCAGCCGCTTTACTAGCAATCTCCCTCCTTGGAGAATCAGCACCTTTAACCTCCTGTTCCGTACAGGTTGCAATTTATCCTGAGGATGAACGGGAAGAGGGGGAACCAATGAGAGACTAGCTCTAGGTGTTGGGACAGGCACAGGTCACTCTATTTTCCCCTCAAGAAGAAGAATTAACCACAGGCTCAGCCTGCCGCCTGGGACCAGAATAGGGCCTGAAGCAATCCTGCGCTTTTGCGGCCAGCTCCCAAGAAAGCGAGTTGAAAAATGGAGCTCAGGGGCACTGCAATTCACAAACCTGCAGACTTATAAATGATGACTCTCGTCCACAAATATATTGATGGAAGGCAACGAAGAGGATTTGAAAGCAAGGCAGAATTGCAGGAAACAGATTTCAGGAGGGAGATTCGAATCGCCTTTAAAGCACAGGAAAAGCGGCAAAACCTCGACAATGATGCCCTTGGCCAAAAAGGGCGTATGCGTTTTTTCCTGAATATATTCAGGAAAAAACGCATACGCCCTTTTTGGCCAACCAAGCAACCTGGAAAGGCAAATCAGCGCTACAAGGAAGTCCCGCTTCCAATCGGTCAAAAGGGCCATGCTGAATAAAGTGTCAAAACCAGAAATGCAGGACAGGCCATGGAGAAACGGGAGCCTGGCTACGCTGATGGGCGGGATGTAAATTGCCAACAGCCACTCTGGAGAAGTGCACGGTGTGTCCTGAAACATCTAAAAAACTGAGCTTAGGGAGCATAGGGCACATCCACTCATAGGCGTATAAATTGGGAAAACTAAAAATCAGCAGGACACAGGCACCCCAAAGTTTAGGGCTGCTCTGTTGACAAGAATCTCCACTTCGTTACACCTTAAATATCCCAGGAAAGAGAAAAATGGATAAAGAAGTTGTGGTCCTTATGTACAATGGAATATCACTCAGCCATGAAATCAACGTCATAAGGCTAGTAGCAGCATGATGAGTGGATTTAGGTACGACGATTCTAAGTGAAATAAGTCACACAGAAAAAGACACTTATCATAAGATATGACTTATAGAGGGAATGTAAAAACCGCTACCCTTGAACTGAATTACAAAACAGAATAGAGTCACACGTTTAGAAAACACACTATGGCTGCTTAATGGGAAAGGTGAGGTGGGGTGATGCATACAACAAGGGTTTCAAATTATCTCAGATACCGTTCCATAAACCCAATATGTAATAGACAAGCCCTACTCCTTCCTCAATGAATTGGACTCAACACCCCCTATTCACCGCCCAAGAATATATCTGACTAGTAAGAATCTTGAAACCTATGCATTGATATCTCTCTGTAAGTGAGTCAAGTGGGTGTAAAACGGCAAAATCACAGCAGTGAAAAGCAGGTAAACCCCATTATAAAAATCAATTACTTTTAAAAACCCGTGAAACAAAGACAGTGAAAGAGAGAGAAATTCTTACAAAATTCGTTCAGGGGCTGTGATGCCACCTGGATTGACCATATCTAGACCCACAGCTGATTGAGACATAAGGGTGGACACTCTTGGGGCTGAGAGGTTTGGTGAGGTTGGGTGAGCAAACGCAGACCCTATAAAGTAATACTGCGTGGTACCCATCCCATGGGTCCCAAATCTCCAGGTTCAAGGGCATCTTCCTACATCGAAAACATTCATGAGAAACCCAGAAGATGGTACACCGTGTGATCGGGAAAGGTTTCTAAAACGCACCTCATTTCTCATCTCCTTGTGCTTGTGTTCGCCATTCCAGCCGCTTTACTAGCAATCTCCCTCTTTGGAGAATCAGCACCTTTAACCTCCTGTTCCCTACAGGTTGCAATTTGTCCTGAGGATGAACGGGAAGAGGGGGAACAAATGAGAGACTAGCTCTAGGTGTTGGGACAGGCACAGGTCACTCTATTTTCCCCTCAAGAAGAAGAATTAACCACAGGCTCAGCCTGCCGCCTGGGACCAGAATAGGGCCTGAAGCAATCCTGCGCTTTTGCGGCCAGCTCCCAAGAAAGCGAGTTGAAAAATGGAGCTCAGGGGCACTGCAATTCACAAACCTGCAGACTTATAAATGATGACTCTCGTCCACAAATATATTGAGGGAAGGCAACGAAGAGGATTTAAAAGCAAGGCAGAATTGCAGGAAACAGATTTCAGGAGGGAGATTCGAATCGCCTTTAAAGCACAGGAAAAGCGGCAAAACCTCGACAATGATGCCCTTGGCCAAAAAGGGCGTATGCGTTTTTTCCTGAATATATTCAGGAAAAAACGCATACGCCCTTTTTGGCCAACCAAGCAACCTGGAAAGGCAAATCAGCGCTACAAAGAAGTCTCGCTTCCCATCGGTCAAAAGGGCCATGCTGAATAAAGTGTCAAAACCAGAAATGCAGGGCAGGCCATGGAGAAACGGGAGCCTGGCTACGCTGATGGGCGGGATGTAAATTGCCAACAGCCACTCTGGA
This sequence comes from Balaenoptera physalus, assembly GCF_965194825.1. Taxonomy (NCBI): domain Eukaryota; kingdom Metazoa; phylum Chordata; class Mammalia; order Artiodactyla; family Balaenopteridae; genus Balaenoptera; species Balaenoptera physalus. The sequence continues at coordinate 338,217 of NW_028125807.1, forward strand.
GAAGTGCACGGTGTGTCCTGAATCATTTAAAAAACTGAGCTTAGGGAGCATAGGGCACATCCACTCATGGGCGTATAAATTGGGAAAACTAAAAATCAGCAAGACACAGGCACCCCAAAGTTTAGGGCTGCTCTGTTGACAAGAATCTCCACTTCGTTACACCTTAAATATCCCAGGAAAGAGAAAAATGGATAAAGAAGTTGTGGTCCTTATGTACAATGGAATATCACTCAGCCATGAAATCAACGTCATAAGGCTAGTAGCAGCATGATGATTGGATTTAGGTACGACGATTCTAAGTGAAATAAGTCACACAGAAAATGACTCTTATCATAAGATATGACTTATAGAGGGAAGGTAAAAACCGCTACCCTTGAACTGAATTACAAAACAGAATAGAGTCACACGTTTAGAAAACACACTATGGCTGCTTAACGGGAAAGGTGAGGTGGGGTGATGCATACAACAAGGGTTTCAAATTATCTCAGATACAGTTCCATAAACCCAATATGTAATAGACAAGCCCTACTCCTTCCTCAATGAATTGGACTCAACACCCCCAATTCACCGCCCAAGAATATATCTGACTAGTAAGAATCTTGAAACCTATGCATTGATATCTCTCTGTAAGTGAGTCAAGTGGGTGTAAAGCGGCAAAATCACAGCAGTGAAAAGCAGGTAAACCCCATTATAAAAATCAATTACTTTTAAAAACCCGTGAAACAAAGACAGTGAAAGAGAGAGAAATTCTTACAAAATTCGTTCAGCGACTGTAATGCCACCTGGATTGACCATATCTAGACCCACAGTTGATTGAGACATAAGGGTGGACACTCTTGGCGCTGAGAGGTTTGGTGAGGTTGGGTGAGCAAACGCAGACCCTTTAAAGTAATACTGCGTGGTACCCATCCCATGGGTCCCAAATCTCCAGGTTCAAGGGCATCTTCCTACATCGAAAACATGCATGAGAAACCCAGAAGATGGTACACCGTGTGATCGGGAAAGGTTTCTAAAACGCACCTCATTTCTCATCTCCTTGTGCTCGGGTTCGCCATTCCAGCCGCTTTACTAGCAATCTCCCTCCTTGGAGAATCAGCACCTTTAACCTCCTGTTCCGTACAGCTTGCAATTTGTCCTGAGGATGAAAGGGAAGAGGGGGAACCAATGAGAGACTAGCTCTAGGTGTTGGGACAGGCACAGCTCACTCTATTTTCCCATCAGGAAGAAGAATTAACCACAGGCTCAGCCTGCCGCCTGGGACCACAATAGGGCCTGAAGCAATCCTGCGCTTTTGCTTCCAGCGCCCAAGAAAGCGAGTTGAAAAATGGAGCTCAGGGGCACTGCAATTCACAAACCTGCAGACTTATAAATGATGACTCTCGTCCACAAATATATTGAGGGAAGGCAACGAAGAGGATTTAAAAGCAAGGCAGAATTGCAGGAAACAGATTTCAGGAGGGAGATTCGAATCGCCTTTAAAGCACAGGAAAAGCGGCAAAACCTCGACAATGATGCCCTTGGCCAAAAAGGGCGTATGCGTTTTTTCCTGAATATATTCAGGAAAAAACGCATACGCCCTTTTTGGCCAACCAAGCAACCTGGAAAGGCAAATCAGCGCTACAAAGAAGTCTCGCTTCCCATCGGTCAAAAGGGCCATGCTGAATAAAGTGTCAAAACCAGAAATGCAGGGCAGGCCATGGAGAAACGGGAGCCTGGCTACGCTGATGGGCGGGATGTAAATTGCCAACAGCCACTCTGGAGAAGTGCACGGTGTGTCCTGAATCATTTAAAAAACTGAGCTTAGGGAGCATAGGGCACATCCACTCATGGGCGTATAAATTGGGAAAACTAAAAATCAGCAAGACACAGGCACCCCAAAGTTTAGGGCTGCTCTGTTGACAAGAATCTCCACTTCGTTACACCTTAAATATCCCAGGAAAGAGAAAAATGGATAAAGAAGTTGTGGTCCTTATGTACAATGGAATATCACTCAGCCATGAAATCAACGTCATAAGGCTAGTAGCAGCATGATGATTGGATTTAGGTACGACGATTCTAAGTGAAATAAGTCACACAGAAAATGACTCTTATCATAAGATATGACTTATAGAGGGAAGGTAAAAACCGCTACCCTTGAACTGAATTACAAAACAGAATAGAGTCACACGTTTAGAAAACACACTATGGCTGCTTAACGGGAAAGGTGAGGTGGGGTGATGCATACAACAAGGGTTTCAAATTATCTCAGATACAGTTCCATAAACCCAATATGTAATAGACAAGCCCTACTCCTTCCTCAATGAATTGGACTCAACACCCCCAATTCACCGCCCAAGAATATATCTGACTAGTAAGAATCTTGAAACCTATGCATTGATATCTCTCTGTAAGTGAGTCAAGTGGGTGTAAAGCGGCAAAATCACAGCAGTGAAAAGCAGGTAAACCCCATTATAAAAATCAATTACTTTTAAAAACCCGTGAAACAAAGACAGTGAAAGAGAGAGAAATTCTTACAAAATTCGTTCAGCGGCTGTAATGCCACCTGGATTGAACATATCTAGACCCACAGCTGATTGAGACATAAGGGTGGACACTCTTGGCGCTGAGAGGTTTGGTGAGGTTGGGTGAGCAAACGCAGACCCTTTAAAGTAATACTGCGTGGTACCCATCCCATGGGTCCCAAATCTCCAGGTTCAAGGGCATCTTCCTACATCGAAAACATGCATGAGAAACCCAGAAGATGGTACACCGTGTGATCGGGAAAGGTTTCTAAAACGCACCTCATTTCTCATCTCCTTGTTCTCGGGTTCGCCATTCCAGCCGCTCTACTAGCAATCTCCCTCCTTGGAGAATCAGCACCTTTAACCTCCTGTTCCGTACAGCTTGCAATTTGTCCTGAAGATGAAAGGGAAGAGGGGGAACCAATGAGAGACTAGCTCTAGGTGTTGGGACAGGCAGAGGTCACTCTATTTTCCCATCAGGAAGAAGAATTAACCACAGGCTCAGCCTGCCGCCTGGGACCAGAATAGGGCCTGAAGCAATCCTGCGCTTTTGCGGCCAGCGCCCAAGAAAGCGAGTTGAAAAATGGAGCTCAGGGGCACTGCAATTCACAAACCTGCAGACTTATAAATTATGACTCTCGTCCACAAATATATTGAGGGAAGGCAACGAAGAGGATTTGAAAGCAAGGCAGAATTGCAGGAAACAGATTTCAGGAGGGAGATTCGAATCGCCTTTAAAGCACAGGAAAAGCGGCGAAACCTCGACAATGATGCCCTTGGCCAAAAAGGGCGTATGCGTTTTTTCCTGAATATATTCAGGAAAAAACGCATACGCCCTTTTTGGCCAACCAAGCAACCTGGAAAGGCAAATCAGCGCTACAAAGAAGTCTCGCTTCCCATCGGTCAAAAGGGCCATGCTGAATAAAGTGTCAAAACCAGAAATGCAGGACAGGCCATGGAGAAACGGGAGCCTGGCTACGCTGATGGGCGGGATGTAAATTGCCAGCAGCCACTCTGGAGAAGTGCACGGTGTGTCCTGAAACATCCAAAAAACTGAGCTTAGGGAGCATAGGGCACATCCACTCATGGGCGTATAAATTGGGAAAACTAAAAATCAGCAAGACAGAGGCACCCCAAAGTTTAGGGCTGCTCTGTTGACAAGAACCTCCACTTGGTTACACCTTAAATATCCCAGGAAAGAGAAAAATGGATAAAGAAGTTGTGGTCCTTATGTACAATGGAATATCACTCAGCCATGAAATCAACGTTATGAGGCTAGTAGCAGCATGATGAGTGGATTTAGGTACGACGATTCTAAGTGAAATAAGTCACACAGAAAAAGACACTTATCATAAGATATGACTTAGAGAGAGAATGTAAAAACCGCTACCCTTGAACTGAATTACAAAACAGAATAGAGTCACACGTTTAGAAAACACACTATGGCTGCTTAACGGGAAAGGTGAGGTTGGGTGATGCATACAACAAGGGTTTCAAATTATCTCAGATACCGTTCCATAAACCCAATATGTAATAGACAAGCCCTACTCCTTCCTCAATGAATTGGACTCAACACCCCCAATTCACCGCCCAAGAATATATCTGACTAGTAAGAATCTTGAAACCTATGCATTGATATCTCTCTGTAAGTGAGTCAAGTGGGTGTAAAGCGGCAAAATCACAGCAGTGAAAAGCAGGTAAACCCCATTATAAAAATCAATTACTTTTAAAAACCCGTGAAACAAAGACAGTGAAAGAGAGAGAAATTCTTACAAAATTCGTTCAGCGGCTGTAATGCCACCTGGATTGAACATATCTAGACCCACAGCTGATTGAGACATACGGGTGGACACTCTTGGCGCTGAGAGGTTTGGTGAGGTTGGGTGAGCAAACGCAGACCCTTTAAAGTAATACTGCGTGGTACCCATCCCATGGGTCCCAAATCTCCAGGTTCAAGGGCATCTTCCTACATCGAAAACATGCATGAGAAACCCAGAAGATGGTACACCGTGTGATCGGGAAAGGTTTCTAAAACGCACCTCATTTCTCATCTCCTTGTGCTCGGGTTCGCCATTCCAGCCGCTCTACTAGCAATCTCCCTCCTTGGAGAATCAGCACCTTTAACCTCCTGTTCCGTACAGCTTGCAATTTGTCCTGAAGATGAAAGGGAAGAGGGGGAACCAATGAGAGACTAGCTCTAGGTGTTGGGACAGGCAGAGGTCACTCTATTTTCCCATCAGGAAGAAGAATTAACCACAGGCTCAGCCTGCCGCCTGGGACCAGAATAGGGCCTGAAGCAATCCTGCGCTTTTGCGTCCAGCGCCCAAGAAAGCGAGTTGAAAAATGGAGCTCAGGGGCACTGCAATTCACAAACCTGCAGACTTATAAATTATGACTCTCGTCCACAAATATATTGAGGGAAGGCAACGAAGAGGATTTGAAAGCAAGGCAGAATTGCAGGAAACAGATTTCAGGAGGGAGATTCGAATCGCCTTTAAAGCACAGGAAAAGCGGCGAAACCTCGACAATGATGCCCTTGGCCAAAAAGGGCGTATGCGTTTTTTCCTGAATATATTCAGGAAAAAACGCATACGCCCTTTTTGGCCAACCAAGCAACCTGGAAAGGCAAATCAGCGCTACAAAGAAGTCTCGCTTCCCATCGGTCAAAAGGGCCATGCTGAATAAAGTGTCAAAACCAGAAATGCAGGACAGGCCATGGAGAAACGGGAGCCTGGCTACGCTGATGGGCGGGATGTAAATTGCCAGCAGCCACTCTGGAGAAGTGCACGGTGTGTCCTGAAACATCCAAAAAACTGAGCTTAGGGAGCATAGGGCACATCCACTCATGGGCGTATAAATTGGGAAAACTAAAAATCAGCAAGACAGAGGCACCCCAAAGTTTAGGGCTGCTCTGTTGACAAGAACCTCCACTTGGTTACACCTTAAATATCCCAGGAAAGAGAAAAATGGATAAAGAAGTTGTGGTCCTTATGTACAATGGAATATCACTCAGCCATGAAATCAACGTTATGAGGCTAGTAGCAGCATGATGAGTGGATTTAGGTACGACGATTCTAAGTGAAATAAGTCACACAGAAAAAGACACTTATCATAAGATATGACTTAGAGAGAGAATGTAAAAACCGCTACCCTTGAACTGAATTACAAAACAGAATAGAGTCACACGTTTAGAAAACACACTATGGCTGCTTAACGGGAAAGGTGAGGTGGGGTGATGCATACAACAAGGGTTTCAAATTATCTCAGATACCGTTCCATAAACCCAATATGTAATAGACAAGCCCTACTCCTTCCTCAATGAATTGGACTCAACACCCCCAATTCACCGCCCAAGAATATATCTGACTAGTAAGAATCTTGAAACCTATGCATTGATATCTCTCTGTAAGTGAGTCAAGTGGGTGTAAAGCGGCAAAATCACAGCAGTGAAAAGCAGGTAAACCCCATTATAAAAATCAATTACTTTTAAAAACCCGTGAAACAAAGACAGTGAAAGAGAGAGAAATTCTTACAAAATTCGTTCAGCGGCTGTAATGCCACCTGGATTGAACATATCTAGACCCACAGCTGATTGAGACATAAGGGTGGACACTCTTGGCGCTGAGAGGTTTGGTGAGGTTGGGTGAGCAAACGCAGACCCTTTAAAGTAATACTGCGTGGTACCCATCCCATGGGTCCCAAATCTCCAGGTTCAAGGGCATCTTCCTACATCGAAAACATGCATGAGAAACCCAGAAGATGGTACACCGTGTGATCGGGAAAGGTTTCTAAAACGCACCTCATTTCTCCTCTCCTTGTGCTCGGGTTCGCCATTCCAGCCGCTCTACTAGCAATCTCCCTTCTTGGAGAATCAGCACCTTTAACCTCCTGTTCCGTACAGCTTGCAATTTGTCCTGAGGATGAAAGGGAAGAGGGGGAACCAATGAGAGACTAGCTCTAGGTGTTGGGACAGGCAGAGGTCACTCTATTTTCCCATCAGGAAGAAGAATTAACCACAGGCTCAGCCTGCCGCCTGGGACCAGAATAGGGCCTGAAGCAATCCTGCGCTCTTGCGGCCAGCGCCCAAGAAAGCGAGTTGAAAAATGGAGCTCAGGGGCACTGCAATTCACAAACCTGCAGACTTATAAATTATGACTCTCGTCCACAAATATATTGAGGGAAGGCAACGAAGAGGATTTGAAAGCAAGGCAGAATTGCAGGAAACAGATTTCAGGAGGGAGATTCGAATCGCCTTTAAAGCACAGGAAAAGCGGCAAAACCTCGACAATGATGCCCTTGGCCAAAAAGGGCGTATGCGTTTTTTCCTGAATATATTCAGGAAAAAACGCATACGTCCTTTTTGGCCAACCAAGCAACCTGGAAAGGCAAATCAGCGCTACAAAGAAGTCTCGCTTCCCATCGGTCAAAAGGGCCATGCTGAATAAAGTGTCAAAACCAGAAATGCAGGACAGGCCATGGAGAAACGGGAGCCTGGCTACGCTGATGGGCGGGATGTAAATTGCCAACAGCCACTCTGGAGAAGTGCACGGTGTGTCCTGAAACATCTAAAAAACTGAGCTTAGGGAGCATAGGTCACATCCACTCATGGGCGTATAAATTGGGAAAACTAAAAATCAGCAAGACACAGGCACCCCAAAGTTTAGGGCTGCTCTGTTGACAAGAATCTCCACTTCGTTACACCTTAAATATCCCAGGAAAGAGAAAAATGGATAAAGAAGTTGTGGTCCTTATGTACAATGGAATATCACTCAGCCATGAAATCAACGTCATAAGGCTAGTAGCAGCATGATGATTGGATTTAGGTACGACGATTCTAAGTGAAATAAGTCACACAGAAAAAGACACTTATCATAAGATATGACTTAGAGAGAGAATGTAAAAACCGCTACCCTTGAACTGAATTACAAAACAGAATAGAGTCACACGTTTAGAAAACACACTATGGCTGCTTAACGGGAAAGGTGAGGTGGGGTGATGCATACAACAAGGGTTTCAAATTATCTCAGATACCGTTCCATAAACCCAATATGTAATAGACAAGCCCTACTCCTTCCTCAATGAATTGGACTCAACACCCCCAATTCACCGCCCAAGAATATATCTGACTAGTAAGAATCTTGAAACCTATGCATTGATATCTCTCTGTAAGTGAGTCAAGTGGGTGTAAAGCGGCAAAATCACAGCAGTGAAAAGCAGGTAAACCCCATTATAAAAATCAATTACTTTTAAAAACCCGTGAAACAAAGACAGTGAAAGAGAGAGAAATTCTTACAAAATTCGTTCAGGGGCTTTGATGCCACCTGGATTGACCATATCTAGACCCACAGCTGATTGAGACATAAGGGTGGACACTCTTGGGGCTGAGAGGTTTGGTGAAGTTGGGTGAGCAAACGCAGACCCTATAAAGGAATACTGCGTGGTACCCATCCCATGGGTCCCAAATCTCCACGTTCAAGGGCATCTTCCTACATCGAAAACATTCATGAGAAACCCAGAAGATGGTACACCGTGTGATCGGGAAAGGTTTCTAAAACGCACCTCATTTCTCATCTCCTTGTGCTTGGGTTCGCCATTCCAGCCGCTTTACTAGCAATCTCCCTCCTTGGAGAATCAGCACCTTTAACCTCCTGTTCCGTACAGCTTGCAATTTATCCTGAGGATGAACGGGAAGAGGGGGAACCAATGAGAGACTAGCTCTAGGTGTTGGGACAGGCACAGGTCACTCTATTTTCCCCTCAAGAAGAAGAATTAACCACAGGCTCAGCCTGCCGCCTGGGACCAGAATAGGGCCTGAAGCAATCCTGCGCTTTTGCGGCCAGCTCCCAAGAAAGCGAGTTGAAAAATGGAGCTCAGGGGCACTGCAATTCACAAACCTGCAGACTTATAAATGATGACTCTCGTCCACAAATATATTGATGGAAGGCAACGAAGAGGATTTGAAAGCAAGGCAGAATTGCAGGAAACAGATTTCAGGAGGGAGATTCGAATCGCCTTTAAAGCACAGGAAAAGCGGCAAAACCTCGACAATGATGCCCTTGGCCAAAAAGGGCGTATGCGTTTTTTCCTGAATATATTCAGGAAAAAACGCATACGCCCTTTTTGGCCAACCAAGCAACCTGGAAAGGCAAATCAGCGCTACAAGGAAGTCTCGCTTCCAATCGGTCAAAAGGGCCATGCTGAATAAAGTGTCAAAACCAGAAATGCAGGACAGGCCATGGAGAAACGGGAGCCTGGCTACGCTGATGGGCGGGATGTAAATTGCCAACAGCCACTCTGGAGAAGTGCACGGTGTGTCCTGAAACATCTAAAAAACTGAGCTTAGGGAGCATAGGGCACATCCACTCATGGGCGTATAAATTGGGAAAACTAAAAATCAGCAGGACACAGGCACCCCAAAGTTTAGGGCTGCTCTGTTGACAAGAATCTCCACTTCGTTACACCTTAAATATCCCAGGAAAGAGAAAAATGGATAAAGAAGTTGTGGTCCTTATGTACAATGGAATATCACTCAGCCATGAAATCAACGTCATAAGGCTAGTAGCAGCATGATGAGTGGATTTAGGTACGACGATTCTAAGTGAAATAAGTCACACAGAAAAAGACACTTATCATAAGATATGACTTATAGAGGGAATGTAAAAACCGCTACCCTTGAACTGAATTACAAAACAGAATAGAGTCACACGTTTAGAAAACACACTATGGCTGCTTAATGGGAAAGGTGAGGTGGGGTGATGCATACAACAAGGGTTTCAAATTATCTCAGATACCGTTCCATAAACCCAATATGTAATAGACAAGCCCTACTCCTTCCTCAATGAATTGGACTCAACACCCCCTATTCACCGCCCAAGAATATATCTGACTAGTAAGAATCTTGAAACCTATGCATTGATATCTCTCTGTAAGTGAGTCAAGTGGGTGTAAAACGGCAAAATCACAGCAGTGAAAAGCAGGTAAACCCCATTATAAAAATCAATTACTTTTAAAAACCCGTGAAACAAAGACAGTGAAAGAGAGAGAAATTCTTACAAAATTCGTTCAGGGGCTGTGATGCCACCTGGATTGACCATATCTAGACCCACAGCTGATTGAGACATAAGGGTGGACACTCTTGGGGCTGAGAGGTTTGGTGAGGTTGGGTGAGCAAACGCAGACCCTATAAAGTAATACTGCGTGGTACCCATCCCATGGGTCCCAAATCTCCAGGTTCAAGGGCATCTTCCTACATCGAAAACATTCATGAGAAACCCAGAAGATGGTACACCGTGTGATCGGGAAAGGTTTCTAAAACGCACCTCATTTCTCATCTCCTTGTGCTTGTGTTCGCCATTCCAGCCGCTTTACTAGCAATCTCCCTCTTTGGAGAATCAGCACCTTTAACCTCCTGTTCCCTACAGGTTGCAATTTGTCCTGAGGATGAACGGGAAGAGGGGGAACAAATGAGAGACTAGCTCTAGGTGTTGGGACAGGCACAGGTCACTCTATTTTCCCCTCAAGAAGAAGAATTAACCACAGGCTCAGCCTGCCGCCTGGGACCAGAATAGGGCCTGAAGCAATCCTGCGCTTTTGCGGCCAGCTCCCAAGAAAGCGAGTTGAAAAATGGAGCTCAGGGGCACTGCAATTCACAAACCTGCAGACTTATAAATGATGACTCTCGTCCACAAATATATTGAGGGAAGGCAACGAAGAGGATTTAAAAGCAAGGCAGAATTGCAGGAAACAGATTTCAGGAGGGAGATTCGAATCGCCTTTAAAGCACAGGAAAAGCGGCAAAACCTCGACAATGATGCCCTTGGCCAAAAAGGGCGTATGCGTTTTTTCCTGAATATATTCAGGAAAAAACGCATACGCCCTTTTTGGCCAACCAAGCAACCTGGAAAGGCAAATCAGCGCTACAAAGAAGTCTCGCTTCCCATCGGTCAAAAGGGCCATGCTGAATAAAGTGTCAAAACCAGAAATGCAGGGCAGGCCATGGAGAAACGGGAGCCTGGCTACGCTGATGGGCGGGATGTAAATTGCCAACAGCCACTCTGGAGAAGTGCACGGTGTGTCCTGAATCATTTAAAAAACTGAGCTTAGGGAGCATAGGGCACATCCACTCATGGGCGTATAAATTGGGAAAACTAAAAATCAGCAAGACACAGGCACCCCAAAGTTTAGGGCTGCTCTGTTGACAAGAATCTCCACTTCGTTACACCTTAAATATCCCAGGAAAGAGAAAAATGGATAAAGAAGTTGTGGTCCTTATGTACAATGGAATATCACTCAGCCATGAAATCAACGTCATAAGGCTAGTAGCAGCATGATGATTGGATTTAGGTACGACGATTCTAAGTGAAATAAGTCACACAGAAAATGACTCTTATCATAAGATATGACTT